>NW_017731694.1:268600-309033 GCF_001890085.2 Hipposideros armiger
GAGCTGTTGTTCAGCATCTTAGCTGTAGAGGGCAGTGTCACTGACCCTCATATGTGGGATCCGAACCGGGGCCCTCTGGCGTCCCAAGCCAGTTCTTAACCATCACGCCACTCAGCCGGTCTGATATCTGATTTTTTAAATGGTGTTTATTACATTCCCCAATTTCTTTTTTATTTATTGCCCGCCTTCTCCACCCCTACTTGACTATGCTCTTCTCAAGGGAAGAACCACATCAGTTTTACTCACCCCTATGTTATAGGGACCAGAACGTGGCCTCACATATTACAGGAACCCAAGTAGCTGTTGAATACAAAGGTACCTGTCTGAAACACTACCTATGACAAATATAAAATGTGTGCAAATATTCATAATATACCATTAAATTATAAAGGTATACAATAAAATAATACACAATATGATGATACTATTATAAAAGCATATACTAAAAAAAGAGAAAGGAAGTTCACCAAAATATCAACCGCATTCATTTTGCTGAGAATATGGGTGATTCTAATTCTCTTTTTAGCCAGCCGAGTGGCTCAGTTGGTTAAGAGCTTGCTCAAGAATGTGAGTTCTGAGCAACAGCAGTTCGATTCTCGGCCAGAGCTGAGCAGCCGCTGAGCTGCCAACAGGTGGCAAGATGGCTTAAAAAATAAATAAATAAATAAAAAGAAACTAACTCTAATTTTCTTTTTATATAATTATATTTTCAGCACTTCAACAATAAGTGGGTATTATTTTTTAAAACCAATGCAATAATAAATGTGTGCCTAACTTCATATGTGGCCATTTAGATGTCCGCCCCTGTGTAGGCAAGTGTGATAAAAATAATGATTGGTCATTTATCATGTTCTCTGCATTAGATAACTCCTCAGAGTAGAGACTGTCTCTTCCTGATGTAATTCTTTCTGTGGTGTGCGTGGTGCCTAGTATAGACTAGAAATGTCACTGATGCAGGTAAGGATGGCATTGAAGAGGAGCATGCAAATTATATTCCACATAATAATTTATAGATTGCATGTAAAAATTTATAGGTAAACGGGCCTGTTTCCAGACTCTGAAATCACTCCATAGGTGTATTTTCTGTATTTCCTGATGTTGTTAGAAAGTGACTTATTTATGAGCTATAATTTTAGAGTTCTCAGATCCTAGTAAAAAACTCTTGGTCCTAACAAGGAAAGTTCTGTTCTGTGTTTTTACTTTAGTGGAGGATGTTTAACCTCAGTGATAGCTGGCGAGTTGTTCTGTGTACGTGTTGGCGAGATTCGTCAGTAATTTCTTATACATTGTATCCGTTATTGTATTGTTTATATACAATGTATTTTATATAATATATTGTATCTGTTACATGGAGAATTTAGCTTTAAATAGTGAGTAGTCAATTTTATTTTGATTCATAGTTATATTCCTTTGTGGACAATAAACAGAGTTACAACTACAAACAAGTAGAATATAAACTTAATTAAAAGACAAATAAAATTTTCTGTTTTCACATCAGTCAGAAAGAAAAACTGGTTTTAAATATATGTAAGAGTCACCCAGTTTCTAGCCCTTTTCCTCATTAGATCTTGGGGTGCTTCTATCCCAGTTTATGAATGACCGGCATCCAACTTTCCTTCTGGTATGGTATTTAATTCCTTACAGGAAAGAAAAGTTGATCTATGTGAATTCTTTCAACTTCAGCTCTTTCAACTCTTTCAGTCTCTGCAACTGAGATTTCTTTGATGGGTCTACTTGATGTGGGAAAGGCTTGCTGCTTCACATGTGCAATGTGACTTTCCTAATGTAAATCAGGTTTAGCAGAAAAATAAGGCATATAACATTTTCAGGATTATTTGCCTGAGAGCTCAGGTGTTGGGAGATTATAAGGAATTAAAATACCTCTTCTTGAATATTTAATTAGTGTTACTCTTGATATTTTTGGTGTAAGCTAATGTTCCCTGAGCTTATATCAGTTTAATCTAAAATGAAAGGCCCTTATTTTAGCTCAACCAAAGCTGTCTCCATGATTGCATCCTATTGCTTAAACTTTTCTTCCCATATCACGCCCTTTTGAAGTCCCTAAGGGTGAGCCTCAGCTGTGCTTTAATCTTTCAGGATTTTTTGTTCTTTTCAAATGCAAAATGATTTATTCTTATAGAGCTCTGGAATTTGATTGTTTTCTCATAATGGTCAGAAGTAAATCTTCTCTTTCTTAAATATAGAATTCCAACAAGAAGGAAGAGGGCATTTACTTATGAACAATAGAGTTTTAAATTATCTGTCTAGTTAGTCATTCTTTAAGCCCTATGTTAGAAGCTTGACAGTGCTGGAATATGTCACAGTGGTATTCCAGCAAGATTCTCATGTAATACATAGCCACAAAGAAACTCCACATCACAAGATCACTACGATCCATCCAGAAAGCAACTTCTGACTACTGAGAATAAATCTCTTACAGCATGTTTGGCCATTTAATCCTGGACTTTGAAGTGAAAGAAACTCTCAAACTTCTCCCTTTTTTATTTGATATGCTGGAGCACAACTTAATGTGGCACTGGATGCCCAGATCATGACTCTATGACAAAGGACCCAGTGGGAATGCGTAGCTCTAAAGCAGGAGTAGGTACACTAGAGCCAATTCCAACCTACTGCCTGTTTTTGTGAGCTAGGAATCTTTTTTTTTTCTTTTTTAAATGGTAATAAACAAAGTTGAAAGAATAATATTTTGTGATATATTGAAATTATACAAAACTCAAATTTCAGTGATTAGAAGTAAAGTTTTATTGGCACATGGTCATGTTCATTAATTTACATACTGTCTGAGGTTGCTTTCACTACAATGACAGGGTTGAGGACTTGTGATAGAAGATCCTATGGCCTACAAAGCCTAACGTATTCACTATCTGGCCCTTTACAGAGAAATTTGGTGACTCTGTTCTAAAACTACAGACTCCCCTCTGCCTTGTTCTCAGAGTGCATTGATTAAAACCTCTGTTGGGGACAGACTACACTTTCAGGGATCATTTCTGTAGTTTGTTACTAGATAAGTTTCTCTGAACATGCAGAGCACTCGAAACCCTGAGGAGGAGGCCGTAGTGTTCTCTCCTGAGCGTGAAGCCAGCCCTTGGTGTTGCTTTTGTCACTGCCATTGATGATCATTCTTCTCTTCCTTTGTGACAGTAAGAGGGAGAGAATGCAGTCTGAGTGGCAAACACACACACACACACACACACACACACACACACACACAAAACCTCTATTGGGGAAAATGAAAAAAACAATTAACTTCTCTGTGATGATTAATGATCTTTGGAATCTTGTTTATGAATCTTTCCACATAAATCTTTGTGTTTTTTTAAATAATTCCCTAACATATCTATAGCTTATTCCAAGACAGGAATGTCTAATGTATATTTACAAGCATGTTCAGTGACTTGAAATAGCAATGAGGAATAAAAACAAAACTTCCATATTTTTTTGTGAATTATGAAGTATATAAAATAAGTCCTAAAAAACCCCCAACACATCCTTTACCTATCCTATCTGTAGTTAATTCTGTAATGCATATAAATGCATATGAAAATGCATATACATATATACATATAAAATAATGTGAAACATATACTTCATGAAATAAAAAGGCTTTATTACATTTCTCTATTGTCAGAGAGGCTGGATTTGCAAAATCATTGCCTTTTGGTATAAGTGAAGAATGGGAAAGATGTAATAAAATATAAAAGTAAGTCGAAGACACAAACTGAGATGAGAAAAGCAGAAGAGAGAGAATAGAAAATAAGCAATGTGATTGTTGGCTTTTGTAAATAATTTTTTAAAGCATCATGTGACAAGGATGTTATTCTCTAGACCTTACCCCCTCCAAAATTCCTACCATATGTGTCAGGACAACAAAAGCATCTTACTCCAAAATGCAATACCTCAGAATACATTAGTGATATTGTCCTGTGGCCAGTGCCCTAGCCAGACACTGTGTATGGTCCACCCATAGTTATGGCTTTGGATTTCTTCACTCCTCTTCACATTGTCTAACCTCACAAACCACTTTGAAGTTGTTCCTCCTATAAAATCAACTTCTAGGATGGTTGTGAGGTTGACTGGAGTGCACTGGAGTTCTCCCCGTAGCTCCAGCCCACACTCTGCTTGCTCTTAGAAAATGCTCACGAAATTCTACCTTTTCACACATAGGACACTCCCCTTTGGATAGACTCTGAGACTTCATCTCAAAGAAACTGGAGTGGATCCCAGATCTCTTAGAAGTATCTCCTGCCCATGCTTAAGAAATCATGGTGAATCCTGCAAATGTTCACCCGTGGTGGCCTTGGACAGTCAATTTCTCTTACAGTAGCAACATGGAGCATTTACAGTGACTAGAGATGAGATATGAAGGTCAACAGGGTTACCCTCCAGACTACTTTTTCTAAACTATTGACAGATAGGGCTGTTGGTCCTTGTCATGCTGCTTCTGCCTCAGCCATCTCTCAGGTCTGCATCTCCATGGAGGTCTCACTTCTATCTGCCCCAGCCCTCGTTTTCCCAGAATCCCTGCAAGTCATCAACCAAAAAATGTAAGATTTGTCCATCATTCCCCTTTTATGTCTCTTTTATTCCATATACTCATTCTGAACAGGCCTGGTTACTAAACGCCTCTCCATGTCTAACATCTTTCTTTATTCTCACAACCACTACTGTAATGTGTCATCTTGAAGCTGGCCCATGCAATTGACTCCTAAGTAGTTTTTCTAGTTGCTATAATCTGGCATTCATGGATTTATGAGAAGACCATGCATTGGCTTCAAATTGTCTCTAAGTCTTCAAAAATTCTAATCATACGTGCTGTCTGAATGACTACAGGGTTAGAGCCTGAAATGTTAATCGTTTGTTGACATATAAGCGCCTTAGGGCCTGCAGTTTGAGTTTGGTTGGTTGAGATAAAATTGTATTGGAGCAGGGCTGATAATGACTCATTTCTTTCTTCCTCCTTTCTCTACAGTATTTATTCTCTTCAGGGCACTTATAACTTGCCCTAATAGAACGTAACTTCATATTAATAAAAGGGATGGCCAGGATTTTAGGTCTTCTTCACTGCAGTAGGAATCACTAAGTGGGTAACTTGATTGTTTGGTTAATTGATTAATTGATATGAAAATTATGGGGCTGGAAGCTCTTAATGATTGGGCCCGATTTTAAAAGATATGTAACAATTTTGGCTTTTTTTGCAACAGGTGGGCCACCAGAACACAGGTGTCATGAAAACCACCACTAAATCTAAGCCAAAATGGGAAAGGCAATAACATATCAACATCATCGTCATTGGATATGTAGATCCTGGCAAGTCTACCACTACTGGTCATCTGATCTACAAATGTGGAATCAACAAAAGAACCATAAAAAATTTGAGAGGAGGCTGCTGAGATGGGAAAGGGCTCCTTCAAGTATGCCTGGGTCTTGGATAAACTGAAAGCTGGACATGAGCATGGGCTCACCACTAATATCTTCCTGTGGAAATTTGAGACCAGCAAGTACTATGTGAACATCATTGATGCCCCAGGACACAGAGACTTTATCAAAAACACGATTACAGGCACATCTCAAGCTGTGCTGTCCTGGTTGCTGCTGCTGTTTGTGAATTTGAAGCAGGCAGGTATCTCCAAGAATGGGCAGACCTGTGAGCATGCCCTTCTGACTTAAACATTGGGTGTGAAACAACTAATTGTCAGTGTTAACAAAATGGATCCACTGAGCCGCCTTACAGCCAGAAGAGATATGAGGAAACTGTTAAGGAAGTCAGCTCCTACATTAAGAAAATTGGCTACAACCCAGACACAGTAGCGTCAGTGCCAATTTGTGGATGTGGCAGTGTGTTGCAGCAAGTGCTAACATGCTTTGGTTCAAGGGGTGTAAAGTCACCCATAAAGATGACAATGCCAGGGAAACCATGCTGCTTGAAGCTCTGGATTGCAATCTGGATTGCATCCACCTGAAAAGCCTTTGCATTTGCCCCTCCAGGATGGTATTGGTGCTGTCCCTGTGAACCGAGTGGAGACTGGTGTTTTCAGACCCAACATGGGGGTCGCCTTTGCTCTAGTCAACATTATAACTGAAGTAAAGTCTGTTGAAATGCACCATGAAGCTTTGCATGCAGCTCTTCCTGGGGACGATGTGGGCTTCAATGTCAAGAATGTGTCTGTCAAAGATGTTCATCATGGCAGTGTGACTGCTGACAGCAAAAATGACCCACCAATGGAAGCAGCTGGCTTCACAGCTCAGGTGATTATCCTGAACCATCCAGGCCAAATTAGTGTCGGATACACACTGGATTGTCACTCAGCTCACATCGCTTGCAAATTGGCTAAGCTCAAGGAAAAGATTGATTGTTATTCTGGTATAAAGCTGAAAGATAGCCTGAAGTTTTTCAAGTCCGGTGATGCTTCCATTGTTGACATAGTTCCTGGCAAGCCCATGTGTGTTGAGAGCTTCCCTAGCTACCCTCTTCTGGGCCGTTTTGCTGTTTGTGACATGAGACGGACAGTCACTGTGGGTGTCATCAAAGCAGTGGACGAGAAGGCAGCTGGAGCTGGCAAGGTCACCAAGTCTGCCCAGACAGCTCCGAAGGCTAAATGAACATTACCTGCTATCCCAGTCTTAATCAGTAGTGGAAGAATGGTCTCAGAACTGTTTGTCTCAATTGGCCATTTAAGTTTAGTAGTAAAAGACTGGTCAATGATAACAGTGCATCATAAAACCTTCAGAATGAAAGAATGTTTTGTGGACCATTTGTGTGTGTGTGTGTGTGTGTGTGTGTGTGTGTGTGTGTGTGTGTGTGTGTGTGTGGCAGTTTTCAAGTCATTGGTTTTTAAAATCAGTACCTTTCAGTGGGAACAACTTGACCAAAACTCTGTCACAGAATTTTTTTTTTTAAGATTTTATTGGGAAATTGGGGGAGGGGAACAGACAACTTGCTGTCATTTTTTGTTCTTCACTCTAGTTGTGGAGGACGTTGCTTCACTGGCCCATGTTGGTATTATCATTGCACTCTTCCCGGGTGAGGCAGATTGGTTGCCGGACTCTAGATGGCCGCTCACGGCGGCTCTTGGCAGCTCACACCGGCTGCCAGCCGCTCACGCTGGCTGCCGCCACGGTAATTTATGGCAGCCCACTGCAGCCAGGGCTGCAGCCTACGCTGTCGCCCGCGACTCACGGCAGCCCAGCTCCAGGTCAAGCTGTTGTTCCCCGTCTTAGCTGTAGAGGGCAGTGTCGCTGGCCCGCATGTGGGATCCAAACCGGGGCCCTGCTGGTCAGAGCTGGCGTCCCAAGCCAGCTCTTAACCAACGCGCCACTCAACCGGCCCTGTCACAGAATTTTGAGACCCATTAAAACAGTTTAATGAGAAAACTGTGTGTTCTTTTGGTCAACACTATAACTTCCTATAGTACTACTTAGGTAAGAGACTTAAAAAAAGAGTTGCCCATAACCTATTTCTGGTTTTATGTCTGCTGAAACTTTAGAATTTGATAATTCTGGGTTAACATTATTTTCTGGGTGGGAACTTTGGGTTTTTTCACCTTGTTTTAAGGGGAGGAATCATCCGTTTATATAGTAAAAAACTACAGGAGTAGGTCTGTTGGTGAAACCCTTCATAGGTTAGGACAGATGAGCAAAGAGTAAATTGGTAGAAGTGTAAGCTAGTTTACAAAGGCCAAATTCTGTAATGTTAAAATCATATGTTGCATATAAAATTTTGTGTAGTTACATCAATATTGAGTAAATTTGTTGGCAATTCAAATTTTAGTTTTCCAGTTATTGGAATGTGAATTCTCACATTTACAAATACTGGGGTAGTTCAAAGAGCCTAAAATGAGGCTTAAATAGTATTGAACACTGTCGTGCTACAGTTAATTGTATCCAGATTCTAGGAAAAATAAATGGTACTGGGAGTTGAAAAAAAAAAAGAGAAAGATATGTAACAATTTTGGCATCTGTTTATCTGTTGACATGAATATGGGTGAATTTTTAAATCCATGGTTTGCTATGACTGACAGGTGCTGGATGATTTGTAAATGTGTGAGTTTGGTTTGTTGGTGTTAAATGCTCTGATTTGGGGGGTGAAATGATAAGTGGCATGGTTGATGTGTTAAGGCTTGTTAAAGATGAGGAGTAAGAAGTATGTAAATATCAGAAAGGATAACAAGTAATATCAATGACATAGAGACGATGGGAGAAGTAAATTCCCAGGGGTGATGTAAAAGGTAAAGGAGATATGTTTTTATTGTCATGTTCACTAGAAAAAATATCAAACCTGTGAATTTACTGATATTTTTGTTTAAGAAAAGACTTAGTAAAAAGGAGAGAGGAGTGATTTAAAATAATATATTAAGAAAACTATAGTGAGAAGTAATTAAAATGGCTGTAGATGAATAACCAGAGTCTGGTTTAGAGGTTCAGATTAACTCCTAATTCCTATGCCCAACTGTGAGACCAAGGCAAATTATATGCCTCTATACAATAGTTATTGTCATTGAATTTCACATATTTCTTATATACATTAAATAAGGCCATATTCAAACATGAGAGTGATTTGTAAACCATAAGAATCTATAGAACCAAATTGCATTATTAACTATGGCTAAAAAAATAGATTTGTCATACTTTCATCTTTGATATACTGTGGACCCTTCAAATTTTACACTAGTATAAATGTAAACAGAAGCAGAAGAGGTTGGGAAATGCTGGGTTTAAAAGCAGGGGCCTTACAGTTTAAAATTAATTTGATATTGTATTCTGGCTCCGAATCATTTAATATCCCTTATCCTTAGCAACCTCACCTAAAAAATGGGTAAAATTTCAGCACCTACCTCATAAGAATATTTTTGAGAATTAAGCAACACATATAAAACCTTTGGCACATACATGCACTAAATATAAAAGCAATTATAGACATTATTAAATAGGACAAGTTGAACTAGAATTAGTCACAACATGCCTTTCAAATTTCTAATAATTTTGGCAGATTAAATGAAAAGTAGGGAATACATGGAGAACTCTGGCACAAAGCAGTTGTAGAAGTTCCGCTCATAAAAAATGTCTTAAACCAAGCAAACATCCCTAACAAGAGTTCTTTTTTGAAACTGTCAGAGAAAAAGAAAAATGACCCTGGTAACAATCCTGGGAAAATATGGAGTATAACATATCACAGTCATCTTCCTGTGGCTCATCCTAGCAAAAGCCTGAGAGTCCAGACCTTGGTTAGAAATTGACTAAAGAATACAAAGCCATGAGACTGGTTGCCAAAAAGCTTTGGAAGAAAAACTGTGGGTACCAAGAACCCACAGATATGTCATATTTCCAAAGCAAGCGTCCAAGTTTGGACATCACATGTGGATTTTTACTTGAAGAAAATCATGTCAGATCTGCAGAGCTAAAGACCATGTTCATATCACATATGCTTCTAGAGTTACTTGTAACTCTGAGTCCCTGATTCTGTAATTCTACCTTGGTCACCGACTTACTTCTTACTAACGATAAGTCACTTGGATGTGTAGCCACTGCATATGGGACATTCCCAACATTTGGCTAAGTTAGGCAGCTGCAGCTTTGTGGTTAAACGTTCAGGCTGTAGTGCCAGACTGCTTGGGTTTGAATCGACTTCTCTACATACAAGCTTCAATGACTTGGGCGGAATCACATATCTTGATGTGCCTCACCTGAAAAATTGAAATGACATGAATACTCTCCTTTTAGGGTTTTTTGTTGGTGGTGTGAGGTTTAAATGAGTTGGCATTTGTAAAATGCTTGATAGCATCGTCACACAGTAAAGCCTCAAATATGATCTGTTGCCATTATAAGAAGTTATTTCCCCATATCAGCAAGTCTCAAAATGCAGCTAAGTGGGAATCATCAGAAGCCTTGTTAACACAGACCCCTGCTCCCCATCCCTGCAGTTTCTGATGCAGTGGGTCTGAGATGGAGCCAGGGAATTTGTATTTTTATCAAGGTCCAGGGTGATGCTGATGCTGTTGGTCCCAGGACCACACCCTGAGAACCACTGTCCTGAAACATTCGTTCCAAATTCTCATCAAAGACTTAAATGCAGTGTCACTAGAGGGAGTGAAAGGTCATTTCAGTTATATTAATTCAGTGTTTGTGAGTCCAAATATTGGGAGCCCTGTGTCCAATTGCAGGAGTTATGGAAGGGGGTCTTGGCCAGTTGCCAGGGCTAAGCCTGGAGGCTATCTTGGTGGGCGGGGTGGAGGGGGGGAGTGAGGGAAGGCAACCCAAACAGAAATAATAGCATTTATATCCAGGGCTCCGACAATCCCTTTCACAAGGACGTTTTCTCCAATTGAGCCAAACAGAAAATTCAAACTGCATATATCACGGGTTTTCATCGCTAACTTTCAGCCTTCAGAAAGAAGTTTGGGGAGGGGGTGCGGGGCACAGAACCGAGGACAGCCCGGGGTGATAAGGCAAACCCTGAACCCAAAAGGCTCACCTGTCAACAGGTGGAGGACAATGCGGGTATTAACGCGCCGCCACAGAAAACTGCCCAGCCCACCAACCCGGACCTGCCTGGAGACATCCCGGGAATTGGAATCGAGGAGGAAATGAGACAGAGGCAAACGGGCGAACGGCTCGTGCCATGAGGAAGAGCTTGGTGGTCGCTTATTAGCCGTGTGCCGCGCAGCCCCGGCCGAGTCCCCAGACACAGAAGTTAACGTCACCCCGTCCCCGCCCCGCCTTCTTTCCCTGGGCTCTGGAAGGTAGGTCCCTGAGACTCCAGCGGCTGAGCTACAGACACTGCCGGCGGCGTGAGCCCATTGGCCACCTGGGCAAAGAGGTGAGCGGCTCCGCCAATCCTTTCTCACCAAGGGGACTGACCGGGCTCGCGAGGGGCTGCGCGTGGGAATGCAGGAGCCCCGCTGCCCAGTGGGGTGGGAAGGGTGAGGATCGGGGCGCGGGAGTGGGAAGAAGCACCGCAGAAGGAGGGGAATTAAAGAAAATTGGAGAAAGTCACTTCTTCAGTGACTGATGCCAGGCAAAAGACACACGCTGAACAAAGATTTATCAGTAGGTGGAGACCCTTATTGTGAGCATCTATGGCAGATTTGCCCCCCCAAAATTGAGAAGAAAATTTTGGGACCTGGGGTAAAGTGGAGTGGTATAAATAGTTATATTTAAATGACAACTTGAAGGAGAATTAAAGCACACTGCTGGCGGAGGAGGGAGGAAATTTAAACACCTCCGCTTTGCCTTTTGTTTCTGTAACAACAACAATTATAATAAAGGAACCGGTTAGAGACCTCCAAAGTCGTGGAAGCGCCTCCAGGTCTCTCTCCAGAGCATCAGTCCCGCGCGGCAAGCCAGCTAGACTAAGCCATCTGGCTCACTTTGGGATCGGAGGACCTCTCCTCCCTCAGGCTTGGATGCAACTTCTCATTCCCGGGGAAGGCTTTCTGTCTGTGCCTGTGTCAGGACAGGATTCAGGACCAGGACAGAAGAGCTCAGGTATTGTCCATTTCTATCTGTTTCATTATACACATTTTCAGGCTCAAGTTTGTAGATCCACAAACTTCATTTCTTTCTCTCTTAAATAGCTCTTATGTGGGCATACCCACTTCTATTTTCTAGCTGAATAAGAGAATTACCAGCCTTCTGCTATTTCTTTCTTTGCTTATCTCATGAAAAGAAGGTGGAAATGCTGTCTCCAATCAACCCAAGTTTATTAAACTTTTTGTAAGCAAATGGTCACCATGACAAAAGTGGCCATATGATTAATCCTATATTAAATTTTAATTTGGGCTAAGTTCTAATCATAATTCCATTATCTTTATATCTATCAGAACATACAAGTAATGCACCATCCATGTTGTTTCCAGCATAGTTTATGGCCAAAAGATGCTTGCTGGTAGAATCCAAAAGAAATCATTCTATTCTAAGGAGCTTTGAGATTTATAAATTATGAAGGTTGCTTTTCTTAGAAAAGCATAATCAAGATTTTATTGCAATCCTTGCATGTTCCAAATTTCAGGAGAATGTAAGATCTGGATTCCTGGGCTGGCCCTACATGTGGGTTACAGATAACATTTTTCCAACAAGCTGAGCATATTTTTTCCCTGGTGATGCTCCCTACCCCCATGGCTGACATGAGGAGGGGGAGAAGGGACCAAGGAAAGAGGCAGAGAGATATTCTAAACGGAGCCAAAGCAGACAGCATCATGCCTATGAGGGGTCAGCATGGCCCAGCGCAGTGTAAGTGCAAAGCTCGGGCCCTCTCAGCTGGTCAGTTACTGTTGCTTTTGGTCACCATTTGGCAGTGAAATGTGCAATGTGCTTTTTTCTGGCAAAGTCTTGAGGACATATTAGAAAGAGATTTATTCATCCTTCCTGTGGATTATTGCTGCTCATAAAAATGTTTTTGAAGAAGGTTTAATAAAATTAAAACAAATATTATACAGCCAATGATAAAAAGTGTTACAAAATTTAGTTTGATCATATATATACACACACGCACACATATATACACAAAAACAAACACACAATATATATAAAAGGCTGGGAGGTATACAGAGAAATGTTAATGGTTATGTTTGGGTGGTGGGAATATAAGTAATTTTAATTTTTTCTACTTATTTACAGCTTCCAATTTCTTATGAATATTTATTAGTCTTAAAACCAGCTTAAAAAATAATCTAAAGAACTAATGTATAAATAGAAAACTAAGACTTACATATTTCAGTTATCACAATATCTTTATTATGGTCTTCATTCTCTCTTTTTAATGAATCCCTGAGTAACAGGGATTGCTGCTTTTTATAAAGAATTGAAAAACTGTGAAGGAATTTTCACAATATCCCACTTGATCACAAAGCTCCATGTGAGGTCAGCACATACTGTGGTTTTGTAAGTTTTACCATAAACACAGAAGGAATCTAACTCTGAATCAAAATAAAATCGACTACTTACTATTGAAAGCTAAATTCTCCATGTAACAGATACACTATATGATACAATCTATTATATATAATACACTTATGACCCTTCAGGAAGGTCCCCCCGAGATTACCACAGGTGCTACGTGTGGTTGTACTGGGACTTTGCTCAAACCATAATGATAACTCCAAGGTGTGATGTTTGTTCAGGATGAAAGCAGAAGGCAGAGGAATCACCTGCTTTCTGGTCTCCTTCGCTGTGATCTGTCTGCTGGCCACCCCCGGGGACGGGGCCTGTCCGCGTCGCTGTGCCTGTTACGTGCCGACAGAGGTGCACTGCACCTTCCGGTATCTGACCTCCATTCCAGACAGCATCCCGCCCAGTGTGGAACGTATCAATTTAGGGTACGTGGGGGCCCTTGTCTTGTCACCTTCTCAAGGAGGGATTGTCCTCAAAACACTTGTGACTTTGGGAGAGTAACCACAATTGTAATAATATTTATCTTCTGAAATGAGTGCATGAGGATCTTAAGTTTGTTAGGGCAATGAGAAAATGTTTCCGTGTAAACTTTTTCTAGGAGAAAGTTCTTCTAGAACCTAAAGTCATTCTTGGTAGGTTGGGATCCATGGCTATAGAAAAGCTTCATTCTGGCTTCATTTGTGCTGGAAAGCAATATAGCTGCTGTTGAGAATTAGGGTTACAGTATATCAGTAAGAGATGACAGACAACTAGAAGTGTCCTCCTATATATAAAAGATATGTATGAAAAAAGCTGGCTAAATCCTTTTTTGACGCCGTTGCACTTTTTCCCATACAAACTGAATTATTTAAAATGCTTTTTAAAATGCATACTTAATTGTGTAAATCTACCAAAAGGTGTCTATATTTTAAAGGTTCATAAAAAACTGTCTGAACATATGTGTAGTCAAACTTAATATCATTTAACATTAGTGAGCACCTACTATGTGCCAAACACAATGGATGGTAGTGGAGAATACAATGAACAAGCTATATTATTCATTTCTAGAAGTTGTAGATAAAGGGAGAAGGCAGATGTACAGTCAGTACAATTTAATAAGAACCATAATAGATAGAGCAAAGGGCCTTGGGAACAATCACTAATAATAATAGCTAACATTAATTGTGTGCTTACTATGTCCTGACATTGAGCTAAGCCATTCTTCGTGTACTTACGTACCCCCTTTGGAGTAGGTTCTACTGTTTGCATTTTATTGGTGAGAAAACTGAGGTACAGAAAGGTTATTGACTTTATCCAGGGTCTAGCTACTACCAAGTGTCTGAGTTCACAATCATGGCCAAACAATTTGGCGTCAGAGCCCAGGTTTCTTAGCCACTGTTTTATAATGATGAATGGCACCTGGGAGAGTGAGGGGACCTGTCAGAAAAAAGCAGGCTGAGTCTTCGCAGTGTTCACAAACTTGGGGTAGGGTGGGGGTGGAGTCAAGCATTCCCACCTGAAGGGACAGCACACTCAGAAAGGATTGGAAAGGAAAAGGAATGTGGCATGTTCTAGGGATATGAATAAGGTGATTGTAACTGAGATTGCAAGCACTGAGCAGGGGGTAGACCTTCTGTGGCAGCTAATGAATTTCAATAATATTTCAAGCATCGGATTATCTTCGTAGAGCACAAATAAAATAAGAGAGGCTTTGGGTGTGTGTGTGTGTGTGTGTGTGTGTGTGTGTGTGTGTGTGTGTGTGTATGTGTGTGTGTGTGTATGTGTGTGTGTGTGTGTGTGTTGGTTGGTTTTTGCTTTGACATTTGAACTTTAGTTGACAGGTTTAGCTTGTGCCTTCCTATTTCAGGTACAATAGCTTGGTCAGATTGACGGAAACAGATTTTTCTGGCCTGAATAAATTGGAGTTACTAATGCTGCACAGCAATGGCATTCACACCATCCCAGCTAAGACCTTCTCAAATTTGCAGGCCTTGCAGGTGAGACCATGGGGGGAAGGGACAGGTGAAAGAGGTGACATGCCTGTTCCGAAAACTGCCCATTCCTACAGCATCCAAAAATCAACATCCTGCAAATTATTAGTAGACATCAGGGGAGAATGTCAAAGAACTGATTTCTTTATAAATGCAACAGTATGTGGAAATGAGAATAATGAAAAAATTATGGGCACGTTTTCTTATACCTCAGGCTTATAGGGAAAAAAATTAATACCCAGTGATTATAAAACCTTTAGAATTTAATCCTGAAAGTCATGTTTATCTGGAAACTGAATGTCATTATTAAAAGAAATTGCTATCTTAGAAGTTAGCTTTCTATACAGCAATATATTTTTTTGTTTCCCTTTACTTATTTACTAAACCCTGCTTTGTTCAAAAAAACTTTAAAAAGCTAGGGGACTTCCAAGGATGAGTCAGATATTGTGAGAATTCTGACTCCAGTAAGTGAGACAGTAAAAGGTAAAACAAATCTAAAGATGAAAACAAAGAGAGCACAGGGAAATGTAGACATATAGACCAGAATGTCGGCTGTAAGTAGGACTTGAGGCTTTCGAGGAGCTAATTCACAATTCATGACATCTATTCATTTTTAATAAATAAAAACTAAATAAAACTCTTCAGGAAAAGCACAACCACATCTGATGTTAAATCAGAGAGATTATTTCCCAAAGCTCCTGATAAAAGAGATCCAGTGCAATAAAATAGTCAGTAATAGCCAATAAAATAAAGTCAGTAATATCAAAGATAAAATGCCAGAGTATATAGAACCTTTTGACATCATACCAGTGTAAAGGCACAGAACTCAGTCTAGGTATGGGATTCTAGTTATTTGGCTTAATCAGGTTTTATTTGGGATACATGTGTTCAGAGGATTAGATGAAATACATATTCTTCACAAAGTACTCTGCACATTTATACTCTTGACCAGGTTTCCAATAGATATTGAGGACCACTGAGTTTGAGATTGTACTCCCAGCTAATATTTGGGGCAAAGCTCTTCTATGTTGCCAATTTCGTTTTTCTTTGCTTATTAGGAAACTTGGCATTCCAGGAAAGCACTCTCAACAGAGATGACAGATTAGATCAAATCAGGAAAAAATTATGAGAAACCACTGTATTTACTATCATTTCTTTTTCTTTCCTTTTTGGAAGAGAAGTTTGTTCAACTAGTAACTGGAGAAGAAATTGAGGAATACCCACACACTACTGAAATATTCAAAAATTATTTTAATTTTAACTCAAAATCAACTAAAATCATGTCATTCATAATACCAAAAATGGAAAATGCCCCAAATATTTATCAACTGATGAATGGATAAACAAAATATGTTCCATGTATGCAGTAAAATAGTATTTCACATTTATAGAAAGGATTGAAGGACTGATACATGCTAAACATGGATGGGTCTTGAAAATATTAGGCTAATTGAAAAAAGCTAGACACAAAAGATCACGTATGGTACAGTCCCATTTATTTTAAATGTCGAGAATAGGTAAATCCATAGAAACAAAGTAAGTAAGTGGTTTTCTAGGGCTAGGAGTAGTGAGGAAATGACTGCTAATGAGTATCTGTTTTACTTTGGGGTGATGAAAAATTTCTAAAATTAGATAGTGGAAATGGTTGCACAACTCTGTGAATGTACCAAAAAACCACTGAGTTGTATATTTTAAAAACGTAAATTTTATGGCATGTGAATTATATATCAATAAAATCATTACAAATGTAAAATATAAATGAAAATCAATATATTTCTTATGAAAAATTCAAGTTCAAGAAATCTTAAATTTACTTAAAATATCAAGATACTTTAAATTAAAACTTATGGAAATTTTCAATGATATACAAAAGTAGAATAATATAATGAACCCCAATGTAGCATCATCCAGCTTCAATAGTTATTGACACATAACAGATTGTTTCACCTGTATCTTCACTCACCTCTTTTCCACTTCATTGCATTGTTTTGAAACAAACCTGTGATATCATAATGTTGCATCTATAAGTACTTCAATATCTCAACGTTAAGGAGTCTTAAAACAATAACCACAATATTATTATTGCATCTTAAAATTTAGTAATAATTCCTTAATGTCATCAAATGTTTGTGAGTGTTCTAATTTCCCTAATATTCTCATATTTAATTTGCAACTAATTTGTTTGAATTAGAACTCAAACACGGTACACACATTGCGTTATATTAATCACAACATATGGTTTATTGATATGCTCTTTCCTTTTGTGAAAACTCTGACAAAATAAACATATTCTTTTTATTCTTAGGTCTTAAAAATGAGCTATAACAAAGTTCGAAAGCTTGAGAAGGATACTTTTTATGGCCTCAGGAGCTTGACACGGTTGCATATGGACCACAACAATATTGAGTTTATAAACCCAGAGGTTTTTTATGGACTCACCTTTCTCCGACTAGTGCACTTGGAGGGAAATCGGCTCACTAATCTCCATCCAGATACATTTGTCAATTTGCGCTACCTCCAGATATTTAAGACATCTTTCATTAAGTACCTGTTCTTGTCTGATAACTTTCTGAGCACCCTCCCTCAAGAGATGGTCTCCTATATGCCCGATCTGGAAAGCCTTTACCTTCACGGGAACCCCTGGACCTGCGACTGTCATTTAAAATGGTTGTCTGATTGGATACAGGAGAAGCCAGGTATCAATACTGTTTATTTCTTTGTTTTACTGTAAGAGATGAAACCTGCCTGCGGTGTTTTATCAGTAAATATGGAGGCCAAGGTAATTTAGCTGGAAAAAAATGACGTCTAAGGAATAATTCTGTGATAACTCATTCTTTTAATTCTTTAATGAATTAATCATTCATTGTTTAAAAGGCCAACCAACTATCCAATCATACTCCTGGCTTTTGGCAAACTTGGGGAATAAGAAATGGGTGTATTACTCTTCCCTATTTACCATGAGCCATAAAAACCCTCCCTTCTTCTTACCTTCCTCTCAGTCATTCAATCCACAGATAGTTTTTAGAGCTCTAGTCAAGGTTCTGTGCCAGGTAATGGAAGTACCAAGGGTACTGTCCTTGCTTTAACCACGCTTCCAGTGGGTTACAATAAGCAAACAGACAATCGGGGTGTGATTATCTTTGATGGGGAAAGTAGAATTTACCACAAAGAAAGCAAGATCCATTCAGTCAACAAGTAGTTATTTTAAACCTGTGTACAAGAAGCCACAGAGAGCATAGGGATCCCAAAATGAACAGGACAGATTAAGGTCCCTGCCTTCGTGCAGCTTACATTCTTGTGGAGAAAACCAGCAAACAATGAATTAAATATTAATTATTAAATGAAAAACTATTAATTATTAAAATCTTATTTAAATGGATTAAGTCCTTAAGACAGTGACCGAAAGGAACCCGTTGATTTTGTCAGCAAAGGGGGATGGTCAGTTACTTTGAAAAGATTGATGGAAGCTGTATTGCTATGTGGGGATCCCGGATAAGTGGGAGGTGGGACCGCAGTCGACTCTTAGAAGAGGTTTGGTTTGAGGTGAGGAAGGAAGGGTGTCAACCAGATGGAAATGTGCAGTCACACAGGTCTCTTCAAGCAGGAGAGAGACTTGAGCATGTTCATGATGAGGAACATCTGAGCTGCCAACAGGTGACAGGATGGCTCAGCTAAAACAAAAAAAGAAAAAAGAAAAAAGAATTTTTGTACATAAATAGGCAGATGTAATAAGCTGCATGAAAAGGGCAATGAATGGCCCAGGTTGCCTGGCATAGCATCAGCATTGACCAGCAAAGTGTTTTGAACCCAACTGTGGGGAGCACTGAATGCCAGGCTAAATTGTACTTTAGCCTATAGAAGAAAAAGGGAGATTTTCTAGTGAAAGATTTTCAATACATTTTCCCAATGAGATGCTTTTAAAGGATCTCCAATCTGTGAGCAGAGGGTAGGGCAGACTGGAGCGGGGACAAACACGAGGCCAGCTGGGAAGTGCTCTTGGTGTTCACGTCTGGGGAGTGACAGATTGAACTATGAGGTGACCACACCTGAATGTACCTCCTAAAGCTACATCTCAAAGGCAACAGGGATTGAGTGGGGGTTGCTCAGTACTTTCAAATACCATGGAGAGAGAAAGGAGAATGAGGAGTGAGAACAAACTATACTGGATTTTCTTGTGGTTGTTAGCTGGATTATGGGGGAAGGATGGTGAGCAAATAGAGGAAACTTACCTGAGAAATGTAGCAGTGAAAACATTTAAAAAAATAAGGTGACGCCCACAGGGGGAGAACTGCATAACCAGAGAGAAAATGATTCTGTGTTCAGTTCCTACAAGGGGTCAAACCTACTTGCCATTTTGCTAATTACCTGCTGTGGTGACAAAATCAGGCTAGTGTACATTGTTCATACCTAACATTTCATCAAGTGGAATATGCCACTGATTTTAAGATATCCAGCTATTTTATGGGCTACAGTCAAGGAATTGGCGAACTATAGCCCAGGGGCCGAATCCAGCCCTCAACAAGCTTTTGTAAATAGAGTTTTATTGGAACACACATGTGCCCAGTTCTTTACATAACATCTATGGCTGCTTTGGTGCTACAGTGGTAGAGACGAGTCATGTCAGAGAACTGTGGTTCACAAACACCAAAATCTTTACCATTTGGCCCTTTACATAAAAAGTTTGCTGCCCCTAGCCTACAGCACAAGGCCTGAGCTCCTTGCCTAATTTCAGCCTCCTTTTTTTTCTTTCCAACTCTCTGCTGCCCTCACATCCCAGATACACCTAATGCTGTTTTACACCTCATATCAGCTTCCCTGCCTGGAGCACTTTCCTTGCTTTTCTGCCTGACGGGCTCCCAGCCAGTCAGCAAGCTGTCCAGCACACACCCTTTCTGGGAAGCCAGGCTGCTTCTCCATCCATCCCATTCTTGTCAGAATAATCATTTCACCACTTCCGGTTTTCCCAAACTTCCATTCTTGAATGGATAACATTTTATTATATTTATTAGTATTAGATGTCTGTTGCTTGCCTATGTCTAATTTATTTATCCTCAGCTGCTAGGATGTACTTAGGGCATAGTAGGTCCTCAATAATTTTTGTTAAACTAAGCTTTTATCAATTAAATAGCCATTTTGATAGTGTACACAAATGAACCCACCACCCACTATGGTCTTAATATTCCCCTAAACTGTATTCCAAGAGAGTTTTCAGTTTCTTGTGCCTTCAGTTGACCCACTTAGCACGATAGGCAACCTTTTTGTACATCTTGATAGTCGAATGTAACACAGCTTCATCTATTTGTGGGAATCTTCCATTCATAAGTTCCACAAAGTTCTTGGCGTTGCTTTTCTATAACATATGGATTAGTGGCCATTTCTCTGACAAACATTTGTTTTACAAATACTAAATTTACGTCTGGCTGCCGTTTCCATGCCTTTCTACATACATAATAACTTCCTGTTCAAGCATAGTATAATCCTAATAAAAACATTTTAAGTGGCAAATTTAATATATGTTGTACCAACAGTGCCTGTATAACTCAATTGAAGAGAAAATAAAATAAATAGCCATGACAGTATTTGTGTGTGCGCAGGCAGTGGTAGCTCTATCATGACTGCCAGCTGTTTGGCTGGTGCTGTAAAACACCTTCAACTGTAAGACATGTCTCAATACATAAATTAGAATGTGGAAGAAATATGGTCTTAAAGTTAGGCCTGCCTGTTTTGCTCCCTCCCTCCTGTCCTGCAGTCTTTCCTGTGTACCCATTAGCCAGGCATGGGGACATACAGATGAACAAGCATGGAGCTTATAGTCTTGTGGAAAGACAGACAACCAGACGAGGCATTCTAACAGCGAGTGATCAGGAGTAGGATAAGAGAAGTGGGAGGTACCAGAACATAGAGCAGACAGCCCACTGGGAGGAAGTGCTGTTCCGCTGGGTCCAGAAGGCTGTTAAGTATAATAGTTGGGCATCAATGAAAGCAGGTGTGTCAGACAGTAAGTGTAAGGGAAGTAGAAGCCACAGCACATGCCTAATAGGGCGTGGGGGAGTTGGGGAATGGGAAGCATTTCTGTGTGCCTGGAACCTAGAGTGACAGGGGGAATGGAAGTGACATGATCAGGTTTGCATCAGAGGCAAAAGAGCTGATGGCCAGGGCCTGCCAACTCCGGTCCAGGTGCTAGCCATAAGCATACCAAGATGTGACCATGGTTCTGTGACAAGGTTTAATTAATCCAGAAGTCTGCCATGTTCTCTGCTATAGCAAGGTGCTGATAAGCAGGCATGGAGTCACAGCTGGTTGGTAAGTGAGGGGACTGAGAAGAACCCCTCAGGAGTGCTCAAAGGTTTGCAGGCTTGCCAGCTATCTCCTCTGCATAGGTTCAGACTCTAAAAATCTGCTGTAGAAAGCCAAGTAGCCAGGTCTGTGTGGCATTACTTGTCATACTTGTACATACTGGAAAGGTTTGGAGTCCCTGGTCAGAGGGACTTTCTTGAGCCTTTGTGAGGAATTGTGCCCAGGTGGGAAGGTGATGTGACCCGTCCCACCACTCTTGCAAATAAGATCTAAGTACAGTGTTTCTTTTATTTATTTACTTATTTAAGATTTTTTTATTGGGGAATTGGAGAAAGGGAACAGTCTTGGCGAATTGGGGAAGGAGAACAGCCAAGTTGTTGTCCTTCAATCTTAGTCGTGGAGGGCGCAGCTAGCTCAGCTCCAAGTCCAGTCGCCATCTGGCTGCCCGTCGGCAGCTCGTGGCCACTCAGCTCAAGGTGCCATGTTCAATCTTAGTTGCGGGCGGGCGTAGCCCACCATCCCATGTGGGAGTCAAACCAGAAACCTTGTTGTTAGGAGGTGGTGCTCTCACCAGCTGAGCCATCCTGCCACCTGTTGGCAGCTCAGCAGCAGCTCAGCTTGGGCGCAGCTCACTGAGAATTGAACCAGCGACCCTGTTACTCAGAGCTCGTGCTCTTAACCAACTGAGCCACTCGGCCAGCCCCTAAGTGCTTCTTTTAAATGCTGTGTCATGTGCATGATATGGAAGCTACTACATGGACTAGCATGGAAGACCTTGGCTGCATTTTGTGTCAAGAAAAAGTCTTCACCTCTTACCAAGTATTTCAGTGACCAGCCATTTTATCTTTTAAATATTTTTAATTTTTCCGTTACAGTTGACATACAATATTGTATTAGTTTCAGGTGTACAACATAGTGATTAGACATTTATATAACTTATGACATCATCACCCTGATAACTCTAGTACCCATCTGACACTATACATGGTTACTACAATATTACTGACTATATTCCCTATGCTGTATGTTACATCCCTGTGGCGGTTTTTATATCTGGCAATTGGCATATCTTAATCTCTTCCCCTTTGTCACCCATCAACCCCAACACCCCTCCCCTCTGGCAACCATCAAAATGTTCTCTACCTATGAGTTTGTTTCTGTTTTGTTCATTCGTTCATTTTGTTTTTTTAATTTCACATATAGGTGAAATCATATGATATTTGTCTTTCTCTGACCTATTTCACTTAGCATCATACACTCTAGGACCATTCATATTGTCACAAATGGCAAGATTTCACTTATTTTTATGGCTAATACTCCATTGTGTATAAAAACTACTTCTTCTTTATTCATCTATCGATGGACATTTAGGTTGCTTTTATATCTTGGCTATTGTAAATAATGCTGCAATGAACATAGAAGTGCATGTATCTCTTTGAATTAGTGTTTTGGGTTTCGTTGGCTAAATATTCACAAGTGGAATTGCTGGATCCCTCTTTGTCTGTTATAGCCTTTGTTTTAACTTCTAATTTGTCCAATATAAGTATTGCTACACTAGGTTTTTCTTTTTTCATTTCTATGCATGAACTATCTTTTTCCATCCCATTACTTTTAGTCTGTGTGTGTCTTTTGATTTGAAGTGGGTCTCTTGTAGGCAGCATATGTATGGGTCTTGTTTTCTTGTCCCTTCAGTCACCCTGTCTTTTGACTGCAGCATTTAATCGATTTATATCTAAAGTAATTCTTGATAGGTATGTAGTTATTGCCATTTTATTATTCATATTTTTAATTCTTTTCCCTCTTTTTTTTCTTCAAGAAATCCCTTTAACATTTCTTGTAATACTGGTTTGGTGACAATGAACTCCTTTAGCTTTTTCTTGTCTGGGAAGCTCTTTGTCCTTTGATTTAAATGATAGCCTGACTGGGTAGAGTAATCTTGGTTGTAGGTCCTTGCTTTCATCACTTTGAATATTTCCTGCCAATCCCTTCTGGCCTGCAAAGTTGAGAAATCAGCTGATAGTCTTATGGGAGCCTCCTTGTAGGTGACTAACTGCTTTTCTCTTGCTTCTTTTAAGATTGTCTCTTTGTCTTTAAAGTTTGGCATTTAAAGTAGGCCTCTTTGGGTTTATCTAGTTTGGAACTCTTTGCTTCCTGGACTTGTATGTCTATTTCTTTCACCAGGTTAGGGAAGTTTTCTTTCATTATTTCTTCAAATAGGTTTTCAATTTCTTGCTCTCTCTCTTCTTCCTCTGGTACCCCTATGTGAATGTTGGTACACATGTTGTTGTCTCAGAGGCCCCTTAAACTATCCTTATTTTTTATAATTCTTTTTTTCTTTTTGCTGTTCTGATTGGATGTTTCTGCTACCTTGTTTTCCAAATCACTGATTCAGTCCTCTGCTTCATCTAATCTACTATTGGACCCCTCTGATATATTCCTCATTTCAGTTATTGTATTCTTCATTTCTGACTGTTTTCTTTTTTTAATGTTTTCTATCTCCATGTTTGTTTCCAATCTCTTTGTGGAAGTTCTCACTGAGATCATTGAATATCCTTGTATCTAGTGTTTTGAACTCTGCCTCTGGTAGATTGTCTCCATTTTGTTTAGTTCTTTTTCTGCAGTTCTGTTCTTTTACTTGGGGCATGTTTCTTTGTCTCCTCATTTTGGCCAGCTCCCTGTGTTTGTTTCTATGTATTAGGTAGGGTTGTTATATCTCCTGGTCTTTGTAGAGTGGCCTTATGTAGTGGGTGTGCTGTGGGGCTCAGTAGTGTCGTCTCCCTGGTCACCTGAGCTGGGTGTGCCAGGTATGTCCCTGGTGTGGGTGGTATGTGTCCTTCTGTTGTAGTTGAGCCTTGATTGCTGCTGACACATCAATGGGAGGGACTGACCCTCAGGCTGATTGGCTGTGAGGACTGGCTGTGTCTACAGCAGAGGCGCTGTGTGCCAGGGCTGACCCCACAGAGTAGATTTCACTTTAGTGGGGCTCTGATGCCTGCTGAGTTTGCCCTTTGGGTTTGTCATTTGTGGAGCTGATTGGGTGGTGCTCTGGTCTGAATCGCCACTGGGTGTGTCAATTCTGGGACCTCTTGGGAGGGGCTCTGGTGCAGGCCAAGGTCAGCCACTACCTATAAGTCATCTGGTATGAGCTACAAAGTGATCTGCAGATGGTTGCCACTTGTGCTGGGAATGGAGGTGTCCGGGAGAGGCTAAGCTGAAATTTGAGACCAGCTGCCACTAGTGCCAAGGTTGAGGCCAGTTAGCAAGAGATACAGGGCAAGCCGAGGCCAGATTTGGGGTTTGTGAGCCTTTGACAGATTTTCAGAAAGTCTAGCATGAACAGAGCTAAACCATTTGTATGGGAAAGCATCTGGAACTGGCTTGAGTGGGCTCACAAGTAGGATGGGGTGAAGATTGTTAGCCAGGTTGATGGAGACTCAGACTTCACACCTACCTGTGTGTAGGCTGTGTGTAGGGAGGGCTTAACAAAGGAATGATGGCTTCTTCCAGTACTTCTCTCTTGGAAAAATCTGCCCCTCTAGCCCTCGCCCGGATGCCAAACAATTCAGTTCTTTTCCATTTGTCCCTGGCATTTTTCAAGCTGTTGCTCCAGTGCTGGAGCTCAGAGCAAGTAGGTCCATCAGCAAGTAAGTCTGTGCACAGGTCCTAAAAAGGGAATGCATGACACACCAGCCACCCTGGCTCTCACTCAGCTACAATCTCCTCTGGTTTTCACAACTAGAAGTTGTGGGGACTTCTCTTCCCAGCACTGAAACCAGGGGCTGGGGAGCTCCATGTGAGGATGGAATCTCTTGCTCCTTTGGTGGAGGGGAACCCTCCGCAGCTGAGATATCCCTCTGGATTTTTAACCGCCACATGGGTGTGGGGCCAGCCCATTCTCTGTCTCTGTCCCTCCTACCAGTTTTGATGTGGCTTCTTCTGTATGTACTTAGTTATAGGACTTCTGTTCAGTCTTCAGGCAGTTCTCAGTGATGGTTGTTTTGTAGTTTAGTTGTAATTTTGATATTGTCATTGGAGGAGGCAAGCACAGTGTTTACCTACTCCACCATTTTGAACAGAAGTCCAGTGACCAGCCATTTTAAATAGGCTCACCAGAGTGGTCTTTTTAAATGACTAGGTATGTGATATCTGAATACCTGAAAGAGGAGGTTTCTATTATTTGGAAAGGTTTAGGCTGGTCCTGGTGCTATAAAACTTCCAGGCTTTGGATTTTACCAAATTGTGAGACCTTTAAAGGGCTGTCCCATTGCTTGGGTACATTGTTCTTCCTCCTCATTAAACCTGATTTTCCTCCAATGAGTCTATATCTACCTTAGTCAATCTGGTTACCAAAGTCACACTGTGTCTTCCTTTACTCTTTTATTCAATCACCCACCCCCCATGTTTAAACCAAATTCTCACATCCTACTGATTGGTTTTACTTGCTTCACTATTTCCTGCATCCATCTGTTTCTCTCCATTCCTGTTATGACTAAGTTGGACCAGGCCACAATATCTTATAATTTAATCATTGTTATTTTGGACAATGGAAAGTAACTTGAATTTTCAATGATATCCAAGGGCTTATAAATGATCATTTATCAAACAGGTTATCTTTTAAAGGACAAAAAAGTTCTATGACTTGTAAAACATTAAAATGAGCAAAGACTACTAAACTACTGTTAATAAAAAAAAGTGATAAACACAAGCATATGAATTTGTTTCCTGAGATTAGGAAACTATTCATTCAACTAATATTTACTGAGTAATACATATATATCAGGCACTTTCTAGGCATGGGGAATACAATAGTGAATAAGACAGACAAAATCCTTGTATCAATGAATGTAATGTTATGACAGGGTATATAGACAATATCTTTTGAAGAAATCAACCCAAAAACAAAAAATAGAGGAAATTTTCCATTAAACACTAAAATTTCAAATTGTTTCAAATTCTAGTAAAAGTGATTTTTTTCAAAATGTGCAAATGTGAATTTATAAAGAGGCTACCACTGGCAATAATTCAGTTGTCATTTTCCCTAGATATAATAAAATGCAAAAAAGACAGAAGTCCCTCCGGTCCTCAGCAATGTCCACTTTGCATGAACCCCAGGACTTCTAAAGGCAAGCCCTTAACTACGGTCCCAGCTGCAGCTTTCCTGTGTGCCAAGCCAACTATTGATCCATCCCTGAAACTGAAGCACCTGACTATTCTGGAAGATAGCGGTTCTGTGTCTATCTCTCCCCAAGATTTCATGGCACCCTTCGGCTCCCTCACTTTGAATATGACAGACCAGTCTGGAAATGAAGCTAACATGGCCTGCAGTATCCAAAGGCCCTCAAGGACATCATCTATTGCATTCACAGAAGAAAATGACTACATCATGCTCAATACATCATTTTCTACATTTCTGGTGTGTAACATCGGTTACAGTCACATTCAGGCAGTGTGGCAAATTCTGGCTTTGTACAGTGACTCTCCTCTAATATTAGAAAGAAGCCACTTGCTCACTGAAACACCACAACTCTGCTACAAATATAAACAGGTGGCTCCTAAGCCTGAAGACCTCTTTACCAACATAGAGGCTGAACTGAGAGCAGACCCCTCTTGGTTAATGCAAGACCAAGTTTCCTTGCAGCTGAACAGAACTGCCACCACACTCAGTATGTTGCAGATCCAGTACTCTAGTGATGCTCAAGTCACTTTACCAGGGGCAGAGATGAGGCCAGTGAAACACAAATGGACCATGATTTCCAGGGATAACAACACTAAGCTGGAACGTACTGTTTTGGCTGGTGGGACAATTGACCTAGACTGTCCAGGCCAAGGAGACCCCACTCCACATTTGGAGTGGCTTCTACCTGATGGGAGTAAAGTGAGAGCCCCTTATGTTAGTGAGGATGGACGAATCCTAATAGACAAAAGTGGAAAGCTGGAACTGCAGATGGCTGATAGTTTTGACACAGGTATATACCATTGCATAAGCACCAACTATGATGATGCAGATGTTCTCACCTATAGGATCACTGTGCTAGAGCCCTCCGTAGAACCCTATCATGAAAATGGGGCTCATCATATCATTTTCATGGGTGAAACACTTAACCTTCCATGCTATTCTACTGGTATTCCAGATGCCTCTGTTAGCTGGGTGCTTCCAGGAAACACTGTGCTCTATCAGTCCTCGGGAGACAAGCAGATTCTTAACAATGGCACACTAAGAATACTACAAGTCACCCCAAAAGACCAGGGTCATTATCGTTGTATTGCAGCTAACCCATCAGGAGTCGACTTTTTGATTAACCAAGTGTCAATCAAAACAAAAGGGCCATGGCCAGTGGAGCATAATGTAGAAACAGATGGGTCTGGACTTGATGAGTTCAATCCCAGCGTTCACCATAAGGACCCACCAGCGGCACAGCTCCCTCCGTCTGCTCCAGCGGGAGGTGAGGCTGGAGAACAAGCGTTGAGCATAGGTAGAAAGCACAGCTATCGGGAGTTAACATTCCGGCGGCGTGGAGATGCAACACACCGACGTTTTAGGGAGCATAGGAGGCAGTTCCCTCCCTCTGCTCGGAGAATTGACCCACAGCACTGGGCGGCACTTTTGGAGAAAGCTAAAAAGAATACTATGCCAGAGAAGCGAGAAAATATCACAGCAAAGCCAACTCCGCTGGTCACACAACTCCGGAAAATACCTGGTGAGGAAGGAGACTCTTCAGGCATGCTCCCACCAGATGAGGAATTTATAGTCCTGGCAACTAACATTCCCAGTGTCCTGGCAAGGACAGTGACTGTCAATTCCAGAAAAATATCCGATAGCCCTGTGACAACTGTAACGACTGCTACCAAAGTCTCTCCAATTGTGAGTCCACAAATGCTACCACCTGAAAAAACAATAGATGTCAAACCATCTACTACTATTAAAACTACAGCCATGCCAAAGAACTTAAATACATCAAGCAAAACACAAGGCACAAACTACCTAAATTTATCCACTATCTCCCCTCTACTGCTTGAAACAACTCAATTTCTGGATGCTGATGACATGGGGCGGAGAAAGGAACATTTGCAAAGTGCACCCCTGATAACAGTGGGGACTGTGGTCAGAGATGTCAATACCAAGCTGCTCAGTAGTGCTGATAGCAAAGCTGATACATTCTTAGGATCAGAAAATGCCACGAATCATCATCAGACATCTGTGACAGGAGGCAGTGAACCCAGGAGCAATTACTTCTATTTTCACAGTCCTCAAAAGCTTGGCACCCCAAGCATCCCTTCAGGCTCATACCCTGCTGCTCATGCTCAGTTGCAGATTCCTAGAAATAGTACAACTAACATTCCGTTATCCAGACGCTTCGGAAGACGGAAGAAAATTTGGGGCAGGGGGCGAATTATCAGTCCATACAGAACCCCAGTTCTCCGGCGGCATAGATATGGCTTTGTGAGGCCGACAGTCAGAGGTTCTTCTAAAGAAAGCACCACTGCTTTCTTTTCATCCTCAGCGCTCACTGCAGGGTGCCCGTCCTGTTCCCCTGGAGAAGGGCTCACCACTGCTGCAGCTGCCTTCTCTTTTCCAAGTTCTTCCCCCATCACCCTCCCCAATGCTGGCATGGCCAGAGTCACATCAAAAGACTCAACAATTCTAGTCCACAATCCATCATTACTATTTGAGAACAAATCAAATGTAGACGGTGAGAAAACAACACTCACAATAAAATATTTCAGTGATGAAAGTACCAAAATGACTCCAACTGGTACAGTCGTGACTCGTGCCCCAACATCTGCATCTATGGAAAAAAATCCCATGACAAATATTGGTGACCCAGGTGTGTCTTACACCAGCAAAGCTCAAAGAGACCCAATAATTATATTGCCACTTCCAGGTCCCACCAGCAAGCCATCGATGCCTACTACTACAGCCATTCCAAGATTTCCAAGAAGGAAAATTCCCTGGCATCAGATGTTTGTACATAACCATAACCAAACAGAGAGGTTAAAGAATCAGCATAAATTTGGTTCACGAGAAAGCACAGCCACCATGCTTCCTAAAATATCTCCTACTTTACCCCCAGATAAAGTTTCCCCCTTCCATTTCACAACACACTCAGCAAATGGGATGCAAATTCCATCTATAACATTGGCTACAACTCACCACAGTACCCCCGAAACACAAAGTCCAACAAAGGAGCTGCCCTTCCCACCCGTTTACCCTACACTTCCTGGTATAAACAAGGAATCAAGTACAAGTTTCCTATCAGTACAAACAGCCACACTGACAGCTCCTCCTACTGCCTCTGCATCCATCAATATCAATAAAATCCAAATAGCCAGGCCCAGGACACAAAAAGTACAAAGCAGAAAGGAACCTCAGAAGAACAGGAATGACCCAAACAACTCTCCTGGCCAGAGTTCTGGCTTCACTATATCCACTGCCGTTACATTTCCTATTCCAACTGCAGCGGAAACTTCAACCAAGCCCAGCTTCTCTGCTTTCACTCACCACCCCCTAGAAAATGCCAAAGGAATTTCAAGCACAATTGATCTTTATCCAAAAACACTTAATCGGACAGATGTAATGGAAGAACCACCCCAAGAGACTCAGACTTTGAAAAGCACAACTGCTTCTGAAACCATTTCATCCAGCAAACTCCAGCAGAAGACCACAGCTAGGAACACAACCATGAGACACTCAACTGTGCCATCATTCCTGAGCAGCAGTCACACTCCACTGCCAATTCCCACCTCCCCTCCCTTGAGTAATCAAAATGCAGTTGCTCACGAGACAACTCCCGTTTTCCGGATGATGACAAACACAATGGTCAAGCCACGCGAACCCTCAGGGCACAATGCTGACCTGCAGCAATTAGCAGCAGAGGTTGCAACATCTCCCAAGGTTCATCCAGATGCCAAGTTCACTACTGGAACCACTGACTTTATCTACTCCAATGTGTTACATTCTACTACTATGCCAGCACTAATAACAGTTAAACCACTGAAATTTAAATGGACTCCTTCTCTCTGGTCAGAAAACCACTTTTGGTCCAAGTCATACCCAGAAAATGCTGAAAAAGGCAAAAAGTTGGGAGTGAGCATGTTGCCCAGTCTAGGCTTGCCAGAGGACACCACTCATGCTTCAAATTGGGACATCCAGAAGGCTGCAAAGAAGAGTGACTTTGATAAGACACCGGCTCAAAAAATAACAACTTCTGAACACCTTCCCTTTGACCCTTTGTCTAGGAATATATTTGCAAGGCCCAGAATAGTTGGAGGAAAAGCGGCAAGTTTTACTGTCCCCGCTAACTCAGATGCCTTTCTTCCTTGTGAGGCTGTTGGAAATCCCCTGCCCTCCATCCACTGGACCAGAGTCTCATCAGGTATTTAAAACAGTTTCTTTATATGTCGTCACCTTTAGTTACAAAACAGGGGAAAGATTGTGTTATATTTCGGGGTTACACATCCAAAGAATCAACACCAGTTTCAAATTTCACCAAGATACAGAAGCTATTAACACCCTCACTTAACATTTGGTGCATGACTTTCTTGCTCATCTGAAAAACATATCGTAATTACGAACATTTGTTTTTGAAATGCTTTGAAAGCAGATCCAAAGAAATATGTTTTGAACAGGAGAGAATTGTCATTGTGTTGAACCATCGGGCTTTTAAATTAAAATTATGGGGATAAAAAATTCCAAGAATAATTTAGGCAATGTGAAGGCTAGGTGTCCTAATTTTAAATTTAAATGTATTTGTTCTTACCTTAACATAAAGATAGCTTTCCTCATGAGACTTCTAGTTGAATAATTTGTTTTCCAACTAAACTTTGATGACCTGTGGTTATATGTTTTTCTACTATCAGGACTTGATTTGTCTAAAAGGAAACAGGATAGCAGATTCCGGGTGCTCCCCAATGGCACCCTGTCCATACAAAGGGTGGCCATTCAGGACCGTGGACAGTACCTGTGCTCAGCATCCAATCCTTTTGGCTCAGACCGCCTTCATGTCACCTTGTCGGTGGTTTCCTATCCCCCAAGGATCCTGGAGAGACGTACCAAAGAGATCACAGTCCACTCTGGAAGCACTGTGGAACTGAAGTGTAGAGCTGAAGGCAGGCCGAGCCCTATGATTTCCTGGATTCTCGCAAACCAAACAGTGATCTCAGAATCGTCCAAGGCGAATAGGCAGGCCCTGGTGACATCTGACGGAACGCTGGTCATCCACAATGTCAGTGTGTATGACCGGGGCTTTTACAAATGCATGGCCCAGAACTCCGATGGCCAGGATTCACTGCTGGTTAAAATACAAGTCATCGCAGCTCCACCTGTTATTTTAGAGCAAAAGAGGCAAGTCATTGCAGGGACTTGGGGTGAAAGCCTGAAACTGCCCTGCACCGCAAAAGGAACTCCTCAGCCCAGTGTTCACTGGGTTCTCTCGGATGGCACCGAAGTGAAACCACTACAGTTTATTGGTTCCAAATTGTTCTTATTTTCAAATGGGACTCTGTATATAAGAAACATAGCCTCTTCAGACAAGGGCACTTACGAATGCATTGCTACCAGCTCCACTGGCTCGGAGAGAAGGGTAGTAATTATTACAATGGAAGAACGGGAGACCATCCCCAGGATAGAATCTGCATCCCAGACATGGAATGAGGTGAATTTTGGGGAAAAATTACTATTGAACTGCTCAGCCATTGGGGAACCCAAACCCCAAATAATGTGGAGGCTACCATCCAAGGCTATTGTCGGCCAGTGGCACAGGTAAACCACACCTTTGTGTTGAGATTATCTACTTAGCTGTACAACTTCTGAAATGGAAAAAGTGATAGTGAGTTGGAGAGCAGTTTTACAGAGCCCAAATACCCTGCACATAAAACCCTCTCTAAAGAGAACTAATCCTTTTGAGATTAATGTATATGAATTATATAAATCCAAGCTTCTTACATACCTAACTCCTATTGAGGGGCATGGGCCAATTTTCTATTGAGCTGATATAGTTAAAGGCAGAGTAAAACTCCCATTTACTTCCATAGCTGTGATAGTTTTAAAATAGTAACTGTGTATACGTATTCATAATTTCTTGACCCAAAAAGACAGAATTTTTGTAATTCAGTCAAGGTCGGGGAGAGATACACTCCATTATTTCACCCTTCAAAGTCCCCTATTAAACATTTAAAATTTTAGTATTATCTGTACTTAACTTCTTCTCTCTGAAAATTGGAAACCACTTTATGAAAGTCACAGCAATAAGGCCTTCACAAAGTGTGTTCAGGACCCCCATTGCTCTGATGTTGTCAGACACACACTTTCCCTAATATGCTCTGCTACAGGCTTATTGGTTTATTATTAGTTTCAGGTGTACAAAACAATGGAATAGTTAGACATTTACACCCCTCACAAAGTGATAACCCCCTCCCCCAATCTACTACCCCTCTGACATCGTATATAGCTGTTACAATTCCATTGACTGTATTCCCTATGCTAAACTCCACATCCTGTGATTACACACACACACACACATATTAAATTATAGTTGACAGTCATTATTATTAAGCTTCAGGTGTACAGTGCAGTGGTCAGGCATCTACACAGTCCATGAATTGGTATCCCTAATAAGACAAGTGCCCATGTGACAGGTTTATTAATACTGATTTTTTATGTTTTCTGTGTAGATTAAATCATCTCTGAAAGTCATAGCTATAGCTTATGAGGCACTAATTAATTTTTGCCATTTGCATGACTTTATGCTATGATTTCCTATGACAGAACTCTAACATAACAGATATAAACTTCTACTTAGGCTTATAAGTTGAACAGATTTTTTTTCTAGTGTCACACTGTAAGTTGGTATTTAATATAGTTAATGAATTTAACTTGTGATCTTTAATTCAAAAGAAAATGTTAATTTTCAAATTTTTCTAGTAAGTCATCAAAGTTACTTGACCAAATGTTAAATTGAAATTAGATTTAAAATGAAAAAAAAATACTGAGCTATGAAATGCAAACTTTAGAAATAACATGTTTATCTACTATATGTATCACCATTTATGGCATCAAATATTTTCAATGCTTTATCAGTTTTTGCATTTAATATTATAAAATTAGTATGTTTCTCTTATTGCCTTCAAGTAATTACAAGCATTTCATTAATGTTGAATGCCAGTTTTTTTCTGAAATTGATGCATTTAAGTAAATTCCCAGGCACATGGGGAGGCATTTTAAATTAGGTCCTAGATAATTCTGATGCAGGTGGTGAGGGAACTGCATTAAGTAACAGCAGTGGTTCTCAGACTTTGCAACACAGGAAAATTAGTTGGAAAATGAAGAATCCCAATGCCAAAGCCACAAGCCACATCAATAAAGTCAGAAGCTGCAGAGATGGGACCCAGCCATCAGTTATTTTATACTACACAACTGATTTTAATGTGCACCTAAGTTTGAGAATCCGTGCTTTTAGAAAGGATTAGGAAAGGATGAGAGCAGGTGGTGGTGGAGCATGGTGACAAAGGACAGGGTTTGAGTGTCAACCCTGGGGCCTGAAGTAACTTACTAAATCTCTCTAAATGCCAATTTTTTCAGCTGTACAGTGAGGACCTACTTAAAGATCTAAAAGTAATGCAAAGTTCCTGGCAGTTTCCAGTCCCTTTATTAAGTGTATCCAGTAGGATTTTACCTTAGTTAACATGCCAGTAAAGTTTCTTCTATACTTGGGAAAAAAAAAAAAAAGCATACCAGCACCTTTTGTAATGTTGTACTATAATTCTCTCTACACTTCTTATGTTTGCTGGAGAATAAAAAAATGACTTGAGGCCATTTGACTTCGTTGGCAGTTATGCTGTGAAAGCATCCACACATTTCTCTCCAGTTTCACTTAACTGCTGGGCTCACATTGCCAAAAAACGAGAAAACACCTAGATGTTCACCAAGGGGAATTCTTAATCACGTTTTTGGTTTTTTCTCCATTTTTTAAATTAGTTTCAGGTGTACAAAACAATGCAATAGTTATACTTTTCACCCCTCACACGTGACAACCCCTCTCCACATTTTTAGCATCAACTCAACTTTCACTGATTTTTCTGAAACACTAGATTTAATTTTACCAGGAAAGATCTGCCATCTGGTGGCTCACTATGTGAATGGAAGGCTGTGTCCTGGCTTCAGGGGGAAAAATGGTGTCCCACAGTTCCGTCTAATGCCAGGACCAGTCACTTTACAGCTGCTGCAAAGGGCAGATGCTACAAGCTCCTAATAAATCTTACATTGGCATTTTCCCTCTTTATAACAAAATAGAACTTATCTTCTAACCAAATAAGTCTAAATATTTTGTTACAATAGCTCCCTAAAATGTACAGTCTGGCATCTTTTCTGACAAGTATGTATAAAAGTTCTTCTTTACCGACATATGTTACAGAATGATCGTTTGATATGTAAAATGGTCAAGAAAGTCATGTGTCTAAGAATTCAATATTTCTAGCATTCTCACCATTAGAATTATTTTTTTAAATCACCATGGAAAGGAGATTCATTTGAAGTCCATCTGAGAAATACTGCTTGTTTGTGTTAACTTTATACCTATTCAGTTAGAGAATTTCTTCTTTTAGCAGGTGGCTCAGAAGACAGTTAATAAGTTAATACTAACTTTAGTTTTATTGCAACAATTTAAGAAAATATCCATTAAGCCAATCTTATGTAAATAAGACAGCTCTCCTGCCTCTGGTCCTTGTTAATTGCTGCACACTCAAATCAATATCTTCTCTCCTCAGAATGGGCAGCCGAATTCATGTCTACCCCAATGGGTCCCTGTTTATTGGATCAATAACAGAAAAAGATGGCGGTGACTACCTGTGTGTGGCAAGGAACAAAATGGGAGACGATCTGATACTGATGCATGTCAGCCTAAGGCTGAAACCTGCCAAAATTGATCACAAGCAACATTTTAAAAAGCAAGTCTTTCACGGGAAAGACTTCCAAGTCGACTGCAAGGCTTCGGGCTCACCAGTGCCCCAGATATCTTGGAGTTTGCCTGACGGAACGATGATAAACAACGCAATGCAAGCTGATGACAGTGGCCGCCGGACCAGGAGGTATACCCTGTTCAACAATGGAACCTTGTACTTCAACAAAGTTGGGATAGCAGAGGAAGGAGATTACACTTGCTATGCCCAGAACACGCTAGGGAAGGATGAAATGAAGGTCCACCTGACGGTAGTAACAGCTGCCCCACGCATCAGGAAGGGCAACAAGGCCAACACGAGAATCAAGGCTGGAGACACAGCCATGCTTGACTGTGAGGTCACTGGGGAGCCCAAACCAAAAATATTTTGGCTGCTGCCTTCCAATGACATGATTTCATTCTCGAAAGGCAGGTACACATTTCATGCCAACGGCTCTTTGTCCATCACCAGAGTCAAGCTGCTCGATTCTGGCGAGTATGTGTGTGTGGCCCGAAATCCTAGTGGGGATGACACCAAAATGTACAAGCTGGATGTTGTCTCCAAGCCTCCACTAATCAATGGTTTGTATACCAACAAAACTGTCATTAAAGCCACAGCGGTGAGGCATTCCAAAAAGCATTTTGACTGCAGAGCTGAAGGGACACCATCTCCTCAAATCATGTGGATCATGCCAGACAATATTTTCCTCACAGCCCCATACTATGGAAGCAGAATCACAGTCCATAAGAATGGAACCTTGGAAATTAGGAATGTGAGGCTTTCAGATTCAGCCGATTTTATCTGTGTAGCTCGGAACGAAGGAGGAGAGAGTGTGCTGGTGGTACGGTTGGAAGTACTGGAAATGCTGAGGAGACCGACATTCAGAAACCCATTTAATGAAAAAATTGTTGCCCAACTTGGAAAGTCCACGACATTAAATTGCTCTGTGGATGGAAACCCACCACCTGAAATAATCTGGATTTTACCAAATGGCACACGATTTTCCAACAGGCCACAAAATCCTCAACATGTGATAGCAAGCAATGGTTCTTTTATCATTTATAAAACAACTCGGGATGATGCAGGAAAATATCGGTGTGCGGCAAGAAACAAAGTTGGCTACATTGAGAAGTTGATCGTCTTAGAAATTGGTCAGAAGCCAGTTATTCTCACTTATGCATCAGGAACAGTTTACTGCATCAGTGGAGAATCGTTATCATTGCATTGTGTGTCTGATGGAAGCCCGAAGCCAAATATCAAATGGACTGTACCAAGTGGTCTTATAATAGATAGGCCTCAAATTAGTGGGAAATACATATTCTATGAAAATGGCACCTTAGTCATCAAAGAAACAACCGCTTATGACAGAGGAAGCTATATTTGTAAGGCTCAAAACAGCGTTGGTCATGCACTGATTACTGTGCCAGTAATGGTTGTAGCCTACCCTCCCCGAATTATAAATCGCCCACCCAGGAGCGTCCTCACAAGGACAGGGGCGGCCGTTCAGCTCCACTGTGTGGCCCTGGGCGTCCCCAAGCCAGAGATCACCTGGGAGATGCCCGACCACCCCATGCTCTCAAGGGCAAATAAAGAGAGCACACATGGCACTGAGCCTTTTCACCCACAAGGCACCCTAGTCATTCTGAATCCCCAGACCTCAGATTCGGGAATATACAAGTGCACAGCCAAGAATCTACTTGGGAGTGACTCTGCAGCAACTTACATTCAAGTCATCTGATATGACATAAAGCTGAACAAAGTCAACATCTGGACAGAGTTTATTTTTTGGAAGAAGTTTAATCAAAGGCAGCCATAGGCATGTAAATGAATTTGAATACATTTACAATATTAAATTTATAATGGACATGCAAAAAAAAAAAAGACTTGTAAATAAATGCATTATGAACTGATACTGATGTCTACAATGGATCTCCAAACAAACTTTTAACTTAAGGCACTTTTATTTTGCCAACAAATAACAATGAACATTAAGAGAAAACTGTCCACCATAAAACAACAAGGAGCTAATGTACCTGAATTCATTAAAGAATGGACTTTTTTTCATTACCAGTTGCCTAGTGTCCACCTTCTATCAATGTTACAAGCATGGCACTGAGAACAGAGACAATGGAAAATGATTAAATTTGCAGTCTTGATGTAAATTTGCCATTTTGATGTAAAAATATTTTGTGGTTGGTTTATAAATATTTTACTAAAATCTACAGAAAATGAGTCACTGACCTGTTTTGATTATGATCCATCATTTTGTGCATTCTGAAAATTTCCATTGATGGGAAATACAAACATGTTTTAATAACTGCATTAAAAATAAATGCAGACTAACTTTTCCACATGTAAAAAGCAACTTATCACCTGTACATCATAAAAAGCTAGTGGGGGCTGATTACATCTTTGTCCAAATTAACCCATTAAGAAGGTTTTAAAAATGCAATGAAACTTCTTTATAACTTCAAAATCTAGCTCAGGCACCCCTGGTTTGGAGCTGTTTATAAGGAAAATTTTCTAAGGAAGAAACACTGCTTTATGAGCTATTTATTTCATTAAGTGGTTATCCTTTTTTGCAACAGTAAATGTTTGGGGAAAAAATCTGGACTTAATACATATAATGAAGTTTCACTGCACTTAAAATTTGTTCGACCCTACACAAAATGTTGCTTTTTGTAATTTACTGAATTTATTTATATTACATGCTTAATTCAACCTGAATTAATTTGGGGGACATTATGGTTTATCTTTTCTAATTCTAGAGGGTGGGATTTTCCAGTGTAATTTCTCCAGCATCTATTCAAATATTCACTATTACTTAAGAAGAATTATAGGAGCCTTAGTAAGTGAAAAAGAAAATGCCATAGAGCTTGCTCATATATCTCAGTGCACAAAACGGTGAGCTATGTTAGCCCCTGACAATCATTTGTGACATATGGGGGCACTCACTTCATCATTGTGCTTTCATCACACCAACTTTAAGCTGTTCCCATCTAAGAGGTGACGTGATTGTTACTATCTCTGATGTTGGCATCCTGAGGCAGCAAGAGGTCAAGGATACTCATTCTAACAGTTCTCTCTCTGCTCCTGGGCCAAGGGGAGTAAATAAAAGGACAAATGCAACTTTACCAGGAACAAGCCTGCAGTGTAAACAGGTATGTCTCAGGGCTTATTGTATCCAACTGCATTCTATTTCAACATCTTATCTTTAAGGGGAACGGAGGTTTCCATTTATCCCAAGACCATTTCCTCTACCTCACAAAGCAAATTATCAGGTTCTGTCAAAGGATAGGGCTTTCCCTTGCGACCGTTTAAAGCAAATAAATTATTGCACTTGCTAAAAATAAGGGGGGGGACCTCACAGGACAGAGAATTTAGTGGGAGTTAATATGATAAGACTAGATTAAAATTCGCAGTTGCCTTCTTTATAATGCACAGGCAAAAAACCAGCGTTAGGTTTTTCCTCAGCTTTCCAGAGAATCTTTGAATTATAGGACCTTTCCATGACTTAACTTCCTCACCTACAAGAGGGATGCGACAACAACAAAGGTCTACCCTACAGTTTTCGTGTGCAAAATGATTCATAAATTAATTTCACTTCTGCAAAATATAAAGTGCATACCAATGCTATGCAACTGTAACACTCATTCTTGAAACAGTGTTACTGCTGTTTGCAATATTGAACTACAAAAATATATGGTTCAAAGGGAAAATTGGCCTTTTAAGTACCAAGAATTCTTGAAAAGAAATGAAAACAACCAGGATGGAACACGACTCACTCACTAGGCACGACATTCACAACTCGGTTGTTTCGCCAAGGCAGTCATTGTCATGGCAGTGACATTGGCAGTCATGGATATATTACTTTGAAGAAAAATAACTTCAGGAACTCTATGATTCTTGAGAGGAAAAAAAAAATACCTGATATACAAAACCAGCTGAAATGTAAAGATTCATCTTCTGAAAGCAGATACGTTAACTTAGTGAAAAGAATGGTCTTAATGTTTTGGCAAAGTCTTTTCCAGCCCAGAGTAAACACGAAATGAGCAGGCTGGAGTGAAATCGTTTCACAGTGTACAGAGCAGTTCGCATGGATGCTGCCACAGCAAAGTAAGCGGACATGTTTTTGAGGTTGTTTGCATGAGTCAAACTTTGCAATGAGTAACTCACCTAAGAAGATAGGAATTATCTCTATCATTTGCAAAAGAAATGATCTAGTAAAGTCGTACTAGCTACATTGTTAAAAAAGTAGTTCTACATGGTTTGCTCATTATAGACAAATCTATTCACAGTATGTGTGACTACATTACATGTAAAATCATATGGCAAAAGAAAATGAATTAACACAGAACATGGGAAAATATCCCCCACGTGTTTTAAAATGCCCTGCAATTTTCACATTCAAAATTTTATGCATCTAAATCTAAAAAAATATTATATGGAATACTCTTAAGTTACACAAACTGATAATAATTTACTGTATTTTTTTTACTCTAATAGGAGCAAATTACCACATACTTGAACAAAGTTAAAATAGTTACTATTTCTTTATAATAAATTTGATGTATAATTTACTTTACTTGTGCTTTTTGCACCAATTTATAAATACAGTATATGTAATACACAACCAAGACGGACACCAACATTAATAATTAAATTCAAAATAGCAAATACTTACCATACAAAATAAACAGCAAATACATCTTTTATGAAAACCAGAGGTTTCTGGATTGGGGGCCAGATTCTCTGGAAACCATATGAAGTTTGAGTTCTGAGGAATCTCAGGCCAGCTGTGAGATTTTTTTTTTTTCTTTTTAACTCAAGTTGGCATAAGGTTCAAGAGAACCAAAACTGGAGAGTCATTTTTGCCAAATCTGGCAATAAATAAATGGAACAATTCCCCCATGGTTTGTTCGGGCCTTTAGAATTTACATATTGTATCTTCGCAAAGACTTGGGTCAATGATCTTGCCACTGAAAACAAATTTGAGTACAGCTACTTCTAATAGGCTTCCACAAGTCTCCGTGCGGCCCTTGTAGAAGCCCGGGTGTAAGTTCTTGGTCTCAGAAGTGTAAGTACTAAGCAACAATCTGTTTCAGCACCTTTTGACCACAACAAAAGCCAAGAAAACTTCTACATAAATAAGAACAAAGTTTATAAAGTGCTTATGAAATTACAAACATTTCAAATTAGAGCAATGCAAATAAATGTCCATGTCACCCTCAAAGGTGAATACAGAATAAATGGGTCACTTTCCTGTCAAGATCTGACATGCCTTTCAAATCAGTAGTTTGGTCCTGCACAGTTTGCAAAAAAAAAAAA
>NW_017731694.1:310908-316698 GCF_001890085.2 Hipposideros armiger
TACCAACATGGGCCAGTGAAGCGACGTCCTCCACAACTAGACTGAAGAACAAAAGGACAGCAACTTGTCTGTTCCCCTTCCCCAATTCCCGAATGCTGTTCCCTCCCCAGTTCCCCAATAGAATCTTAAAAAAAAAAAAGCTGGGGCCAGCTAAGTGTCTCAGTTGGTTAAGAGTGCAAGCTCTGAACAACAGGGTTGCCGGTTAGGTTCCCACATGGGCCATTGAGCTGCGCCCAAGCTGAGCTGCTGCTGAGCTGCCAACTGGTGGCAGGATGGCTCAGCTGGTGAGAGCTCCTAACAAGGTTTCCAGTTTGACTCCCACATGGGATGGTGGGCTGCGTCCATCCGCAACTAAGATTGAACACAGCACCTTGAGCTGAGCTGCCCTGAGCTGCCGAGAGGCAGCCAAATGGCGACTGGACTTGGAGCTGAGCTAGCTACGCCATCCACAACTAAGACTGAAGGACAACAACTTGGCTGTTCCCCTTCCCCAATTCCCCAATAAAACCTTAAAAAAAACCCCCAAAAACAAACAAACAAGCAAAAAAACTGAAAAGCTGCCTTTCGTAAGTTTTAGGAAACAGGAAACAAGAGTTGATATGCTCCCTACATAGGTACTACCACATAAAAATCATAGGTGCATATTTCTAAACACTAGAAAAAAAATCCAAATTATAAACCCATTGTCTCATCCTTAAAATTATATTCTCTTTAGCCATGTGAAAATATCTTTGGAATTAATGAAAGAATGAAAATTTAACCACACATTTGTTTCATGGGTCACACCTATTAAACAGAAGTTGGAAAGGAAGGCTGAGCTATGTGATTTAACTGAAATTAAATGAGGCCTTAAGAGGAAGATATTTTTAGAAGAAAAAAGATCTTGGTCATGACTGGTAGAGACACAAAGGTATATGAGGAGTACGTCTTTCGCCAGGCAATCAACAGACGGCGGCCAGGCAGAAAATTAAAACCAAGCTGCCCCCAGCCATAAATTGAGAGCCTTTTCCTCACAGTAGCCTACGAGCCACCCACCTGCCTAGCTAGCTGCTCTTCACGCTATACCCCAGAAGCCTATAATCTGACACCAGGAGAAATGGCGCCCCTCACTCCTCACTTCATGGATAAACTACTATATGACCCAGATGACGGTGGTCGAGCTGGCACTAGCATTTAGGTCTCCTGACTTCCAGGCAAATATCCCTTGCCTCACAGGGGGCTGGCTCCCATTCCTAAGAGAATTTCCTGTCCCGTGACTCCAGCACAGGGGTGATTCGATTCACAGAAGCACGCTGCTTGGCATCTAGATGAGGTCGGTTGAAATGGGCTAGAGATATGCACTCTAGGGGAAGCATAATTTAAAAAAAAAAAAATCACACCACATAGCAGGCAAGGTTACTGGGGAAGAACACGGCCCTGCCATGCTGTCTGTGATGTCACAGTGATTAGAGCAACCATGGTCCTAGTAGCCAGGAGACAGGTCTAGTGCTGGTCTCCCTCTATCTGTGATCTTTGGGGGGCCACCTGGCTTCCTTCATCAGTACCCTAGACGGTATCAACTGAGCTGTTCTCTGAACCTTCCAGCTTTATAAAAGGGCCACCTGCAGTTCCACATAGATTCCCCCAAATGAAAAGAAACAGTTCCAGGTTCAGATGGAAGCAACAGGAAAACACTTTCATGGAACCAAAACAAAGACTAGGGCTTTTCTAAGGAAAGAAGCATTCAGACCACCACCAAACTAAAACACAATTAGAACACCTTGGACTAAACCAGTGGTACTGAACGGCAGTTTCTGAGGAGCCAGCACTGCGTTTTGCTTGCTTGCTGGTGTGTAATTTCCTGGGAGCCAACTACTCAGCACTGGATGGGTACTTACTAGAAAGCTGCTTCTGGAGCTGCCGCACCAGGGCGGCCGTCTGTTGCTGCTGCTGGGTCTGCTGCAAACCTTGCCTGGGAAACTGTAATTTTGACAGGAGAAAGAGGGAAGTCAGCCATGGTGCCCAACACAGGTGAGAGAGTACAGAAACAGCTCCCAGGGCCAAACCGTCTGTAGCGTCCTTTAAATACTTCGGGACAAAGATGCCATGCCCAGTGTGCGTTCATTCATTTTCATCTATACCCTGGTGAACATCCCATTTAAAACCCCATCTGTAAAGGCGGCTGGTTGGCTCACGGGGTTGGACCGCAGGCTCATAACACCAAGGTTGTCGGATCAATTCCCACATGGGCCACTGAGCTACGCCCTCCACAACTAGATTGAACACAACTACTTCACTTGGAGCTGATGTTCCCCAATAAAATTCAAAACAACAAAAAACCCATCTCCAGGCAGTTACTTGGCATTTACTTGAAGAGTCCTGATGAAGGCGTGCATACTCCAGCGGTGGCCCAGGGCTTCCAATATCCCTTCACCAGGTGGCTAATTAGTACCACCATATTCTAAACCATTTTCATTTTGGCAATGATGTGTTCAAGCACCACAAGCCCTGCCTTGCATGAATGGAGACGGGTGTGCTGAGGCAGGGCAGTGCCCTAAGGACTCTTGGGACGACACCCTCCTGATGGATGAAGATCAGCCAACCCCACTCCCCGCCTGCTGTGGCCAAAGCTCAGGGTGAGCCCAGTGAGGAACCAGGGAGCCGCTCACTTCTAGGGTCATGTGAGTGTAGGCACAGCATGAGGGCCATGTGCCCTAGTTATAGGCATTAAGTTGATACAAGAAACTGATGTTTTTTCTAAAGAGGAAAAAAGAAAATCTATCTGGTAGAAGCAAAATTACTTTTGATTAAAATCACTGGTGGTGCTGATTTTTTTTCCTTAACCTTCCAATGTCAGACTCATGCTTTTCTTCCTTCCCTTCTGCCCCTCTCCCCCTTCTTTCAGCCTGGTTGTTTTTTTTTTATTAGTTTCAGGTGTACAAAACAATGCAATGGTTAGACATTTACACCCCTCACAAAGTGATAACTCTCCTTCTGCCAATCTATTACCCCCCTGACATTGTACATAGCTGTTACAGTTCCATTGACTCTATTCCCCATCCGCCTGCCTAATTGTTGATGCAACAAAAGAAGAGTTCTAATACACAGCTCTCTTAACCATACACACATCAGAACTGTGCTGGCTTCTCAGTTACCAGCACAGACCCCTTTCCCACCCGCCGGACCCGGTGCTCACCAGGCCTTCTGCAGGAAGGGTGTCAGCAGGCCGGCCCCCTGCCTTCGGACTTCTAGGCGGGAGGGGGCGCTCTCAGGAGCAGGGCGCTCCCAGGGCAGGAGCAGAGCAAGTTTTGTTTTTTTTGCCAATTTCCTTCCTAATGGGTCTGGCTGGTGGAACGCATCTCTCTGGGAGGGTCACAGCTCTGTCAGCAGCTGTCCCCATTCTTCTCCTTCCTCTTGCCCCACAGGGCGTAGTGGTGGTTACTGCTTCCAGCCCCAGGCGTTTCATCATCCCCAGTTAGCATCCCTTAGCCCCGCCCATACGTCTGTACATAGTCTTTATAAAAAAAACCATTACCCAGTATGTGTGAAACATGTAGTATTTCCTCCTCAGAGCTTGCCAATATCGCTGAAAATAGCCCAGGATTACAAGTAGGGCCGCCCGGATTAGCAAATGAAAATACAGAACACCCAGTTAAATGTCAATTTCAGACAACAAATTTATGTTTAGTTCTAAGTATGTCCCAAGTAATATTTGGGACATAATTCTACAGTTACTCACTGTTTACCTGAAACTCAAATGAATTGGGGTCCTGTATTTTATCTGGTAACCCTAATTACAGGGCGTTACTGGGTTCATTCTTTTCAAGCTGAGTATTTGGCACGACACCTCGCTCAACTGAGTCTCCCACTAGACACTGAATGACTTAAGGATAAAGACTTGGTCTTGGGCCGGCCGAGTGGCGCATTGGTTAAGAGCTGGCTTGGGACGCCAGAGGGCCCCGGTTTGGATCCCACATATGAGGGCCAGTGNAAAAAAAAAAAAGAAAATAAATAAATAAATAATCTTCATCATTAATGAATAAATATTTTAAATCCACCATAATTCATTCTTTCTATAACGATGAGATTAAAAAAAAAGCATCAATTTCAAAAGGTCTCCTAAGCAAACCCTAGAGTAGGCCTACATGACAGACATTTTCAAGCCTACTTTCAAGTTGAACGCAACCAAATCAAACTACACGTCCTCCTTTGCTTTTTGTTTAAACACCTTTGTATGAAATGTAGCATAAAATATAGGAAAACTTCAAAGAAATGAAAGAACAAAGGGACATTTCTAAAGATGACTAATGCATTAAATTTGATTTTCTATTTTTCAGTGCAAACTTAAAAATCCATGTCTTGTCCTCTTCTGGATTTCAGAAGTGTGAAGGATGCCCGTAGGGAGTCACTCCTTGCTGTGGCTGGTTACCTAATGAGAAAAATAAATTCAAATAAATTGCAGATGCAAAATTATGCCACAGATAGATGTTACCCTCTTGTCACTGCTCTCAGTACTAGCCTGAGGAGTAAGGGAACAGACCAACTGGCCAGGAAGTACAATGCTGGCCTAGAGACCCGAGTGACAGTGTTAATACCACAGCTGAGTTCATTCTGCAGAGAAGCCAGCTTCACATCAGGGTCCCACACCTGCCAGCACAAAGCTGAGGATGAGGGTAACCGGTCCATCCAAAGTCTACCTCGGATCTGAGAAACTACTCACTACTAACATATAAAAGGACTGTAAGTATCATAAAACATTTAAAGTTCTCAACATGTTTACAAAAGCACACCAGAAATTCTTTAACCCTGACATTGTAAGAGGTTAGGGGAGTAGCTTGAAACTGGACAATTTTCCACAAATGGTCAAAAGCGTGGAAGAGAATAGTGCAAGAACGTATGCATATATAAAAGCAGCTATGTATGTGTTGACTCAAGTGTGTGCCTATGCATATATGTACATGGGCGCATGCACACGAACAGAAAAAAACAGAATCAGTAGGTACAGAAAAAGACAGGAGTGCTGCTGGCACTTGTCTGGTGAGACTATTCAAATCCAGAGGCCTCATTCGCAGAGACTATGACAGAAAAGGAGCTCTGTCGTATGGAGTTGTACGGTGGCCAGCTCAGCTTAGATGTCACGATTCAGCAAAGGAGGTTAGCATAACTGCTAATATCAGGCAGAAGACCTCAGCGATACTACAGGTTTGGGTCCAGACCACTCACTGCAATAAAGCAAGCTGTAATCTTTTTGCTGGTGGATGGAGGGTCTTGTCTTCAATTTGTAAAGAACACACCTGTGAAGTGCAATAAAACGTGGTATGCCTGTCTGGTGGTTAGCATGGGTTCTGGAAGGAGAACGTCTGAGTTCAAGTCCCAGCTCTGTCCCGTACGGTTAGCTGACTAACCTTGGGCAAATGAGTCAATGTCCCTGGTCTTTAGTTGTTTCCTCACCTATACTATGGGATCAGTAATAATATCCAATCTCATGGGCTGGTTTAGGAATTAAGTGAATTAATACATGTAAAGTCATAGTGTGCCTGGGTTCAAGGAAGTACTCCATAGATGATGGCTTAAAAAACAAAAAGCAGGAGCCGGCCGAGTGGCTCGCTGGTTAAGAGTTGGCTTGGGAGCACGAGCTCTGAGCAGCAGGGCTGCCGGTTCGGATCCCACATTGGTCAGTGACGCTGAGCCCTCTACAGCTAAGATGGTGAACAACAGCTCGACCTGGAGCAGGGCTGCCATGAGTCGCCAGCGACGGCGTAGTCTGCAGTGGGGCTGCAGTGGGCTGCCGTGAGTGGCCGGCAGCCGGGA
>NW_017731694.1:320417-346189 GCF_001890085.2 Hipposideros armiger
CGGCATAGGCTGCAGCCCCTGTGGCAGTGGGTTGCCATGGGCTACCGTGTGTAGCCAGCAGCCAGCGTGAGCGGCCGGCCAGAAGCCGGTGACTGATCTGCCTCGCCCGGGAAGAACGCAATGATGGTGCCAACTTGGGCCAGTGAAGCAACGTCCTCCACAACTAGGCTGAAGAATAAAACGACAGCAACTTGTCTGTTCCCCTTCCCCCAATTCCCCAGCACTGTTCCCATCTCCCCAATTTCCCAATAAAAATCTTAAAAAAAAAAAAAAGACTTGGTCTTATCTACTAACGTATCCCTACTATCCAGCAGTGCTAGGCACACAGTAGGTGCTCAGGAAACATAAACAGAATGACCAGCTCTGAACTGCCTTCAATTTCCAGACCTTCCTAATCACAAGAAAGGTACATCTCTACCAATGTCACTATTTTTCCTGATACCAAGAAGGCCATTTTCGAGTTTTTTTTTTTTATTGGGGTGACAATTGTTAGTAAAGTTACATAGGTTTCTGGTCTACAATTCTTATTGCCCAAATCAAGGGTGGAAAAGAAAACAAAAATCTACCTTTCACTGATGTGAAATTGTAAAAAAAGAAGTGGTTTTTCTATTCAGTGTTTTCTATTCTTATTTGGAAACATTACCCTATTTGTTTAACAAAAGTTAAAATGGTTCTACGCTCTAGGCAGTGTTCTGACACCGTATGCATACTGCAGTCCAGAAGTTGGCAAACTGCAGCTCGCGAGCCACATGTGGCTCTTTGGGAACGTACGTGTAGCTCTGAAGTAAAATTGAAAATGAAAATGAAACTATCATAGTTTCATCTATAAAATTTTTAAAGGATATTATTCACATAATGGTGATTTCATTTGTTTTAGGGCTCTCGAATAATTTTTAAATTGTTGTGAGGGACAGGATTGGCTCTTTTGTCTCAAAAGTTTGCCAACCCCTGCTGTAGCCCATTGAACCCTGACATGGTAATACCCATCCTCAGTCTCTCAGACAGAGTCCTGAGGCAGATGTGGTTTGGAATTCAATACATGTATGATTTACTATGAAACAGTCATATTATACAGACCAAGCAAGATCTAGGACAGTACTCCACACTCAAACAGTTTACATATCTGAAGCAAAATACATAAACCATCATATCAGGTAAAATAAATGAAAAGAGCTTCGTGTCTGTTCATGTCAGCTTTTGCTACCAAATGAATTCAGGTCAGGTTTAGCTGTTCTATGGATAATAAACAAAATTTCCATTTTTACCAGTGTTTGAATTTCGGAATTGTGAACTTTTAATGCTACTATTGTGACTTTATAGACTGAGGAAGCTCAGACTCTGAGAGCTTAGACACTTGTCCATGATTCCTGTAAGTACATATTGGGGCTGGAATTCAGACTAAGCTTTCTGGGTCCAGAGCTCATGATCTTAGCCACAATTTAGTGCTAGCCTTAATTGGAAATATTAGCTTCAAAATATTAATTTATTTGGAAATAATCACAAATTCTAAATGGCTGACTGCAAAAAATGTGTCTAATTTTAACTTATCAGCTGATTAAAGTACACAGTGCATAAACATAACATGTGTTCATTCAACACATACTTAAGCTGCCTTTGTGTTCATTTAAAGTCAGCTTCAAAGACAGTAACATATAGAATGAAACACTATAGTGACCTTCCCAAACTCTATGTTTTGAAGAGCCAAGGCAGTAACTAGGTACCTGAAAAGTTAGTGTGTGTGTGTGTGTGTGTGTGTGAGTGTGTGTGTGTGTGTGTGTACACACACAGGTACATTTGTGGGTGTATATGTATGTTGGGGAGTGGCAGGTGGTCTGCTGGGTGGCCGTAAGAGATGGTAGCCCTTGGGGGTCCCCAGGACTCTCTATTGGGGTACAAGGTCAAAACCATTTTCATAATAACCTAAGAAATTTGCTTTTTTACTCTCATTCTCTCATGAGTTTACAATGCAGTTTTTCAGAGGCTACATAATATGTGATATTGCAACAACCTGAATGTCTTAACTCAGACATTAATTTTCAAACACGCAAAACAATGTCACTCTTGCTAATTTTTTATTTTGAAATATATGCCTATTTTTCATAAAAAAGCTATTTCTGTCCATATGTAATGAGTTTTTAAAATTAACAAATAAATACTGTCAATATTTGTATTAATTTCCAATACAGTAAATACAGATAGACACACAAAAGCTCATTGGGTCCATAAGTTTTGAACATGAAGGGGTTCTGAGGGCAAGAAATTTGGGATCCGCTCCCTTAGGCTGACCGGAAGGAAGTGGTGGGATGGGTCTATGGTCTAGTCTTCTTAGTTATCGTGTTTCACTGCATCTATTTCTCTCAAGGCCACCTGATACTAATTTTAACTTGCTTTAATTTGTACATGGATATGAGCAGGCAAGAGACCACACGTGCAATCTGCAGGGTCCTAGAACACCTACTCCTTCCCCCCACCCCCCGAAATCTCACTGCTTGAGTATTTCAAATCAAGTCACTGAACTCCTCCCCTCCTACAAAAACACACAAACAAAAATGGGACCCTGTATGTGTCTGAGGAAGCACAAAACCATCAGGGGAAATTTAAAGAGTCATCCTCTTACGCTCCTCCCCAAACTTCCTGAATTAGAATTTCCGGGGAAAATCTGTATTTTGAAATGGTTCCCCCAGGTGGTCTGATGCTTGGCTAGGTTTTGGAATCATCCCTGTAGTGAGGTGGAACTTCTAACTTCCCCAAACACGTCAATAAATAGGTTAGTTGAGGTTTACTAGAGGTCCTAAAAGTCACAATCTAGGTAAGTTTAATTTCCCCTTCTTAAATGAAGAGGGAAAGATTTTTCTGGACTCTATCCATCCAAGAGATGATCATGGTTTCTCTCACCTCTGTGCCTTTGCAGATGTTGATCCTCCTGGAATACCCTTCCTCCTCATTCATCCTGCCCCGCACTCTCCTTAAAACGACCCAGCCTTCAAAAACCAGCTCAAGCTGTCACCTACACTCTCAGGCATTTGAAGAGTGAATCACTGCTCCTGTACCCTTATTATCAAACACGGTGTAACATGACAATTGCTTCTCTCTGAAGCATTCTGGATTTTGACCTTCTTGGGGGCAGGAGCTGTGTTGGGCTCTTGCTGTAGCCACAAGACAAAGCACAGAGTTGAGAGTGTCAGGTATAACAGGCCACAAAGCATAGCCACTTTCCAGTAAACACGGTCTCTGCTGAACTAAAAAATATACATTAAAATATATTTTGATGTATTCTGATTCCTAAATGTCTATTTTGACAACACACATTTTTTTCAAGAACATTAAATTTTTCTGCTCAATCATTACTAAGGGAAAAATGCATCACTAACTAGCACTCTCTATTTAAATAAATGTCATTGAATCTTGCTTTGTCTCAGAAAAGCTGACTTCTTTGGGCTCGCCTTTTGGAGCACAAGCACACTGACTTGTCATAACCTTTCAACTAGTGCTGGACCTAGCGTGTTCAGACGACTTGCCTTGTATTTTTAAATTAAACTTATTGGGGTGACAATGGTTAGGAAAATTATATAGGTTTGAAGTGTCCATTTCTAGAATACATCATTTATGTATCACATTGAGTGTTCACCACCCAGAGTCAGTTAGTTGTCCTTTCTTCCCTAAACTATGCTTTTCTTTCTTTATGGATACTGTGTGGAGTTTTTCCTTCATTGCTATGACATTCAACAAGTCACTCAACAATACTCGTCCAGATCCAGGCACTTTTCTGGGTTCACAAAAGTGAGTACAACACTGTCCTTGCTTCCTGACAGCTGTGAGGTTCTCACGAGAGCAAAAGAACTATTGGTGACCATGCTATTGGTGGGCAAAGGAACAAAAGCACCAAGACAACATTTATTTCAAACCTGCACTGGCAACTGTCTGAGTACACAGACAGTTTCAGGGTCTGATGAGCACTACACAATCCTTCCTAGGACCAGTTCGGCAGAGAAGACTGCAGCACTGCACAGGCCCCTCCACTGAGCGCCTGGACAGAAATACACGGGCAGGTCGGCAGCCCCAGAGAGGACCTGCATCCGATGGATTTCACAGCATTCAGTGTGCTTTTACTTGCAGGTAACTAACAACTTGCAGGCGGTAATTTTTTTCTGATCTGCACACCAGCAGTTTTTTTATTGAAAAAAAAAATCAAATATATCTGTCCTGTTAACAGAAATCTCCCGAAAATATCTTCTCCAACTTCCTTTTGTAAATATTACATCTCCTTTCCCTTTGAAAAGAAAACAAATCCAAATTCATGCAAAGAAAGGCAATATGGCTCAATAAACTTCCCTGGGCCTCATTTCTTTCCTTTGAAAAGGGGAATCATATCTCTTCTGGCAACTTCTACATTCCAGAGGCATTCTGAAAAACTCAGTTACTCTGAATGGAATATAAGAATGCTTGGAGGAAGATTATATGACAGTTTCATGTGTGATCTTTGACTAAAAGTTAATGCAATTGTTTAAGTAACTATTTCTGCCACTATGCATATAAGGCTTGTATTTATTCAATGTGATGCTGACAGAAGGATGAGTCAATTTAAAAAGCCAGCGTTTTAAAGCTTTCTGTTAGCGTGTTTTCCAGGTCACACAACTAGGACAGCCTGAGCTTAAGATGAAAAGAAATGACATGGCAGGATGGGTAAACATTATTTTCTTAAAAGCTTGAAGCAGCTTTAAAGAAAATCACGGCCCGTTAACATATTTAGCTAAGAGTTAATTTAATCCTAACAACTCATAAGCTTTAAAAGTAGCTTTCAAGTCAAGAACTATAATTTAGGCCAAAACTAGAGAGGCCAAATATAATTTTCCAGCGAGGGCACCTAGTCTATCTTTCCAGAAACTCTTCTTTTACAGAAAAGTGACTTAAGTAAGCAAATGACAACACAGGCACTGATATTAAGCCAACACCAGATTTAATTTGTAAGCACGAGCTTTTCTTACACTTTCTTGCTCTTTTCACAGAAAAGCTGTTTTCTGATGACACTTTTTGAAAAAGCACCCGTTTCTATCCTAAGTGAGTTTTGACTCCTAAGTACACTTTTGATCGCGATGACCAACCTGCCTACGTGGGTGTTGACAATCACTGTCCCCCATGTCTCAGCTGCTCTTGCCAACAGTGAACAGACTGACAAGGGCAGAGTCACAAAGCAGTCAATCATACCCTACTGCCTTTCGAGGTCCCCCGCATTCACCCTCCCCCATCGCGGCTTCCTAAACTTCTCATATTCTTCTTGATCTCTGTTATGGGTTGAATTATGTTCCCGCTAAAAGATATGGTGGCGTCCTACCCTCAGGACCTCAGAATATGACCTTATTTGGAGATAGGTTCTTTACAGAGGTGATCAAGTTAAAATGAGGTCATTAGGGCAGGACCTGGTCCAACATGACTGGTGTCCTTATGAGAAAGGGAAATTTGAATACAATTTCCATGAGAAGATGAAGGCAGAGATCAGGGCGATGTTTCTCTGAGCCAAGGAATGCCAAAGGTTGCCCATGAATCACCAGGAGCTCGGGGAAAGATGAGCACATTTCTCTCTCACAGCCTTCAGAAGGAACAGCCCTGCTGACACCTTGATCTTAGAGTTCTAGCCTCCAGAAAAGTGAGGCAATACATTTCTGCTGCTTCAGCCGCCCAGTGGGTGGTACTTTGTTACAGCCACCTTAGCAAACCAATGCACCCTCTATAGCTCTTCTACTATTTCCCATTTCTAGAGCTGTTCGAAGCCACCCAGTGGCAGACAGCATGCGTGGCACTGCAGCAGTGGGCTCCACGGCCTCTGGCGGAGTGTGGGCCTCCACTGTACGTACTGCACAAGCACGTGGGGAATGAAACCGTGACTGTCACCGGACAGTGGAGGGCAAGTCATGCAGGGAGGGTGGTGGCTGTGTTACCACTGCCACTTCTCCCCTGAGACTGCGTGAGTCAGCACCCTGAATGAGTCAGGGCTCGCTTCTCTTCAACAGCCAGCTTACTGCTCTGTCTCTAGCAAGGAAAGAAACAAAGAACGAAGCACACCGGCCAGGCACAAGAACTGGATCCGCTGGAGGCGTTTATAACAAAAGTAAATAAATATATTTATAAGGCATATAATAAATCTTAGTGGAACTAATAAGAAAAGGAACAATGCCAAAAGGTAAAAAGAAATATAAATGTTTTAATATTGCTGAGGCTTTGGTCTTTTGCTGTTCTATAGATACACAATTAGCGATAACTTTTTTCTTATACTCCGGTTTTCTTTTATTGTGAGAAGACCAAAAACAGAAGAATAGAACATATATCAAAATATCCCGATGAGTATTATTTTTGAAATTGGAAAACAATCTAAATGTATAACAGTAGGTGGCGTGGTTAAACTAACAGCAGAACAATATAATGGACTGATTTCACAGCTATTAAAAATTATAAGCATGTGGACTATATTAACAAACTTAAAAGCATATGTAAATAAATACGCTAAATAAAAGTATGCTCAAAAAAAACATTACAATCATGAACAATCAGGTAAAAACCGGGTCACTGACCATCCCCGTAACTTCTAATTCTAAAATTATCTGAAATCTACCTCTCTAAGTGATATTTTAAATTTCCTAGCCTATCCTAAGGCTTAGGGCAGGCACAATATTTCTGCCTTGGTAAAAATAATTGCTGCCTAGATTGCAATATAGTGTTCTAAATATCAAAATAAGACATTGTGCTTCTCAAGGGAGCTTTTAAAGAGACTTCAGCTTAAAATAAAAAAGCCATAAAAAGTCTAGTGTAGATTTTACTATCCATTAAGATTGCTGCAATGGAATTTTTTTGTTTCTCGGAAACTACTTTCTTTAAAAACAACAAGGAAAAATCATGTGCTATGTTCTGACAAAACCACTCAATCCCTGAGATGGAAATATTTTAAGCTAATGAGTTGAAATACAACCTAGTACATGAAAAACCTTCAATATTGTCGAAGTCAAAATTGTATAAATTTGACATATATTCTTCACACATAATAAATTTATTAAATATCTATGGAACTACTGGATGAGCAGAAAGATATTAAATTCCCTTGTATTAGATATATTTTAATTCCAGTGGGACATGGGGATAGAGTCTCCTTTCAATTCTCTATAAGCTGATCCTCGGCTTCAAATTATAATTAAGAAATTTAAAGACAAATCCTGCCCCAGCCCTATAAATTCAACTTTGTGATAGGTTCAAATGTTTGTTTTTTTGTTTTTGTTTTTAATGCTACCCAAAAGAACTATTCTATTTCAGGCACTTGATATTAATATTCATCTGTGTTTATGTGGCATGATTGTTTAAAACAACTGATTTTATACCCTTAAAAATTTTATATATTTCCCACATATTATATAATAAACCAACTAATGTTTAACAATAGGTAGATGAAAGGCCAAAGAGAAAGACTAATTGAGACACTTAATGTCTGCTTAATTACAGATGTCAATCCCATTCAAGTTTTTGGTTAAAATGATTGTTTTATGAGGCTGTGTGCCTACAAATTAAAGTCAACATTTTTTAAAAAGTAGAACTCACACAGTCTTAGGATGGCAGTTATACATCTGTGTGATTAAATAGATTTTAAATACATAAAACACATAGCTTCAATATCAACTTAAATATATAGGTTAAATGAATAAGATTTTATTTGTAAGCCACATATATGTGCATATTTCATATGTAAAATATTTATTTACACAATGACTTAAATGTTAAAAAAAATCTAAAAATGTACAATGCCATACTGTTATATACTCAAAAGTAATAAAAGCAATCCTACAGTTATTTTTTTTGTTGTTAAAGTTGGTATTATGTAACTATTTCCTTATTAGCAATGGTTAGACAAAGAAATTACATTTCTGAAATTAATGGGGTTCCTTATAACTGTTAGCTGAGTGCTCATTTATGAAATGTGCATTAAATCTCTGCAAAGGTATAATTACATTACAGTTATTTTCCCCAGTTCCTGAAATAATCTGTGCTGCTAACATGAGCATTATAGCATAAGGAGTCTTTGTTTTAAGTTAGAAAGAAAAAAAGGCTACGGATTTGCCAGATCAACATCAAATATTCCAAACCACCAACATGACATCATTTCTATTTGTTGGCTTTCTGTCAAAATACCCCCGAATGTTTTGTTGTATACAGAAACAAAAGAGTAGGGCTAGTTTAAGCTTTTTTTAGTGCCTCATATATTATACTAATATACCTAGTGGAAAGTGAGTTATTAAACTGCCAAATTTAATCTAATTGAAGTCAGACACAACTCCAGAATCCTGGGGAAAGTTGGAGGAAGAAGTTAAAAGTCTTCTCAGGTAGCTGCACATTTTAAAATCAAAGAGTCAAATGTTAGGCTTCAAATTTAAAACACAATTTAGGGAGAGACGTAGAGACAAATAAGGAAAAAGGGAAAGCTATTCCTTAAAATAGAATACCAACTCGTAAATGCAGAGAAAGTAACAGAGTTAGCAAATCATCATTTTCCCCATATGATAGTAAAAATGGATTTAGGCAAGACTAATTTAATATATGCTTACACTAATGGGTGAAACCTGATGAGTACAATTAGATTGTATCAAACATCCCCATGAATTATTAAGTAGAAAAGGAAAGTCAGGAACTTTACAGTTAGGAATTCTATGAGATCACACAAAGAGATTTAAGTAATATCACCAATAATGTGTATCCTAATGTAATACACTGAAAAAGACCTCACCTCTGATATTCCTGCCAAAAATGCATAATCTGAATCTAATCATGAGGAAACATTAGACAAATCCAATTGAGTAACATTCTACAAAATCCTACACCCTCAAAAATGTCAATGTTATGAAGACCAAAGGGGAAAAAAAAGGCTGCAGAATCGTTCAAGATTAACAGTGAGTAACCTATGTGGAAGCTAAATGCAGAGTGTGATGCAAGACCAGAAAAAACCCTGCATTAAAGGACATTATTGATGCAATTGGTACAATTTGCAAAAGATGTCTATAGATTGTTGTATTCCATTAATATTACCAATTTCCTGATTTTAATAGTTGTACCAAGTTTCTATAAGAAAATACCTGTTCTTGAAAATACATACTGAAGTATTTGGAGTGAAGGGGCAAGAGTGCAATTTACTCAAGTGTATAGATCAGGAAAAAAACGGTGTGTGTGTGTGTGTGTGTGTGTGTGTGTGTGTGTGTGTAGAATGATAAAGTAAATGTGAAAAATGTTAATAATTAGTGAATCTAGGTGAAGCATTTATGGCAATTCTTTGTATTATTCTTGCAACTCTTCTGTTAGTTTGAAATTATTTCAAAATAAAATGTTACAACCTGTTCTTAGGAGAGACGTTAGAGCCAGCTAGCAGTATCCATCCAAAGGATTCCCTTCTACATTTGTTAAGTAAGTCAGCCAATTCCTGCTAATACACCGCTGATAAAATAGGTAGTCTGTAAATGTTTATATATTGCCTCTACTTGAAAAGAATTGTGAAGGTGGCTTACAATAAATGTCACCAACACATTAAAAAAAAAAAAAGAGCTAAAAAAAACTAGATCCATGATACAGAAGAATTTCCTTAAAAATGGAGATGAAACTGGCCAACGAGGAGCCTAGTTAAATGTACTTGGGACGTCTTACTCTGTTGACCATGTTCCCATAGCAGCCCTGCTTGGGCATTATCAGTCCTTTACCACCTACCTCTACTGTGATTCCTAAGACACCACAGCTCTGGCCATGTTGTTCCTTCTCCACTACATGTTGTGAAACCATCCACATTTCAAACCCTGTCCTGAGGAAGAGACTACACCACAGTTGCCCAAAGTGTCAGATGTGTGCGGCAGCCAGCTCATCTCAGGTGGTACTCACGCACAAACTCATGTTGCTGAGTTACCTTCAGAGTAAGTATTTATTTTTATAGATATTTCCAATATGTAGCAAGTGATATGTTTCCAGGGTAGTGATATGTTTCCTTCTAGAATACGTTTATTTAAGTAAATAGAAAAAAGAGGCAATTTAAAAAAAATAGTAAGTAAATAAAAAAGCAGGGATATGGCATCTGTGAAAGTAAAGGCTGTTGTAAATTACTGAGGTTTGCAAAATGTTGACTGATGCTATATACATACCATTTCAAAATCTGATTTACAGAGCTAGAGAAGTAAACTCTACAATTATGAATTACATGAAAATCCTGGCAGCAAATGCTAACTTGCTGAAATCAGTGTTCCTTTTACATCAGTAAAGATAATATTTTAGAAAGCACCCTCATGCTTTTTTTAGATTTTAGTAAAAATTCAAAATAACATAAATAATCTTCTAAAGATAGACATATAGTAAATTATCATTTTAACATCATTTAGAAAAAAAAATCTTAGTGTCCAAATAGAAATATTTTAGTCCACAGAGATGTCGGAAAAAAACCTGAAGAGGAACAATGGTAACACCTACTGAACTCCAAATATTTATTTATTATATCTTTTTATGAAAACAAATGTACTGGCTACAACAATATGCTCCTACTCTGATCAAGTTCTAGGGGAAATTGCTAGGGTATATGTAGGCTGTTTCAATTTTTAACAATCTGTGTGACATGAAAAATGAAACCAGATGTTAAAGAAAATGCCCACTTGTTTGCTTCCAAAGCACCAGGGCTTACCAAAGGCTGCTGGGGCTGCATCGCTTGGAGACTGAGGGTCTGACCCTGGGGCTGCGAGGGCTGCTGGGGCTGGGGGGGCTGCTGCATCTAGAAAGAAAGAAAAGGATTAGACACGTAAATATAGGGGGCTAATATCATGCCAATCTTCTCCCCCCATGCACCTTTTATTTAATTATTTTGTGGCAACAAAAATAACATACACCTGCCTCCTCCATCTTTGCCTTGTCAAACACTGTTCATCTTTCAAGGGCAAGAGCTAAATCTGCTCCTCCATGAAGCCTTTTTGGACCACTCCGACCCTGAGCATCACTTCCTTTGGTGGTCATGGCATTCACCAACTACGCCATCCTGTACTGTCCAGGGGCATCCTCTGTACTTACTGTTTTAACTCCTTTCGTGTCATTTGTCCTTCCACGTGTGTTATCCTACTTTCTACTACCAGGTTAGACAAAGACTGCTCCGCAGTTACCTTTTCATTCCTTATGTCATCTGGAGGAACTCTTGCAGGTAGTATCATTTATTTTTTTTTAAGGAAGAGGAAGGTGAAATGAAGAAGGAGGAGGAGGAGGAGGAAAGGAAGAGTTGTTTTTGAAGAACTCGAAGATTTTTCTTTTTTAAGTTGTAGATGTGGAAAATTATGGCATAAATTACCAGCATAAAATAAAAAATCGTGTCTGTGACAAAGTTGTCTCAAATATATAACTCTTGGGAAACATTTTGAAGTCACAGAAGAAACAGAGAACAAAGAGGAAAATATTAATAGTGGTTTGTCTCAACGACAGTTCAAGTTTCCTGCATCCAAACACTTCATCTTGATGATGACAGCATCCAACTTTTTTTCACCTTTTGCTTTTTCCAGCTTGGTTTGTATACTATCCCCAATTTGTTTGTCTCTTTTAGGGTAAGGTAATAAATAGCTATTGCCAGAGGGCATTTCTCAGTAAGTGACAACGCTCAATCATGAATTGGAATCCAATCAGAGGTCTGGGCAGGGTTACTTCCAACATGAACAACCCAAGTTGGTTTTGAAACACGGTGGTGATTACAATATGAAGCCAATTCTCCATTTGGCATTCTGTGAACTTTTCCAAGAAAAATTAACCCAACTTTATAAATATTAATTTGTTTCTCTATGGACGTAGTCAACTACCTAAAAAGGAATAAGCATAATCCTGATGCAAAGACAAATCACTTTTACTTATCTACAAAAATAGATAACGAAAAAATTATCAGAAGGACATATTATGCCAATTGGGGAAAAAAGTACATATTAACCAATAAAGAAGATTTTCAAAATTTGCAGCCTTAAAAAACACCAATGTAAGACAGAAAGTAGTCAATTAACAAAGAATGTAATAACTTTCCACAATGATTTGAAAATGTGAAGTTTTAAAACAGAGGGAAATATAAATATCAGTTCTAGGATGTTCTGAAACATATCTTCAGAATTTGGAAAAAAATTATTTTAAGAAAATACCACTACAAGTATTAATAGTCATATTTATGGTAATATTAACAAATGAGTGCTTTACTTGCATAGTTATTTCTCACTATACACTTAGGGGTAGGCCCTATAATTATTTTCATTTTACTTATGAGAATTAGAGGGGTTTTTACCATGTTGGAGATCACATCTATACAGTAAGTGGAACTGGACCTTGGTAGGCCATACTCCCCCCAAACCAATTACTGTGTGTTATTACTTTTGTGATACAAATTTTTTTCACATTTTCACAGGTAAAAATCGGGATGCAACTAATGGTACCTCATAACTAATGGTATCTTATAATTAGGAAGCCTAGTTCTAGAGGATTTGTGTTGTCTTCTGTCTGTCCCCTGGGGATATTGCCAACCAGAATGTTTTGGATCACACTGAATTCAGACCTGAAACCTACTTGAGCTTGTGGTTTATATTCTCAGTGGAGATTTTTCCTTCCCTCCATCCAGTGTCATGGTGGAGACATGCAAGTTCCTTTGCTGTTCCTTTCTATACAGCAGGTTTACTTCTTATCGATCTCACACCAAGAGAACAGCCCTTGGGTAGCCCCACTTTACCAGACTCTCCCTTTTGGTGTTTTTTTCTTTCTTAGTAATACATAAGTGACAGTACATCTCAAGCTGGATTGCTGAGTCCACTATACAGACTCATCAGTCCATCTCCAATCCAATAACATAGAACAAGCTTGAGAATAGTGAAGACAAATGGAACAGATAAACATATTAGCCTCTATTTCTTAAATGAGGAAGCTAGAAGCCAGAATATGCCAAGTGAAGGAACCCTTTATCTAGGAGACTCAAATATTTCTATCAAATAATTGAAGATAGCTCTCTGGATTCTAACAAGAGTCAAGATGAAATATCTCTTTCAAATATCCTACCAATATAATGCCAGCTTCACAGCCTAATTAGACCAGAAGTGTTATAGAAAACTTTTTGGATTAAAGATCCCTCTAGGACAGCCTTTTTATTCAAACTGCATGGCCTCTAGTTAAATAATGAGTGGGTAAGCTGAGGCTTACGCTGTTAAAATAAAGGCATCCAGCGACCCTCTTGAACCTTGGTGGATGGGGAAGGACGCCCTGGAAAACGCACTCTCCTGCCTGTGACCTGGTAGAACCCAGAGAAAGAAAGATGCTTGGCAAGTTGGAGCTGAATTACACCAATTGAGCTTCTAGTGTCTCTAGTGTCAAACACACAGGATTCTTTGGAACTTGGCAATTAAAGGCCAAAGCGCCTGTTATTTCTCATGACTGCTGAGGACTCACCACCACACACTGCCCTCGCACCCAGTCCCATACCTGGAGGAACCTCTGCTGCTGTCGCACCTGTGGCTGTCGGGGTCTCATTGGGTCCTGAGGAAGGGGCCCCGAGGGAAGGTTTGGGTGTGCCGACGTCAGCACGGCATCGATTCCTCCGCCCATCAGCGGGCTCTGCTGGAGGGACTGATGGTTGAGTCTGGTGAAGAATCACACAGCTGGTTTCAGGGCAGGTGGTCCATCACACATTTAATCAGTGCCACTGGCACATCACACACATTTAGAGAAACGACTGGGTTCGATCATTTCTTGTACAATTCGAATGCAATAAAGGCCGGTGGTTAAGATTATCTTGATTCCCAGGGATGGACAGGATCACTTGAAAAGGGCAATAAGCATGCTTACTACTTAAGGTAAAACTGCAATCACATATAAATAACTTTCTAAAAAATGTATTAACCAATGACATCAATTGAGCGTTTACTCTGGACTAGGCACTGTGGTGAAAGTCTGAAGCGTGTTATTTCATTGGCTCTCCACAGCAGCCCTTAGAGGTTGGTCAGCAGTTCTGCTATGCCCACACTAAAAACGAGAACAGAGAGCTAGAGAAATAACTTTCCAAAATTATTCAGACAGCAAATGGCACAGGGGGCATCTCAATCCAGAACTTTGGGGCTCTACAGTTCAGGTTTTTAGGCAATATGCTATGCTGCCATTTATTAGAAAAATAATAAACACAGAAGGTGCCAAAAAATGTATATACATTTTAAGAAAGGAAAAAACTATTAAGATTGTAATACTCAATAGTCACCAATAATAAAAGATGAATACAAGTCACGTTTGACTTCTACAATTACAAGAGGTGCTCAAAGTTGTTACTATCAGCGTCCAGACACTTCTGATTACGGCAAAATGCTGCTTAAGCAACGTTGATCAGTGTCCACTTGTACACAGTTTTTTGGCACCCCACCGTATAATGAATATTTTCCTAATTTCTTTTCCCAAACGTACTACCAACAACCCTGCCAACTTTCCCAACAGTGATTACGTGGAGTTGACATGCAGCCATTGATAATACCTGAAGCCAAGCTGCTCTGCTATTCACTGTAGTACAAAATTTTGCATGAAACTTAATTCTTCTATATTAATGCCATCCAACAGAACTTTCTATGATGACTGAAATTTTCCACATTTGTGCTGTCCAATAAGATAACCACTGGCCACCAGGACCAGCTACCTAATTTTTGGGTCTCGGTGCAAAACAAACTGCAGGACTTTCTGACTAAAAGTTAGCAAGAGGGTGGCAGAAGAGCTTTAAATCAAGCGGGGGCCCTTCCAAACATGGCGAACTGTGTGTGACTGCTCTAGTCACAAACTTTCGAAGATGGCCCCATGGGCTCCATGTGGCTCCTGAACACTTGAAATGTGACTAATGTAACTGAGGAACCAAGGTTTTAATATAATTTTAATTAGTCTAAATTTAAATAGCCACATGTGGTTGGCCGCTACTGTAATGGACGATGCAATTAGACACTATATCTAAGGGCTCTGACTAAACAAGAACTAGAAAAAAAGGCTTTTCTGATCCTGCTTTGCAAACCATCTCTGACGTGGAAAAGGTAGAAACTAAAATTTAACAAAACTCTTTCGGGCATCATGCACAAACATCGCAGTCATAGGTTTTACGACTCCAGTCGAGATGCTAGTAAGGTACTGCTAACCATATTCAACATCTTTTAATCTTAGATACTTTTAGCCAAAAAACCTTTTTTAAAAGGGGAAAAGAAAGAACACTGGAGGCAATATAGTGGTATCTTCTAAAACTATCACACCTGTGCTATGGAAGATGCGAATCAAACTGTAGGGGCCTCGAGTGAAATAAACAAGATAGGCCACTGCTCATTTTGAATCTCTCTCTGGGTGTTCCTAAAAATGAGGTGACAGAATGCAAATATACAAGTTCATCAAAACAATATGAAGCGCCATGCCCTAGAAGAAGCCTAACAAAGAGAAGAATATGAGTGTCTACTATTGCAATCATTATTTCTAGATGGGTCACCTCTGAGAGCCCGTCAAAGGCTGCAGGTACGGCGATGCCTGCTGCTGCACGTAACCACTCGGCTGCTGCTGTATCTGTCTGAGCCTTTCCATCAGTGCTGGGTTGGAATGCGCAGCTGGGTAGGTTCTGGAGTTATAGCTGGGAGACAGAACCACACCGCCGACCTGCTGCTGTGGGGTCTGCTGCAAAGGCATCTGTGTTCCATACATCGTGTAGCCTTGGGGCATGGTCTGCAGGCAGGCAGGAGGAACCAAGTCAGTGTTACAATTTACCACCAGCTTTCCTGTTGCTAAGATATATGGAGCAAAAAGAACCCCACTGCTCTCAAATGCTCTTATATGAAGAGGACAACCATGGGGGCAGAGAGGCTAGCCTTAAAGCGATAGAATGAACTGGCTAAAAAATGATTTACCAGAAAATGCAATTAAAAAAAATCAAAAAGAATCTTCACTTGGTTAAGAAATTAGTGTTAAAATCAGTTGCTTATTCTGAGAGAAGGAAGGGCATATTTCTTTATAGACAAGCAGCCATACTTTTCAAGCATAGATGACGTCAATGTTCAACAGATTCCAAGCATCATTAATGTCATTTGCAAAATTAGTCAGAAAAGCTACCCCCAGGCTCAATGTAAATTAAAATAATGGCATACACTCCCCTGATATGTGACTACACCTCCTTGGATCTGATGAATGTGCCTGCAGTAACTAACCAGTTACAAAAAGAAAAACCCAAGTAATAAATAATACCTTACCCAGAGAGTAAGGGTGTAACTGGCGACTATTCAATACCCTCGAGCCCAGCACTGCACCAATTATCTGAACACTTCATTTTTCTATGCAGTATTAATATACAAGAACCTGTTTCTCTAAATCTTGACATCTAATGTAAACAAAAGACCTGACGTTCTGCTGGATCATTACGTACAATTTATAGAACAGAATGCCGATTAAAGTAGAAGAGGATAGTTTACTATTGTTGAATGCAGTCTAATGGCTCTGCCTGGAAGACACTAATGTAGAATGCACTTGCAGCAGGCACTGTGGGTGGATCCAGGTTGCAGGGAGGGCTCAGAGCCCTTGAGGGCCAATCTTGGCTTTCCTTTCAGCTGTGGACACGGTATGAATTGCTAGCCCCAACCAGGAATTTTATCCACCTCTGGCTCCTGATTAGGAGGGGCATAGGGTCAAGAATGTGGACACATAAATAACAAGATTCTTAGAAAAAAAAATGGCTCCAGATTTACATTACATTATGGCATGTCTACCATTGGCTGAGCAGCACTGTGTATCTGGTGTAGCATTTAGTTTCATAGGTTGTCTTAAATCCTCACACGCTCACTTCTACTTTACAGAGAAGGAAACCAAGACTCAGTATTGTGCGCAATGTTACACGGCTAGTAAATGGCCAGGGAGTTTGCCAAGGTCTGATTCCACGGTCAATTATCTTCTTATTCTACATGACTCCTTTCTGAGTATCTTTGAATACGATAACTTATATATATATATATTATAACAGAAGTACTCTGGGGCTCCTAAGCATCATTAATAGAGAGGTTTGAATTTAGTTTTGTTTTCAGTTCAAGAATTTCCTAAAATGTTGTTATGTTCCTTAAATTAATTAATCCTGAGACTGGTTCAACACTAACTGGTAATGCTTTTTTGGAAATGTCAATTATAATCTGAAAGCAGACGTAACTAAGTTCTAGATCCCATAAGGGCCTTGACACCCTATTGACTTGGTTTCCCACTTCAAATAAAGAGCATTAAAAACCCGGGCAGCATCTATGAAACAAATGTGGGTACCTGTGCTTGCTGCAGCCCTGGATACTGGGGGAGCTGAGGGGAGGGCCGTGCTTGTGCAGCAAAGAGAGCAGCCTGGTCCCCCGGCTGACCCTGGAAAACAAAGCCAAGGACAACTCTCGGTCATAACAGCAAGGGCTTGATTTGAGCTCCTGACTAATAATCCCAATATAACCCACAACACCAAATCTCATTATGTGAATACAGAACTTGCAGGTTTCCAAACTGCATTAAATTGGATTTCTCATCAATTTCTTATGTGTATAGAGGCTGTTGAACTTATTATTTCTTCCCAAGAAGACTGCAGATGTCACCAACGATAACACAGACATAAATACAAGCCATAGTAGCCAATAAGCGGCTCTGAGGTAGCATTCCCATATGCTCCCGGGTACAAATGGCCCTCCAGAGTGAAGGCGTGGGTCCCTCATTGTGAAATCCACAACCAGAGACGCACCATCCTGTGCCCGTAAGGGGAAGGCATTGCACAGACAAATGCCACATACAAATTCCATGACTTTTGAATAAAGTTTTTTTTATAGTGCCCTGAAAATTGCTTATTTAGCTATCCAGTGGATGAATTTGGTATCTCCTATGACTCTAATAATCAATTAAAATAAAATCAGTAACAATTTATAAAGTAATAGCAAATACAATTCTAATCAACTACAATATAAAATAAAACCAACGAACATCTGTTCACCGATCTTAATACATGTTTTGGCCTTAGGAAAATATATTCATAAGAATGGTATGCATTTTAGGTTTGGTGGCAGAAACTACCTCATGGAAGCTTGCAGTAAGACTCACAGAAAGAGGCCTAGCTTCTGACCACTCTTAGGTTTTCTTCAGGACCTAACTAATTATAAAGAATGCGGTTTATCCTAGGATAGTTTACTACTGTTTTATATCAGATGTACAGATTTTTAAAAATTGCTAAATTACAGTCATATAAAGCATTTTAATGTTCCTGGAAAATAGTTTAAATATCTCTAGCAAGGAGAAAAAAGGGATAAACATTTAGTTAAGAGGGAGAACGCCGATAATTATTAAACATCTACTCTATGCCAGGGAGTGGGCTTCTGGCTCTTATTTCCATTTTCTCACAGGAACTCTGCAGGGCGAGAGCATCGTTCCCATCTTCTTCAGCTAGGAAAAGCTAGGCTCAAAGGGCTTCAGCAGCTCGGTGAGCTCAGCTAGGCCAGGCCAAGCCATTATCTGAACGCAGGTGAATCTGACCCCAAAGCACAGGGCTCTTTCCATAATAAAGAGATGCCTCTATACGTGGGATTAAGGATGAAAATATTTAAGACCTCATTTGGTGCTTATTATTTAAGGACATTTACCATCTTAAACTCACCCCCAAAAATAACCAAAAGGAGACTCTCTATTGAGACTTGTTAAGAGATATTGAACTAAAATGTATACATCAGACAGGGCAGCCCTTTCTTTGATCCCCACATAAAATCACTTGAGGGCATTTAAGAAACTTCAGTGTTTCCTAAGGTGACTGTTCACCCATACACAAACCAAACATGAATTTCTGGCGGTATTTACTATGTATCTGCATAGAACAGCTTCAACAAGAATCTTACTTTCCACCACCTTGAGCTGATTAATCTAAGCGCAATTCCATCTCTATTTGCTTGTGTCTAAGATAAATAGACCCAATTCCTCTACGAGAAACCACAGTATCTGAATGGCTTTTGATTCTCCGAACAGTACGCCAAAGAGTCATTAAATCAATTAGACCTTTAAATGCTACTCTTCAAATCAGTGTTCCCTGACCGTGTCGGATGAGGTCCCTGAAACATATTGTTGTGTTTCCTTATGGGGACAAATACATACATAGTACCATTTTTACAGAAAGGAAGAAAAATGAATTGTTATATGTGAGTTAGAATCTTGTCATCCATAAGTAGTCTACAATACCCATGCATGCCCTGTTTTAGCTTGAAGGGAAACAAGATGTGATTTGTATGTGTGGATGTATAAAGATCTTTTTAACTCTTTACTCTTCCTCTGCTTTTGAAGAAATTTATGAAACTGTGACTTACATGTAGGGAAAAACTAGCATACTAATCAGGTAAGTATCTGAGTTACTGGGCTACACTCTTTTATTGACAAATAACTGTTGAGACTGTAGATTGAAAAAAATATGGATTAAAAACTATTCTACATTTTAAAAAGTCACAAAATTAACATTCAAGGAAAAATTATAACTTCACTATAACTTCAAAAGAAAGAGCAAAGGATCAAAAATTTCAAATCGGTTTTTACACTCCAAAATTCATGCATTCTCAACCATTTTTGTCTAAAGGTTAACTTTTTATGTGTGAACATATTATATTCCCTCCTACCATCTACTTAAGGCAACAATTCAGTTATGCAGTGTCCTCCCTGAGGCAACCACAAACATCCCGAGTTGGCTAGCACTCTCCAAGTGCTCTGTCAATAGCTTTATTATCGGATGTTGCCCCGGATTATTTTGAAAAATACCTGGTCTCTTCCACCAAACTGAAATGGCCTCCCACTGTTCTTTGGTTTTTCCTAGAATAATGTCAAGAACACACTAATTTCAATTTGTACAAATAGTTCAGTTTGGTGGGGAAAGACTAAAAAAGAAAAGTTCTTTAGTAACTTGAAAGATTTTACAAATGTTCAACAAGAACCATAATGTGGGACTAAGCAAGGAAACTGAAGGTTGAGATTCAGTACAAGTTTCTTCATATTGATGGGGATGGTTTTGCTGCATTTAATCAAAAGTTTCTTCATATTGATGGGGATGGTTTTGCTGCATTTAATCAAAAGGGACTAATCATCCAAGTTGGGCCAGGTCAGGACACCAGGTGCCAGGCAGGAGCACGCCTGGCAAAGAGAGACACACGATCACCTTAGTGATTCATAACCCATTTATCTGTCATTTTTGGAAAACCTCCTAAGTTTTATTTCATTTAGCTTTCATTGGTCCTAGCACTGTGTCTGGTATATAGTAAGTGCTCAATAAACACCTGTTGAGGAAAATCTAAGGTTTACTTTAGTGTATCTGTTAACTAAGACTTCCAGAGCTAAATTAGGATATATACCGGGGGTGCCAAAAAAATGTATACGAGTATACATGACTTGTATTCATCTTTTGTTATCGGTATATATTGAGTATTACAATTTCAATACAGTGTTTTCCTTTCTTAAAATGGGTCTACATTTTTTGAGCACCCTCTGTAGTTCAGTATAAGTTAATTCACCAAGTGCTTTCCATCTGCCCCGTATCTGTTAGTATCATGTTTTGTTCTGGAATCTCATTTTTAATATCATTTTTAACATCAATCATTTTAATGATCTCTTCTTTCTGACTGCATTGCTATCTGGATAGTAGCTCAATTTCTCCCTCTTGACTTATTCTGCTTAACTGAACCATCAGAGGCAGCAATAACTTCATATTTTTATGGGTGTAAAGGACAGTTCAAGCTCAGGAGGTTGGATTCTGATGGAATGTGCTTCCAGCCAGGTGTCGTATGATTTTGAGCAAGCACATCAGTGAGAGAGAAGATGAGACACGTCTGTGCAATGGCTCCAGCTCCTACACTCAGTACTGGACTCAGATGTGCTCAGGGAATGAGCTACAGTTACTAATGAAAAGTTCTTCCACTGGGAAATTCTGACAATTACACAGACCCACCTCTACATTGCTACCTGCTCAATGTGGTCTCTCTAGTTTGTTTTTATGCACTTTGCCTTGAGCTTGACTCTATGTGAGAAGTATTATTCCGTTACATTTTCAAAAATTTAGGCTTTGTAAAAACTTCTAACAAAGCTGTACTGTTCAATACTGACTCATTTTCCTGGCCTTTAAAAGAATAATTTTCTCTCTTACTGCTTTGCTTTTAATCAGACAAGAGAAGTATCTGAGCTCAAATATGTTAACTCAAACACCTTTTGAAATAAATGCATCTAGTAAGTTAAAAAGTTTTGAAAAATCATCTTCAAACATAATTTTCATTCTGAGTATTGTTCTCTTCAGTAGCTCACAATCAGTCAGCTGTGCAAATGTAAAGGTCTCTTTTTAAAGGAGAATTGGTTATACCTCCAACTAGCAGGCAGTAAGCATTAAAATCAGTAGCATTTCAGGATCAGGGATTTTCTATCCACTTTATTTACTAGCAATATTCTCCCTCCCACCCCCCAAATCCCTATTTAGTAATTTTTCAATAGTGTCTACGGTCACAAGTAGGGAAACAAGATGTAGTGGAAAAACCACAGCCAGATTTTGTGACTGTTTCTGAAAATGCTGATTTAGGAATAGTAACAAAAATCACCCAATGAAAACCAGTGGGTACTGTTTATAAGCCATCTAGCAAAAAGCGTTTTATTTGTGATACTAGTTTGGAAGGTACTGAGTAATGGTGCCCAAGGCTCAAACACATGGTGTGAACCAGGAGTTATAGCCATCATATCCTACTGGTGTATTTTAATTCAGAAAACAGAGAAAATTCTATAATTATAAGAGGTTCTGTTGACCAGTTATGCTTGATTCTTTTATAAAGCTTTCACATCAAAGATAAATTGGTTGGGAATCAACTAACAGTAAGGTTAACTGCTGGAACCAACTGATTTATTCTAAAATAAACATACCTCATACAATAATGAACTTTTACAATATAATCTATTCACATGTTCATAAATAATATGATTGGTTGAGTATATACATTCATTAAATTTCTACTATTAGAGAATATTAAAGGAAAATAAAAATGGTGAAAAGGAAAGCAGATACACACACACATACACACACACACACACACACACACACACATACACACACTTCCATTTCCACTAATTTGAATGAATATAGAAATCATAGAACCTTGACTTTCAATATTCGACAAACAAAATATTTTGTCTACTTTTAAAAAAGTGAGATCAGTGGATTGGTACAAATTGTTTTCTATCAGAATTACATAATTATCTGACAATAAATACCTTAGAGCAAATAAGCTACCTCCAAAATAGTTTCAAATTTGATGTTTAATTCAATTTTTTAAATAAGTAAGAACCTTACCTGCTTTCTGTACAACACAAAGTGTCAAAAAAAATTGATAGAAAAATTGGTTCTTTTCAGAAAAGTCTCCAAACTTTCCTTTGCTGAAATAACTATTAAAGAAATTGCCTATATAACAAGTAGTTAATAATCTAAATATTTCAAAGCTTGAATAATGCAGTTAAGGATATTTTCACCAACGTATAGAAAGTGTTACCCATTAAATTGGCAGTGAAACAAGTTGACTTACATTCACATCTGAGATGTGTGCTCTTTTTTATTCTAATGCTTCTTGGGTTTATGTTGTAAGTTGGCTACCTGATACAGAAACCTATAAGTAATTTAATGCAAAACATGCATTCTTAGCTAGCCCAGGCAAAGCAGTAGAGGTGAAGGCTTATGACATGCATACACAAAACCTATGCTCAAAAAAACATCTTCTCCATACAGGAAAGAAAATAGAAATGATGCGTTCTTTTGAGAATTTTGGATTAGCCAGTGAGTGGGATGTAATGAGAAGGGTATGCTTCATAACCACATTTTTCATTATCTTGCATTGGCCTATGAGTCAGCATGCCATGCGTTCCTCTGCTGATGATGGGAGTTACCACAGAGAGAAGCAAGAGCTTGGAAAGAGAGGTTCAAAACTGGGGTTGAGATGAAGGGGCACAAACTGGTCTATGTTCCCAAGCCCAGGCGATGAACGTCCACTGGTTTCTCTACCATACACATATACGATGAAAATCATGAGGCAATCAAAGGGGAACACTGTCAGAAATAAATCCCATCAAATCGAACATGGTCAATGCATTCATGAATTTGTGTTACAGTCTCAAACATAAACCGAGCGAATAACAGTGAAATGGAGACTATCATTATTACCACTATAGAAGAATAACCCGCTTCTCATTTTGATGTTCAAAGAGTAATGCTATACAAGTTTACTTAAAAAAAAAAGGAAAGAAAAAGGAATGACAGCAGGGGTGTTACCATTATGTTGTCAAAGTCTTCCAGAAGGGAGACAGCAGAGTTACAGAAGTCCTACAGAAAGGGGACAGCAAGAAAACGGCAGACAATACAGATAAGATTTTTTTTTAGTCTAATGACGTGGGTAGCCAAAATACATATGAAACAGTTCATTTTAAAACAATGTTTCAGAGAGTCAAGACTTGAAAACCCAGGCCGACAGGGGTTTTATTAATTAATTTATACGCCAAACGATATCACATGGGCTGGGACACTGAGAAATAATACTGTAACATTCATATAATGGAATAGCACAACCTGGGGATTAAATGGTAGCACAAAAGAGTTAGGGGTGAGATCACACACAGATACTTCCTGTAACAAAGAGATGGCGTCTCAGTGAACAACAGGGAGCCCAGCCTAGAGGCAGTGAGACAGCTCAGGGCATTTGGGTCACGTGAAACGGACAAGACATTCAGGGAACAAGCCAGTAGGTCATATATTGTTGGAGGATGTGATTAGGTAGCTCTGGCCCCAGTAAATGCAAATGAATATAGAGCATGAGGTTCATCACACATCTAATCAACCAAAATAGACAATAAATATTTATAGTGCCACCAATGTTTACACACAAACATGGAATCGGAGTCAGAAAAAGGGAACTAAATCCATGGGAAATTTTCCTATTTCTCAGGTAAATAATTTCCTTGTTTAATAATTTTTATAAAGGGATTCTAAGTGACATTTTGTCTGAGCACTAAAAATTTTCTACTCACTGAGTTTTAGAGACAGAGATGAGACAAAGGATTCTCAATGCTACTAGAAAAAGTACTTTAGTTAAGTACTTAGTACTAGAAATTATAGGAGGAATTTCACCAGCAAATACTACATATTCTCACCATTTTAATGCAGGCACATGATTCACTGTGTCTGTATACTGGTCTTCAGATACAACAACCACCTTGGTATTAGCCGCCTACTCTCACCCCTCTACACAAATCTGCTCCCCTCTCATAAAATCAAGGTTAGTACACTTCTTCTAGATCATCTAGTTGCCTAATCACAATTTCAGCAAGTAAAATGGGCACCTTCCTCATCATTCAAATAAATAGAAAAATACCAGGTAATAAGTAATAAGCAAAGTACCCACTTCCCTGGACACGGTTTCCTTCCAAAGCACAAAATAAAATGGTTTAGGACATATTTACTATGTCCATTGTTTTTGTCCTCTTAAGTTCATTTTGTCACTGAGATGTTTATAAATTGTACTCGCTGAGTAAATGCTATCAGACAATTAAAGATAATTGTCAAAACCTAAGATTTGTTTATCAATAAGACTATTTTGCCCATCTTTATCAAATAAGAATCAAAGTATTTTGAAATTCGCTCAAATTATACAATCAGGAAAATTATAGAAGGGAGAACTTGAATAGCTGGCATTAAGGTCTGACAATACTAAGGGTTGGTGAGGATGTGGAGAAAGGAAAACACTCATTTATCACTCACGGGACACATCACCACTTCAGATGTCAAATTAGCATTTCCACTTCCAAGTACATGCCCTAAAACTCTCCACACGTATAGAAGAAATGTACAAAAATGTTTACTGCAGCATTGTTAACATTAAGAAATAATTGGAAATAACTTAAATGACCATCAACAGGGGGATGGATAAATGTTAATATTCATAATGGAATAGCATCTAACCAGGAGAAGCAAATGAATAGAAGTGTAACAAAGTCAATATAATTCAAAATTAGTCAAAATACAAAAGCTGCAAAACAATACAATAATACACGTGTGACACTATTATATAAAGTCTCAAATCTGAAAGTAACACTATATAATAATGTTTATGTCAAAATGGATGCAAAAATATATAGTACAAGTATAAAACATTCACAAAACAGAAAAGCACTAAATTCATGATATAAATTCTTTGCAGGTAAGAAGGGAAATGAAAGGAGATAAGAAGCCTTATCCATATCTGCAATGACTTATTTTTTTCATAAACTGATCTAGAGCAAATATGGCAGAACATTTTTAATAAAGCTAGGTGGTAAGTACATTAGCGTTTGCTATATTATTTTCTATTCTTGTCTGTATGTATGAAACGCACTCCAAGGAGTGAGCATGAGGGAGACAGCAAAGGAAGGAAAGAGATGTTCCAAGTGATACCACATCCGTAGGGCAGAAGATCAATCACCGGACAAAAAGGTTGGTTGCTCAATGTAAAAGGGTTTCATGAATCCAAGAGGCAGGTTTTCAGGAAGTTACACTTCAGCCAAGGAGCTAACACTTCTGGGAGGCTCTGACTCAGTCACTGTTCCTTCATTCAAGTTACCTCATGCCTTTATCTGGATACACAATGATGGCACCTACTCCCGGGGTGATAAACTAGTGTTCTTATCAGTACCCGCTAGCTATAACTGAGCACATTGTTTCTGTTCCCTGTCAGAAATCTTCCTCT
>NW_017731694.1:346264-347453 GCF_001890085.2 Hipposideros armiger
CATATTTTTTGTCTATCTTTCTTTAGAGTCTGAAAAGAAACTGCCTGGCATTATTACAAAGAAGCCTGGCATTTGTTATTACAAAGAACACAAAATGATTTTGTGCATTAAAAGGGACAAATCAGGATAAAGTGATCCCATAAACCAAGGCATAAAATTAAGTGCTTCTCCTATGTCAAAACAGGAAAACTTAAAAAGCCCCTTCCTCAGAAGACTGATAGTGTCGTCGGGGTGGAGATGTAAGTCCTTCTGTTACAAGAAAATATTGGATATAAGAAAAAGGAGATTAGAAAACAATGTAAGTATCATGTTGCAGTGATCAATATTCTACCTTTTGTGATAGCTTTCAAAGGCTATGTGGAAAATAAAATACAGTGCTATTTTTAACACTGAAATTGGAATTAGCTCCTCTAAAGTTTGTATCACAGAATTCAGAACGTAAAAACATACCACTCTAAAAAACCAAAATGGCTATTAGGAAAACTAAACATTCCTTTTTATTGGTCTTTTCTACTGATGACCACTGAGCACCAATCCTATTAGGGATAATTAACATAATTATGCAAATAAAGCCTTTGATGTGCTTTTATGCTCTTTTAATCCTTAACATATTTAAGAAAATAAAGATTATTTTCATGGTATAGAGATTGTCTCTGAACCATAAAATAATACTAATTGTTGCGGGGAACCCAGACTAAGAAACAGGACACCAAGGCGTGGGAAGCAACTTTTATTAATGCCGGCACTGGCTCAGCAGATTCACATCCAGAAGCTGAGCCCCAACCCGGGCGGGACTCGGGGCTATATACCCTGAGGTTTCCGGGTTGGCAGCTCAGATTTATTATTAGAACATGTGGTCATTGTGCCAGTGCCTGACTGGCTCCTGGGTGAGGTAGGAATTTGGAAATATTAAACGCAGAAGTCTTGATAACCATACAGTCCAGGAATGTCTTTGTCTGAAGCCCGTGCGAAATCCTTAGTGACCACATGGTCTGGGAAGGCCTTTGTCTAGGACCCACTACCACATTCCCCGCTTTGATGCGCGAACCCATACGTGGGTTAGAGAGCATCATCTCCTTGGACAGGCTGCTGACTTAGGGGTTGGTACCTCCATAACATGAGGACCTTAGCGGCAGTCTTACATTCTACAATGGTCTCTATGAGGGAAGAGGTGGAGCGAATGACAAGG
>NW_017731694.1:354848-356565 GCF_001890085.2 Hipposideros armiger
ACCTGTTGGCATCCTCCCCAACAGCTGAGGACATTCATATTTTCAGTGGCCTCGTTGGTGGCAGTAAGCACATTGGTCATGTCCCAGCCCCTGGAGGACTTCAGAGATTTTATTCATATTGATGTTTTTTTTGCTACCATCCTTTAAGCCTCCTATAAGGGCTTCTTGATACCGTTCCAGCATCTGGAAGTCCCAGTCATTATTGGGGTCCCACTGTGGGTCCTCCTCAGGAAAATGATTCTGAGCATGCACTTGAATGTTTAAGGTCCCAGGTGGGGCATGTTCCTCCAGCCATTTTATAGCTCCCTGGGTGACTCGCCGGCGTTCCTCAGTGTTGACCTCAGTGTTGAAGAGAGTTAGGAGGAGCTGGTGACACTCAGCCCAGGTGTGCCGATGCATTTGAATGATTGACTGAAGGAGGTCAGTCAGAGCCTGTGGTTTCTCTGTAAATGATGGGGTATCATTTTTCCAATTTAAGAGATCAGTGGGTAAGAAGGGCTGGTACACAAACATGCATTGGCCTCCCTGAATCTAGCCTTCTTGATCATAGTAGATGGGGCCTCTGGTTTCCCATAGGGGGAGCTGGAGAGTGCCAGTCTCAGGGCCCTTTGTCTGCAGCTGCTTATCTGTGGGCCCATAAGGGGTCAGGACTGGAGGTGGAGGCGTGGCAAAAAACTCCGGGAAGGGCGTGGTGGGCAGAGGAGGTGGAGACAGTGAGGGCGGCACTGGACACAGGGCTGGCGTGGTGGGTGAAGGAATCAGAGCCCGCGAGGGCGGTGCTGGAGGCAGTGCTAGCATGGTTGGCGGAGGAAGTGGAGTCGGCGAGGGCGGTGCTGGGGGCTGGGCTAGTGGCTCTTAGGCTTGCAGAAGGGGTGGCTAAATAGTCGAATAGGGAGGCGGGATTTCCTCCGGGTCTGAAGACAGGACGGGCTTTTGTCCTGTTTTTTCCTTAGGCAGCTTCCGTGAGGGGATTATAGCTTGTGCCAAAAGAATTCTGCTCTGGTTTTCCAAACAGGACTTTAACCAAGAGGGTCGGGTGTGTGCAATAGCCTCCCATGAGTCCATGTAAGGGAACTGTTCAGGGTGAGCGGGACTGTTGGTAACAACGAGGTAAACTTTCCTAATGAGGTCTCTGTCTAAGCTTCCCTCTGCTGGCCATTCGACACTGAATGATGGCCAATCAATCTTACAGAAGGTACAGAGCTTTTGGGGGGGTCATCTCAATGCCATAATCCCCTGAGAACCCTTTCTTAAAATTTTTTTTAACATACATCCTAACGGAGTCTGAGTACTCTGTCGCCCAACCATGGCAACCACCTGAAACTGGCGCGACATACACTCAGCAATTCGCTTAGTCCCTCTCCGGCTGCTTCTCTCACGAGAACTTTCAGATGCCTCTTAAAAAATTGGCGGGTCAGTATAAGCCCTCAACTCGGATTACTAAATAGTACAAGACAATTTAGCAATACCACCCTAAGCCATATGAGGTGCACCATGGACCCACAGATCGGGACTCTACACTCGCTTCGCAGGCGGGCTGCGTCTCATTCACACAGACTCAAATACTTTCATTCTCCACCCGCCACCTTGTTCCTAGGAGTCACGGTTTCTCTCAGAACTGAGATACTCGGGTGACTCCGGGAGGAGATCAGTCTCCCCTTCTGTCCGCTGAAGGACAGGCTACCAAGTGACCCGGGTCCTTACCTGCCTGGTTGGG
>NW_017731694.1:357016-419949 GCF_001890085.2 Hipposideros armiger
TGGCTCCTGGGTGAGGTAGGAATTCGGAAATATTAAACATGGAAGTCTTGCTGACCATACAGTCCAGGAATGTCTTTGTCTGAATCCCGCGCGAAATCCTTAGTGACTACATGGTCTGGGAAGGCCTTTGTTTAGGGCCCACGGCCACATAATAAAACAGTAATTGTAAGAATGGCAGCTAACATTTTTTGAGCACTTACTATGCACCAGCCACTATTCAAAGGCTGTTAAATATATTAACTAATTAATTTCACGAGAACCCTATAAAGTAAATATTACATGAACTCCATTTTATAGACGAGCCTCTGAGGCACAGAGGGGTAACATAATGACTACCCTGTGCCCCATTTTAATAAAGGACACTGAGTAAGGGATGGAGATTGATCAGTTCGACTTTCCTGGACGGTGATTCACTAACAAGAATAAAAACAAGTTTCCTGGCCAACACATCTTTATGCATGTCGATGTGCACTAAAGCTTTAAGAAAATACACCTGATTATACAACAATCATCACATGAAATAATTTGATTAAAAATGCCTCACGATATTCATGTTATTTAGCACCTGTTTCTTGACACTATCTATACCAGTGTCTTAATCTATTCTTGAGGAAATATAATATGGTCCGTAACAGATAATTCCATGAGTGACTGAAGCTGATATTCACTCTCTGCAGCAGAATTATTTATTTTATAATGGTATTCTGGAGTCCAAGATATGCCATCTCAGGCCACGTGATTGATTCCTCCTTACAGCAACTTCTCTCCATTACACAGGAAGAGGCTAAGGTGGACACTGCAAGCCCTGAGACATATCCAGAATTCAGGAACTTGTGTCCTCACTGCCCCATCAAGGTTTTCAAAACAACCATAGCAGAGGTCACTGCTGGGAGCAGTTTCTAGAAGCACTCATGGGCAGCTCTGAGATGAGTTTGTGGGTAACAATCAGATTGTTAAAGATTAGGGCTACTGGAAGGTCTAGGCTTTTGGAAATAGCTGCTCAAAACGTGAATTCACTCAATCAACAACATTTTTACCCTGTGCTCAAGAGATGAAAAGATAATATAAAATATTATCAGTCCCAAAGCCTGATATAAAAAGGGGTGAGGGGAAACAGAGGGCGTCACACACAACCGGCCTAGGGAGCAGTCATATCCCAGGCTTGGAAAAACTATCTAGTCTTTAAAAGCATCTGATAAAACATTAAGATCAGTCTTATACTTTAAGATAAATGGAAATTCTCCAACACATTTTTTACATTTAAGAAAATGGATTTCTGTAATTAGAAAATTGCTACGATAAGTAGAAAAATGATACCTATTTCATTTTCTCTATAAGCCAAAAACTGAAAAGAAAAAAAACCAACCTATTACAAGTTCTTACGTAGCTAGGGAGAATCGTATTATGTATAGGCATTTAACCTAAGAAAATGTTCTTGCCAAAATTAGAATCAACAATTCTCTATGGTTTCCTATGAAGAATATAGGCCAGTACTTATTAGGAAAACAAATAGCTTCCGGAATGATATATGAAAACAGTGTATCAATATCCATTATATTCCATCTAATTCTGCTTTTATTCTAGATTTTTAAGGATGAGCACAAGAATTTTTTTTTTTCTGCCACCACATTGTATGTAGCTAGATTCAGGTAATTTAGTAATTTGTACATGATCCACTAGGAGAGAGTAAAGGAGCCAACATCTCCCTCAGAACCACCTAGGTGCAGGCACTCTAGAAGATTCTCATCTCCTCTTGTAGGACTACTCTACCCTATGACTGCACCATGTATGCAATTCTCTTCCTTATAAGAATACTGTTTTCCTCAGTTATCCAGCACTTTCAGAGGGGTGATGAGAAAAAACATGGCTGCTGCTGAAAGCAGAGACCCTAATGCCAGTTTCAACTGTAGAAAAAGAATATGGGGGAGAAGGGGAGGTGCCTATTGTACAGTCAGTATTATGAAGTTGAGCTTTCACTACTTGAAGAAGGAGTTCCTGATTTCTTAAAAGGAAAAAAAGAAAAGAAAGAACAGAAAAATCCAACATTCTGACAGAGTGGGTACAAAAGAATCAGAAAACGAATAAACTACGAGTTAATTCCTATTAGTACAAGCAGCACAACGCTAGGCAATGTAAGAGAATATCAGGAATTTTTGAGTGATTAGAGGAAAGTGTGGCAGTAATGGGGTCCTTCAGCTACATTTTAGGTCATAAGCCTACTTTCTTCAGATATGTAAGGATATTTTTGATGACATGTAGATTATTCTGTTGAATTCCTTTAAACGTTTTGCTTTAGGGGAAATTGCCTGTCATGGCTTACATGAGGAAGTTAGCCTTTAGAAGACAGGCGTGTTTACCTAAGACTTGCCCGGCAACCTTGTCCCCAATGCTAAAAACCACTTAGAGCAATTCATAACTGAATTTAGCAGTAATAGTTTGAAAGTGGGCTATTAATAAGGCAAATTATACCTTGTGACAAAAAATGATAGACATGAAAAACTAAATAAACTTATTGGAATGTAAATTTTACTTAGGCTTAAATTACTTTAAAAGGGACCTAAATTCATCCTCATGGGATGGTTACTCAACTTCTAGTAAATTTTTAATTTATCTCAATAAGAATTTGAAACAATGATTTAACTATTTTTGTTCATCCCCAAGAAGAGCTAAACTCCCAGCGAGGTTCTAAATGGCTCCAAACCTGCTGCTTATTTAAGAGAAACCAAAGCTTTTTAAATATTTTAATCAAATCATCATCATTTCTGTGTAAGAGGCAACTTAGGCCCAGCCTACCTGACACCCAGGTAGTCTGAACCAACACTAGATGTCACAGAGAGACATGCCTGTGGAGACTGTAGTTTGCATTCTTATGCAGTTCAACTAGTTTCCTCTTTTCTGTTCTTCTCATAATGCAGATAAAAAAAGGGAAGCATTTTTAAGAATGCATAGCTAACCCTTCCATCCCCAACCTCCCAAATCAATAAGTGGACTAAATACAGAAGTGCCGTATGTTATACAATGGAGATGTGCCTAGAAAGTTACCCCAAAATACAAACAAAGTATTTTTAAAAGCATTAGAATTTCTTGCTAATTTGGAAGTTTTATGGATTTTCTTAGAGCAGGATACACCTGTTGAATGGCTACTTCCTTAGAGGATCATAAAAGTGCCTAATTCATAGGGTTGTTCTGAGATTAAGATAAAAAAATACATTGAAAGTGCTTGGAAGTGTTTTTGGCAAATAATAAATGCTATCTCTATTAGTGTTAGCTGATTATTATTATTATTATTATTTTCATCATCACAAGTGTATTTTTTTAGAAAAATTAGAAAATACACAAAGTATACAGAAACCAGAAAAAGCAGCTTCCCCTGTTTTATTTTAATGTATTTGTACAGATTCGTGGGTTTCATGAGTCTATACTAACTTTTGTGGGACTTCTACCATTATTTTGTTAAACAATCACTGTTACCTAAAAAGTTAAGTTGGGTTATAGGGCATAAAGATATAAATACTGTAAATCAAGAATTAAATTAAAGGTATCCATATACCGCCTGTTATTTGTAACATATCCTTTGTCCGCTATACACCATATTAAGTATGTGCCAAAAATAGAGTCTGCACAGGACACTATAGGAGCAAACTTAAGAAACATCAGGGCTACAGAGATATAACCTCAAAGTAATACATCAAATGATAATACATTGTAAGTAGAGCTAAAAGGAGTACAGAACGTGGTGATCATTATAATAGGGATGAGTGCTCAGACAAGGTCACTTCAAGGATGAAAGTCCTGCTGCTTCTAATTGACCAGAAAGTCATTTGATCTCCTTTTTGTGCTCAGGCAGACTTTCAATGAACCTAAGATACTTCGAGTTCTTATCTGATCAATGACAACAGTAAAATGCAAGGAGAAGGAGTATTTACAAACCTGTGTAAGAGATATATACCTGCCCTCACCCAAGTATACAGGAACACGCACACAAGGAGACTAGGCCACATACTCCACATTCGTCCCCAGCTAGAGGAGAATCGCGACCCGCAGAGGACTCCAGCGCTGGGTTTGGACAAACCTGTTGGAAAGGTCGAGCCTGGGCTTGCCTGAGAAGCCGCTGCTGCTGCTGCTGCTGGAGGAGCTTCATTTGTATGAGGTGCTGCTGCGACGTGATGGCATGAAGGGAAGGTGGCTGCATGATGGCACCGGAGCGCCGCTGAAGCATGTTGGACAGAGCTTGTTTGGTATTGGTGGGGACAAAGGAGCCTGTGGGGTCCAGCCTGGAGCCACCTGCAAAAGCAACCAGAAGGAAGGGCTTGCTTTCTACATGGTAATGCAACAGGTTACCCTTATTTCATCAAAACGCAGAAACCTGACCTTCTAGGCCTCACTTTATAAGCAAAATGGAAAATAAGGCACTGCTCCACCCCTATACAAATACCAGAGATCTGTTAACAATTGTATAATTTCTAAAGGACAGGGAGGATGATGGAGGAGTGAAGTGTAATATCTGAATGACTTCACGAAGGTCCCACTTGAACTGATCAAGTGAAATGCCCGAAACAGAGTCGGCGGCATAATTTCAGAATCATGTGGGTTTTTAGCTACAGAAGGCCCTCAGGAACATATTACTTGCATAAAATGTACTGCTTTTGCCAAGTGTCCTAAGCCAGGCACAAAAACACTTTTGTAATTTTAAACAAATTTGAAGATCATGCTATTTAAGCTTCTTTACCATGAAAATACCTGTTTTGTAGTAGAGAGGCATTAAAACACTTTAAAAACCTGAAATGTTTGGAAAACTTCAAAGACTTTGATTCTAAAGACAAAACACATCTTTTTTGAATGCTAGAAATAAAATAAACGAGAAATGTTGATTATGGAGATGCACTTGAAACCAAAGGAAACCTTAACATCTTTGCATACATAAATTGTCAGATGCCTTTAAGGGTTTGAAAAAAAAATTTCAACACTTGCTGCCTTCAATGTAGGTGCCAATCCTTCATTCACCAGATAGCCTATATTCTTTAATGTATGCAAACAAGAAAACTTCTATATAAATACTTCACAAATGATGTTTCCTTTTTTTAAAGCAAGTTGTAAAATGGGAACAAATATTTTAAAGCTGTTCATGCAAAAAACCCACATTCTCTTAAAGACTCAGTACCACAGTCAGAAATATGATTTATGAAGTTAATTCAGTGACATTTGAAGAACATTTGGAAAAAAAAATGGAAAGTCTATATGAGTAACATATGGCAAGGTAACTTTTGTTGAAGCAAGAATTGGAACTATACTAATACATAAAAACTTAATTGACTCATTTTACAGATAAGGGACATTCTTTTTAAAGATTAGACTATGGTCGATATTCTTTTAATCTTCCTAACTTTTCTGTAATCTTGTACCTCTGAATCAACTAAAAACATAAAATATAATAAATATGGCTGAAGCCCTCTGTATATTCCTACTTATTACTGTCTTCCACTTCTCCCATCAAATACTATTCTGAATTTGGTGTTTATTATTTCCATACAATTCCCTACAAATTTACCATAGTGGTGTGTACACATGAGAAAGAGAGAGACATCGGTAAAGGGTGTGTGTGTGTGTGTGTGTGTGTGTGTGTGTGTGTGTGTGTATGCTGTTTTGTATTTTAACTATATATAAACGGAAGCATATTGTACATACTCTTCCTCAACTTCATAGGATTTATGTTTTTATGAAAATATATTATCTCACACATATAAAATCCCCATAAATAACTATTTTCTTCACATTTTTTTTCTCACATGTCATCATACCTAAGACTTACCTAACACCCAAGTTCTTCAACTTACAAATACCTTTTAGTTCCTCAAAGTACAAATACATTCTAGAGGGAGAGAGTATGTGCCTTTGTAAAATACTTAGCCTTCAATTCACAGACAGTCCTTGGGTTTCACTTCAATATCTACAAAGTTTAAAATGCTAAAACGTTCACATGGACCTTGGAATTAAAAAGACAAAGTCAAAAAGAGAGGATTGTCATGTATGATTTTCCACATTTATCATTAAGTCTAATTGGCTCTTTGTAGTCTACATTTATTCATTTAACAGTCTATTTTTAAGAGCCTGCAAAAGCCAGCTGCTTTTGTAAGTTCTAGGACTACTGTAGTGAACAGAACAAAAAAAACAAACAACAACAAAAAAAAAAACACCTGCCCTCACAGAGCTTACATTCAGAGGCAGGCAGCTAAGTAGATAAACAGTACATAAAAGCAAGTGCTAATGCTGTGGAGAACCAGAAAGAAGGGAGGGTCACACAGTGTAGGGAGGGGTGTGGCTTACAATTTACAGTAGGGTAGTCAGAGCAAGCCTCGCTGAGAAGGTGGTATGTGAGCAAACTCAAAGGAGGCGGGCAGTGAGCCACACGGACGTCTGTGGGCAAGCATTCCAGGCCCTAGGTCCAGCAAGTGCCAAGCCCTGAGGTGGGAATCTATGCAGGTCGTTTACTGAATATGTCTGCCCTGTCAGGCATCTTCTAGTGCTACATTGTTTTAAATTTACTTTAAATTATACACATACACACACTCACACATATGTGTAACATAGACCTTATTTCCTCCTCCAAAAAAGAACAGGCGTTTTATCCATTTTGTTTACTAACACCTAAAACAGGGTCTGGCACGTCGTGAAACTCAGTACATTTTGTTGAGTGAATATTTGAGTCACCTACCCTATGGTGATATATATCAGCATATACATTTTATAGGTGATCAGGCTGAGGAACAGAGAAATTAAGACCTGGCCGAGAATGGTAGAATGGTAGAGCCACACCTGAACCTGAACTCTAACTCCCAAACCAGCTCGCTAAGCCTCTCATTTACAGGACAAAATATGGACTCTCCCCTGCTCTAAGCCAAGAATCAAATATTTTCCTCCCTAGGCTTCAAAATGTCATACTCAACTTACAACGAGAGAAAAAAAATTACACTACCACAGAATACAATAAGATAAATATTATATATTATAAGGGTACATCATAACAAAATGCAGAATGAGATTTCAAAGTAATCTATTTTGCTAAAATAGGCAAACTTTCTTTTAGAAAGAAAATTAGACCCTTTTCTAATTAAAAGACTTTTTTTTTCTTTTAATTTAGAAAATGTTTATTTCAGAAATAAAATCTCCCTGAGCTTGAATCAAAGCAATACTAAAATCAGGAACATTTACTCTGGATATGGAAGTTTGCCTTGTTGATACCTAAATCTACTTGCTGAACCAAATTTCTGAAATTCTTCATGATATAAATTTAAAATTCATAACCTAAGGAAATAATAAAACACACTGTGCAAGATTGCCTAATCTTTTAAAACGCTGGTTAAGAACTGCATTTGATAAAAATATTGGCACAAATTTCACAACGTCAAACTTTGATCAACTTCATATCTTCCAGCTCAGATTTTCATCTGCGGCTAATTTCTTCCCAGCACTGGATGAAAATTCCAAAGTCAGCACATAAATGCCTAACAGAAACCTTATTTTAGAAGAAGAAAAAACATGCTGAATGGAGGGAATTACAGAAATGTCAGCTGAGTGGTTAGTTCTTGGAACTTGCACATTCTGTGGAGGTTTCAGATTAAAAGTAAGGGGAATCCCAAGCAAAGAGAAACCGAAGCCACTTCTCGCCTTGGAGTGACACGACTGTGCTCTCTTCACATACCTGGAGTAAGAGATTGGTTCTGAAGGAAGAAGCCAGGCTGCTGGGGCTGACCCATGAGGTTGTAGCCCCACAAGGTGGACTGCGGATGATGCATCATCTGGGAGGAAATGGGTGAGTAATTAGGAGGCACTCGGTATATGCTGCTCTGTGGATACTCCTTCAACATAAAGTTAAAACAAACAAAAAAACACGTTACTTAACTGCACACATCACATAGGTAATTAATGCAAATTCTTCCTATCGTGTTATTTAAGATAGTCCCTATCCCAGCAGATGAGGCTATTTTTATAAAGGGGAAGATGGAAAGCAAGAGTCTCAATACATTCTCTGCAAAACACTCATTTAAGTTAGAACTTTTCCTTGGCTTAAAAAGTACTTGGCTACAGTGAGGGGAGATGGAAAAAAAATCATTTCTGAACCCTGTTCTCCAAATACTAAAAGCACATTAAAAATACCAGTATTGGCCACCACCCGCAGCTGAAAGAGCATATCCAGTTGCCAAGTCTCCCAATCATTTCATCTTACAAGGCCTTCCTGATACCTTGGGTCTAGATGAGATTCATACCAGAAAGGCCCATAATACTTCAAACCAGTCCCCCGACTAGACAATATCTTATTTCAAGACAATTTTCAAGACATACTCTGTAGAAGTAGACTCCACCCTTACCCTGCAAACACCCATCCTGTCCCAAACTGTCCCATCCTCCCCACCCCCCACATCTCCTTACAGCAGCTGCAAAATCTCTTAAGGGTCACAACTGAAATATCTCAACTCCCCCACCATCCCTCCTTCTCTGGTCTAGTCCTAAGAGATAAAGGAAAAATAAAATCTCATAAAAATAAAACCTGCACTACATCCCACTGGAAAGAGGCAGCCTCAGGAATAGTATGGGAGGAGAAGACATGGCCAGGACTCACTGGGGAATGAGAAGCGTGCTAAGTCTTTCGCATCTGAAAAGAACAGAAATCTGTCCATTCAGATAGACTGGTTAGGAGCTCAGATTTCGGGGAGTGGCAGTCTGGACCTTATGTAAGCACCTCTTTCAAGACAAAGGAATATTGGTAGAAGACTATATGAGAAGACGACAGTGACATTCAAATGACATCCAAAGGTGGCAGCAGTCATTTCTGGAATAATATCAATCACCAAGCTATCAGCAGGAAAAGGATATGTTTTGGTTTTGACATTAGTGAACAAAACATAATAATAATTAGTCATGATGTCTGAACACTAAATTGTGAATTTTTTTTTTTCACTGCACAAGATAATCCTTGAATTTCGTAGAAAAACGTCTCAAATTCTCTCTCAAGTGTTTTCCAGGTGAAGTTAATGGACAGGTATTTTACACAGTAATTCTGTAAGTTCTATAAAATTATGTCTAAATTACCGTCCCATGGATTTCTGTTGTTTTCAAGAAAATGTTGCTATAAGTAGGGGAGGCTAATAGGCAAACAAGAAGTGAAACTATTTTAAATTATGTTTACTTTATCTTTTATAAAGTCTGAAAATATGGTAAAGAAATAGGATGTAAAAGAGAGTAAGATGGAATGGTAAAATACAGACACATCCTATTTGATATATTAGATGAAGCTTTATCGAGGGAGAAACAAATAGTGTTTTTATGTTTACTTACTATACAAAATACATCAAATATTTTAGGCATGGCTTATAATAAAAATATGTAAAAAAATGAGATTTAAGTGGTCTGAAAAATTCACATTTCAAATTTGAGAAATTATGAAACCCTGAAATATTAAATAAATATTATTCACAATGGAAGTCTAAAATCAAACAATTATGAAAAGTATAGAAGGAAAAATTAAAAGGTATAAATAACCCCGTTGTCTGTGACAAGTCACTGTGTCATTCTGTTAATTATGACAGGGCCTCGTTAGGGTAACTGTTACAAAAAGGCTTCTACTGCTTTCAGCAATATTTGTAGGGATATAATTTGGACACTGGTAAATCTTCTATAAGGTGCTAACGAGCCACAGATCTCTCTACTTGCCGTACTCACATCAACTCTTGAGTTTGATTTTGTCTTGCGCTTCCTCCCCTTTGTTTTCTTCTCTTCATCTGTTGTGTTTTTTCCCTGATCTGGCAGCTCAGCTGATTTCCTCTCTGGCTCCTGAGAGACGGGAGATGTGGGCTCTTCCTCTTCCTCCTCGGGAGGTAGGGGCAGGGGTTCGAGGTAGTAACTTCGGGGCTTGGGCGTAGGGTGTGTGTGATACAAAAGGAGGTGATGCTGCTCCTCATACTTGATCACCTTCCGGTCCATTCGGACAGTCCCGAACCAGGCCCAGGACAGAGGAGCTGGGTTCTTCTGACCCTCAAACAAATCCCATGGGGACACCTTCTGCTTTGTGGAGACCTGGAGGCCCTATGGTGAAATAACACTTTATGACCAGCTGTTCAGATCTTTTCCTGATTAGAGGCCGGGCTTGCTTAGGACATGGATTCAGAGAACATTTGGGCTGGTGTGGGCCTTAGCGAGAACCTTGGCACACAGCAGACAGGCTAACTAGTCAGGGGGTTATACAATTAGTCCACTGGGGAGCAGCAGATAGATCCACACCTTAAAGCTCCCTTCTATGGTTCTTTATGCCACACGAGGCAATGTTCAAGCTGTAACACCAGGTAGCCCAGTATATTTTACTTTAAAATGGCACTTTTTTCATTTAGTTTTTTCTTTTAGGCAAAAAATTTTCTAAGAAAGACTGCAAAGTTGATCTTACTGTACTAAATTACAATCAGTTTTAAACCTTCAGATTCTATTTACTGTTTTTCAGATGAAACAAAACTTAACAGCCAAGTTACATTCAGCCTCTAATTGGGCTCATATTAACCTTTATCCAAACAAGAATGGACTTGATTCAATACGGGCACCTTTCATGTACTTATTAAGCCAGTCTCTGAATAATTCAAAATTAACTTGTACCAACAGGTACAAATGAAGTCCTTCAATTCAAACTTAAGTCTACTGAGTTTAGAAGAGAAAATGTTATTGTTTCTGAAAATAAGAGTTTCTTATTTTTAATTGGTGATGTCTCTTGGTACTTTCCTTGGCATATCAATTTGAAAATAACTTTTCTTCAAAATGACCCTGAAAATAACTACTCAGGCATTCTGTAAGATATGGGTTCTCCTGTTCTTATCCACACATACTCTTCCAAAGGTGGCTTTGGCCAAATTGAGGCTCAATTACCATCTATATATTGACTGCTTCCTAATATCTGTCTTGAGGTTAGGTCTCTTTCCTGGGTGCCAAGGCCACATATCCAAATGGCTTCTAAATGTCTCACCACTAGAGAGCCCGCCAGCGCTTGTAAACTCAGCTTGCCCATGATTCTAGTTTTTTCTCTCTCCACACACACACTGGTACATACAAATACTCAAGGTACTCTGAATTACTGGAGCATTGCATTTCTCCTATCAGCCACATTTTTTCATACCTTTGCATAAACTCTTCCCTTTGCATGTACCACACTTTTCCCTATCTCCCAGGTAACTCTTAATCCTTCAAAACGATTTACATGTCGATTTTCCTGGGGATCCTGCTCTACCCACTTCCGGCCATCTGAGTATAACGGCTCCTTCTCAGGGTCCTCTTACATTCTATAATATGACACACAAATCTCACCACACTTAACTGTCTACCTACTTCTACTTGAAGGTAGGAGCTCTGTCTTTCATCTCTGTGATTTTGTAAATCATGTTTATTGAAAGAATAATGGACTGCTCTTCCTATATTATAGAAAACCTTGTTTAATATCTTACATGAATCAAGAGTTCATCTGATATTATTTAATTGATAAGATAATAAAGTGCATCACTTTAAACATTTTCCACTCAAAATAGTTAATGACATTAGGACATTTTCAGTAAAAATTTTCTTATCTAAACATATTTTGTTGCCAATTCTGAAGTAAAATCAGGCCTGGTCTTTGCTAATTATTATTATTATTTTTTTACACTAAGCTTTTTGCTTAGCTTCTGTTGGTGGGCCTCAGAAATTCAAGTACAGTTTAAAATGAAGATCTTCAAAGATTTGATTTATTTATATAATGCAATGGCCACTGCACTTAAATGATATGAATATAGTTTTAAAAATTAGGAAACTGTAAAATTAAGATGTTTTATATGCTTTATAGGAAGATAAGAAAACATATCTTGTTTCTGTAAGTTTATGTATTTATATATATAAGAAACAAACATTTACTCTTGCCTGTTTTTTATCTATAGAGTCGAATCCAGCAATTTTGTTTCCCTTTGTGTCAATCAAGGAACCCATAGGTTCACAAGTGATGACATCACATGTCTGTTTTGGCAAAGGTAGTAACTGGCGAACTTTGTCAATACTTTCTGACCGCTTGTCTCCTAGCTCCTTCTAAAAAAAAAAATGAAGAAAAGAGAAGTGGAACAGAAATTACAATGAAGGCAAAAGTTGCTCAAGTTACTCAGAGGGAAGTTTCCTTATGAAATATATGCATTTTTATTGATGGGATGTTCTTTAACCTTGAACATGGTCTATGGTGCAGCTCTCAAATAGAGTGGTGAGTATGTTTCATTTCTTCATTTTGGGTAGAAAATAGAACACATACAAAGGCAGCCTTGTTACACAACAAACATTACAGTGCTGAGATGACAAAAATCCAGGGCAGTAATTGTAATCAGAGAGCAGGAGCTGCAGCATGAACACGTTCTCGAATCCAGGGTCAGACGATAAGGTAACCACTGGTTATTTTATTGTAAGCTCATCAGATATGTTTTTTTTGTTTTTTTTCTATGCTGTTTATTTACAGTTTATTTCAAAGATTGTGTTAGTGGTTAGTCAAATGAATTGGATTTAGAAATAGCAATGCAAGTAATTATTTTTCAGCTGTATGTGCCAGTCCAAGCATAGATTTATCCTAAATCTAATGCTGGCATTTTGTTTAGATATTTGATAATTAATTTCTGAAGTTCCTTAAAAAATTAAAATGCTTTACAAATATAAATTTGTTTGAAAGAAAAATCTTCAAGCTATATGCTTATACTTTGGGGAACTGGTAAGCTAAGGTAAAGCAAATAGCAAAATAATCACATTACATTAACTTGAATGCAATAAATAACATTTAATTTAATGAGTAATAAATTAAGGTAGAATGTACTAAATAACAAATCTATAAATAATGTAAGTTCATTTAAGTGTATAAGCAGGTCACAAACTTACTTTCAGTTTCTTTACTAAATTCATGTACGCGCGTTTGTTCTCTTCAGATCCCCCTGGAGATGCGTTTGATAGGTCAGAGGCTAATGTTCCATTGATTAAAACACCCAGCATGTCAAGAACTGTTGTGAATAATTCACTAAGAGGGGACAGAAAACAATTATTTTTACCTTAAAACAAAAGCAAGACATTCTGAACTTGCTGAGCATTGTTATTTAAGGTACCTAAGAAAATAAGATGCGGCAGAATTTGTGGTCAGTGTATCAAGCTTCTGCCATGCATGCATGCAGAAAACGAAAGGTGAAATGGTAAGAACATACTTGTTAGTGTGCATGTCAACGGTCCCGGAAGTAATGATCTGAAGGAGGAGGAGGGCCCAGTCTGTTGTCCACTGGGTGCTCCGCTGCACCGTGTCAAACATTCCTCCCACCTAGCATGGAAAAAAACACAACCAAAAATCCACATCATGTTAAAGAGAAAATGCCACGCCCATCATTTCATGTAGGCAAGTTTTGATTAGTTTAAAAAATGCTTTAAAAAAAGGGGGGGCTACTCAAATGTGGGCACATTGTCAATATGAATTATAGTTGACAGTTGACCCTTGAAAAGGCTGGGGGTGGGGGTTAGGGGCAATGACCTTCTTCTTAGTCAGAAATCTGCATACACCTACTTCTTTTTTTTTTTTTAAATTGGGGAACTGGGGAAGGGGAACAGTGTTGGGAAACTGGGGAGGGGGACCAGCCAAGTTGTTGTTCTTCAACCTTAGTCGTGGAGGGTGCCAGCCGCCATCTGGCTGCCCGTCAGCAACTAGTGGTCTCTAAGCTCAAGGTGCTGTGTTACAATCTTAGTTGTGGGTGGGCGTAGCCACCATCCCCTGCGGGAGTAGAACAAGCAGCCTGTTGTTAAGAGCACATGCTCTATCCACTGAATCATCCGGGCGGCAGCTCAGCTCAAGGTGCCGAGTTCAGTCTTAGTTGTGGGCATAGCCCACCATCGAACAGGCAGTCTTCTTGTTAGGAGCACATGCTCTCACCAGCTGAGCCATCCTGCCACCTGTTGGCAGCTCAGCTTGGGCACAGTGTCACTGGCCCATGTGGGAATCAAACTGGCAGCCCTGTTGCTCAGAGCTCGCGCTCTTAAGCTAACTCTTAACCAACTGAGCCACTCGGCCGGCCCAGCATATATCTACTTCTATGTACCAGTCTAATTAAATTTCTGTTGCTCCTAAACTTTCATGATACCCAGTTTTATGATGTAATTTTAGTTGAATTAAATCCGAATAGGTCAAAGCCATGTAAACTGTTTATCTGCCACTTTATGTTGTCAAGTACTATTGACTCTAAGCTTGTTGTCATTCTAACACTTGGATATATCCGGTAACACAGAAATAATGATAAGCAGGAAGCTGGGCCCCAGGCCTACTCATCCATGTGTGGGAATTAAGTTGAAAACAACTGCCAAATACCAGGCCACCCATTGGAGTAGCCTTCATCTGGGCCTGTCCAGTGGGGGAAAAAAATTAAAAGGAAAATTGAATGTGTGAGGAATTTTACAGGTCTGTAAAACCCCCATGTGGGATTTGTTTTTATAATCAATTTGATTCAAAGTTTGAAAAAATTGACTTAAATGCCATTTTAATATGGTTTTAAATAAATACAGTAAAAGCTAACACTCATCTCAAAATAAGTCCTCCTAGACCTACTCTTAGCCCACAGCAAAAAGGAGTGATTCCCGGGAGGAGTGGGGGGGAGTGGGCGAGGGGAGTTGCAGAAGGCAAATCAATGCCTAAAATATCTTCTGCTCTTCTGCTGTCTAGAAGTTGTTTAGACCAGACAGGAAGGATGGCAGCCAGAAACACAGATGGTTAGAGATAGGGAAGTAGCTGCAGAGAGCAAACATCAGGAAGCCTCACCTTATAATGAAGACCGTGACCACTGTAGAAGTGGAAAGCTGGAGTTATTTTCACATTTAGATAAGTTTAACAGCGAGAAAATACTAGAGATGTCTCTTACCAAATTTAGGCGGAGCTGCAATGCTTCGTGCATCATCTGCCGTGCTTTTACATCATCTTGGTATCGTTCTTCTCTCCAGTTACTTAAGATCTAAATGGGAAAACAAATGGGAAAAAAAAAATCTTTTCCATGTTAAAATGGAATTTTTTCATATTTAAAGTTAAATTGAGCTTTTTCCTGACAGTCAAAAACAACTTCTTAATTTAGCAAATTAATAAACAAAGCTTTCCTCCCCCGCCACCATGCAGACAGAAAGCTGGCTGTTTCTTTGTTCATAGCCTTTGTAAGTAGGAGAAGAAAAATCTTACCTAATCACTTATCCTATGACTAAGTCTTAGAAAATGCTTTAGAGGACCATCAAGTTTAACATTAACAAAAATAATTATTTTAAAAAAGACAGTTGACTCTTGAACAACATGGGTTTGAACTGTGCAAGTCCACTAATACACAGAGTTTTTCAACAAATATATAGTTGGCCCTCTGTAAACCTGAGTTTTGCATCTATGGATTCAAGCAACTGCAGATCAAAACTGGTATTCTCAATTGATCCGAGCTTGAAAATTCGTGGATTGCAGAGAGAGGACTTTAATGCATTGTTCTAGCTATTTTATATGAGAGGCTTGAGCATTTGCTGATTTTAAGTTTCTGAGGAGGGCCATGGAATCAATCACCCATGGCTACCAAGAGACAAATGAAGTTTTGGGAAGTCAAAAGTTATATGTGGAATTTCGATTGTGCAGGGCTTGGCGTCCCTAAACCCCATGTTGTTCAATGGTTTAGTCTTATAAAAAGATAAGTAGTGGACAGACAGAATTATATATATATTTTTTAAATTGGGGAATTGGGGGAGGGGAACAGTGTTGGGGAATTGGGGAAGGGGGACAGCCAAGTTATTGACCCTCAAGTCTTAGCTGTGGAGGGCGAAGCTAGCTCAGTTCCAACTCCAGTTGCCATCCGGCTGCCCATTGACAGCTGGCGGCCGCTCAGCTTAAGGTGCTGTGTTCAATCTTAGTTGCAGGTGGGCGTAGCCACCATCCCATGCGGGAGTTGAACTGGCAGCCTTGTTGTTAAGAGCATGCACTCTATCCCCTGAGCCATCTGGGCGGCAGCTCAGCTCAAGGTGCCAAGTTCAGTCTTTAGTTGCGGATGGGCACAGCCTACCAGTCGAACCGGCAACCTTGTTGTTAGGTGCACACGCTCTCACCGGCTGAGCCATCCTGCCACCTATTGGCAGCTCAGCGGCAGCTCAGCCCGGGTGCAGCTCACTGGCCCATGTGGGAATCGAACCGGTGACCCTGTTGCTCAGAGCTCGCACTTTTGAGCAAGCTCTTAACCAACTGAGCCACTTGGCCGGCCCCCAGAATTACATTGTATATCAGGCCTGCATTATATGCTTCTAGGGACATGCTGTGAACCCTAGCAAATGTGTAATTTTGGTGTTCTATTGAGGTGGTAGCTTGCTATTTTATAAACTTATCTTCCTTGATGAAGATAATGTATATTATTTTGAAAAATATGACATCTTGGACATCAGTCAAGAGGCACATCAATTTATGAAGTGAGTGCTTCCTCACTGATTCAGACTAATGTGGGGAAAGAGAAGATTTTTTTAGGAAAGGCAAACCACAAATGGGTAACACCCCAGAATCAGATGACATGTGCACAAAAAATAAAACCAACAACAAAAAAACCCCCTACACTGCCATCCTCTGAAGTATGGTGGTTAACTAATGAGAATCCTCTTAAACGAGTTGAAATGAGTCACATGCAGAAGTAACCCAGCCCCAACAGATAACCTGTAAGTATATTGAGTGGTAAGAGCAGGGCATTTCCCACATCTCATCAAAATATGTGGACCTCTCTCAAGGCTGACTTAAGGGTACAAGGCAGATAACAAAACACACAAGCTGTCACGGAGCTTACATTCAAATAGCAGGACAAATAATAGTAAGTGTAACAAGTGGTAGGAACCAGGGTAAGGGAATAGAAAATGGCCATTGTTCTATTTTTAGAGAGTGATCAGGGAGGCCCTCCCTGAGAAGGTGACATCTCAGCAGAGACCTGATAAAGTGAGGAAGACAGCCATGCTAATATCCAGGAAGAAGGCCTTTCAGATGAAGGAAAGAAAAGATTCAAAGGCACTGCAGTGAGAATTTGCTTGGCAAGTTCCATGAACAGCTACATGGCCACTGTGAAGAGTGGAGCAAGCCAGGCCATGCCTGGTGGGCAACAGGGTAGAAGAGGCAGCCAGTGCCAAATCACGTAGGGCCTTGGAGGCCCAGACCCTGAATTCTAGGACCAATAAGAATCACTGTAGCATTTTGGGCATTGGAGAAACATGGGATTTACATTCAAAAAGGAGCATTCTGGTTGCTGAGTAGAGAACAGATTTCTCATATCCAAAAGGTGGGAGATGACGACAGGGCCAAATAAGTTAAGGGTCCTTATTCATGTCCATCCAGGACCAGTCCAGGGAGAGACATGGTGTCATAGAGCCACAGCAGCACAGGAGGGCTCCATTAGGCTCTGCAGCAGGATAAACATCTCACAGGGCCAATCTACCCACTCTGTTCGATCCCACAAGCTCCAGTTTCTAATGTGGTCACTCAGTTTCCTTGTGGTACAGAGAACCAGTGCCAGGGGAACTGTGGTTGGGAGAAAGGCAAGGTTCGAATTCTTTGTAAATGAACCCAAATGCCTTCTGATTTATAAATGAGTATCTTGTGCCCTTGACTGGCATCAGTCTGGCTCTGGCAGTAAAATAGAGTTTCTGAACAGAGAGACCCTGGCTGATATGTGGAAGCAGGCTGAGGACCTGGATACAGCTTCCTCTGTCTTACTGCCATGCCTGCTGTGACACAGATGGCGCCAGCACCTCTCCCGCGAGGCAGGGTCAGGAGAAGAGCAGAGATGTCAAAGTTACATGTAATATGCAAAATGTTACTTTTATCATCTATAGACATGTATCCAATGTGTGATTTGGGCCAGCTGAGTGGCTCAGTTGGTTAAGAGCTTGCTCAAGAGTTTGAGCTCTGAGCAATAGTGGTTCAATTCCTGGCCCAAGCTGAGCAGCTGCTGAGCTGCCAACAGGTGGCAGGATGGCTCAGCTTAAAAAAAAAATTTTTTTTAAACTGCTAATCTTTTGGTGACTAGAATGCCAGGTAGCAGGACAGGGCATGGATTGTGCCTCCTTGCAACAAAACATGTTGTGCCCTTATTAGTTTAATCTCAGTACCTGAAAGGAAAATGAACTAATGCCGTTAGAAAAATACTTGCCTGGCTTAATACTCTACAATACTTTACCTGATTAACTTGATTCTGGAGAGATGTTAGGAGGCCTTCTCGTTGTTCGTCTTGTCCCTTAAGGCAGGTAAGGACCAGTGAGAGGAATGGCTGCTGACTCAGAAGAGACATACTAAAAAGGAAATTATAACAGCAGATCTAGTTAGAAAGAGTGCATTACTTCCTGTGCAACATTGATTTCTTGCCTGTGGGCTATTGGCTCTTATTTATTTTACTATTAGAAAATGGACAGGAGGAGTAAATAGCCAAAGACTACTTGAAAAGTTAAATCATACCTCTACTAATAAGATTAAAAGCCACTGTAATGCTTCTAAATAATTTAATATTCCCTCTTTCCCTTGAAGGCTTTTCCCAAACTACGATAAATTCATAGTGCAAATGAGTGTGTAGGGGGAGTGCCGGAAGAGGAGGATTTGTCGTTTCCATCAGTTAGCGCATTTAAACACACACATCAGAAGGAATATCGCTGCATATGCAGAATAAAATAATAAAAAATTTCTCTCACAAAAAACTTATTTTGGAGTGCAGGAAATAGGCCTATACAATTGTCATGCTTGTTTTATTTTTCAGCTCTTTCCTCAAGCTCAAAGTGTGGGGTATGTATTGGTAGAGCTAAGATTAGCACATAGGTCTGAGGACAGTGTGACCTCTAGTGACCTGCAGGGCACCGTTCCGCCACATCCCATAGCCTCCACTGGTAAAGGGATTTCAAGACATCTGGGAGAAATTCCATTTTAAATTGGCATTTTATTAAGATTTTTTCAATTATTAGAGAACAACTAACAAATCATATTGATAGACTAATTGCTACACTGGAAAGAAAATTTTCTTAAAATGGGATTGAGGCCCAAATATTTCAATCTGCTTCATTTTACACCAGCAGAACTGAGACACTGACTTTGGAAGAGCCATACAAAGGTATTACCACCTGTACTCTCTGTGGCAAGTGAGGCAATGTTCATACAGTCACACATTAGCAGATAAACTTTGAGAATTAAATGGAGTCATCTGGTTGGCAAAGATGTAGAAAAATTTAGGTCACAAACAATAAATGCAAAGCAAGGTCTCTACCAAAATGTGCTTTTAGTTAAGAGCACAGGCTCAGCAGCCAGACCACCAGGGTGGAAACTCCAGCTTTATAATTCCTTAGCTGTGTGTCCCTAAGAAATTTACCTAACCTTTCAGTGCATCAGTTTCTTTTTCTGTAAAAAGGGTATAATGAGAGCAATGACCACATATGATTGCTGAGAGATTTTAAAAGTTCAAATATGTATAAAACAAATTCTACAAAGGGGTTGGCATTTTGAAAGAGCTCAATAAATGGCAGCCACTAAAATATTATTAATTAGGGGATAAGAAATCTGTATGTTCAGAATTTTTTAAAAATAAAAAAATTATCATTATTTCCCTTCACTCTTGAGGTGTTAAATTCATCACATTTTCACATTCAAGTGTAGTTTTGATCTTTCTCAGTAACAGAGACAGTTTTCAAATGTAATTATTTGTTATCTTTTCTAGGGCATAAAGTAAATTAAGAAAACATTAAACCTGGTGGTTTATAAGTTTTACTATCTAGTCTAGGACAAGAGCCTTAAATGCTAAAAATATTAGAAACTATTTCAGGGTCCAACAATACAGAATTATAAATAATTCTACATACTTTAAATATAAATACTTAAGTAATAAAAAAATGAAAAGTAATTAAAAGTAGAATACAGGGACCAAATGGATATCCAGATCTGCTTTAGTATGTTGAGGTAGGGCCGAAAATCAGTATTTTTAACAGTTCAACAGTGATATGGGTATACAGGAAGAATTGAGAATGGGTATAGTAAACATTATAACCTGGAACTTTTTAGTTCCAGGCAAAATGTTTTCAATTCCACTTAAGAATAAAATTTCAGTGGACTTGGGGATACAGTGACCATGTATGTTTGCAGAATGTTAGATTTTTCTCAATTGTTCTTGAGAATATTATGTAAAGAGACAGATCTTCCAGCCATACCTTTTCTGTTTTTGTCTGTCTCTTTCCTTTTTTGAAGAAGAACCCAAGTGCTGTCCCTTCTCTAGTTCCTCCCCGGCAGCTTTCAGTACTCTTCCTTGCACAGAAGTTGGCAGCCTGGCAATTAGGGGGGCTACCAGCCAGACACCCCTGCGTTCAGAGGAACTAAAATCAGAAACAGGTGTTACACCCCCAGAGACATCCTTTTCTCTGCTCCCACAATCATAACAGAAACTCTACTGTAAAACTTTTACGCACAAGACATATGATTACCCTAAAATTTCCCTTTTATTTCTATATTATCTTTCCTCTTGCCAAATACTGGATATGTGCACACATTTTCCACTCTCGCTTACAGAAGGCAATAAAAGATGGGGGGTTCTGGGAGGATACTGTAACTAAACTTTAAAAAACAAATCTATTCAAGTGCTTTTCAAGGATTCTGGCTCTCTGATTAGTACCAGTCGTTTTGTCCAACAAGCAATACATATTTCTGTCATGGCTAAGATATGAAATGTTCTGATTATGTTTAAGCATACTAATAATACATTTCTACAGTTTTAGAATTCATTAGCTATACTTTACACCAAAATGATGAAATACAAGTTAATCTGCCTTTCATGATTATCATTTGTGCAAAACTGCCAATTAATAAGGCAGAAACAAGTGTTTCCTACATAATCAATATCACAGAACAGAGTAGCCTCAGGGGACAATAAAGAAATTAAACCATCCTGAATGTCATCTGTAGTTCCAATGAGTATGGGCCTGATTAACTTAATATTTAGAACACTAAGAGATCATCCACCTTATTAAATAATTATAACTGACACAAGTAATTATTTTCTTTACATTCCTGCAGCTTTATTAAAAAAATAACTGCATTATGCAAATACAATGCCCTGTTACATGTGAAAAGTTAATGATAGCCTAAGAAAACTACAGAAAAAATACCTTAGAAATGTCTTTATTCCATTCTGTCTCGTGCTACTAGTATCAGTACTTCCGATCCCACTTGGGTTGAAGAGGCCCACACTGGAATTGGAAGAGTTGTTGTTCAAGTCCGCAGACTGCTGGAATACCTCTATGGTTGCCTTTGCAATGTTGTCCAGTAGGTTGTTCATCTCAGCCACCGAGCCAGAGCCCTAGAATCAGACAGGAAAACTAGCATACATGTTTTACTTTATCCTCACACATCAACCCGGTTTTGCATTTCATGAGTTTATACCTATACATGCTTTCCATATATACTCACAGGGTCCTTCAGGCACTGTTTAATCATTAACTGAAGTTCTAGCCAGGACTGCCTCAGCGTCCACTGCTCAAGATTCTGGGGAAGATAGAAAGAATTAAGACATTAGGAGCATTAAACACGTTTTAAAATATCATGATTCCTTGCAGGATTCCCTACCTCAAGGAAGAGTAGAATAATCATATACAATAAAGGGACCTGCAGGAATTCCCCCGCTTTTCGAAACTTCACGTTCCGCCACTTCATTTTTACAAAAGACCTACCTTAGTACCTGTTTTCGCTAACTGAAAGAAATCCAAAGAGGATTTTCAGTTTCACAAAAAAAGGCAAAAAGTGAAAACAGCATTCAGCGTTTGCTGTGCAGTGAGCTATCACAGAGGCAGTGAGCACCCCAAGGAACCGAGTGGCACAGCCAGGCTCCTTCCCGGGGAGCCACATTCAGCATCTCAGCATCAAACCCATCACAGCTTTGAACCGTGTCTGTGAGCATCTGTGCTTTATTTGGTTTATTTTGTACATTCGTTAGCAAGATGTGTCCTAAGTAATCAGAAAAGCCTGAGAGAGTTTGTAAGAGTGCTACTACACTTAACTAGAAGCAATTAAGCATTTAGGTTGTGAATGATAAGACATAGTGCATACTTTAAATTTTGGCTTTGGGAATGCTAAAAATTTTGGCATATAAATTAATGGTAAATGTCTCTTCACTTAAAAGGTTTGGCTTACAAAAGGTGTCATAGGAACACTCTTCTTTTGGATACTGGAGGAAACTTGCATATGGATCAAAAGGCTTCTAAGTCTTTACACATATTCATCGTAGAGACAAACATATAAATAGCAGCATTAAAAAAATGTGACTCACTCCGTGGGCACTGGAAATGAATTAGACAAGCATTTCTTATGTCAAAATCTATTTATGTATCCAAAATGATTTCAATATTTTCTGAATAAGATATTTATGACAGACCCCCTACAAAGCTTATTTTTCATATAAATACGGTACTGGCTTAAAACATCAATATTTCTGCAATGACTATATACAATGCGCAGTACCGGCATCTACCCAGCAATAAAGTGTGGCAATAACACAGAAAATCACAAAGTATATGTCACATGACAAAAACACAGTCTTTCAACTATTGTCACTCACCTGAAGAATGCGTTTAATGTGCTGTCTCTGCAGGTTGTCGCCCTCGGTACACTCTTTAATGCCATGAGGGTAACAGATAAGCTGCAATAACTTCTGCGCTTGCATATTAGAAAGCACAGGGTCCAATATAAGTTCTTTGTCTGTGCATAATCTTTCAGGCTCTTTTAAGCAATGTTCTCCTACCCATTCCTAAAAATAATACAGCAGTTAGACTGACAGGTCTGGACTTTCTAGATTCATATGTAATATGTACTAAGTTCATGACACACAATGGAAGAGAAAGAAAGCAGACGGAAATCTTCCAATTAATAAAACAGTACACAAAAAAAGTAGGGGGCAAAAATTTGAAAAACAAAAGTTCTAGTACTTTAACTTGTTAAAAATATGAAATGAAACCTTGCTTAAAAAAATTTTTTTTTAAAAATAGGCAAAACAAGTAAAGAAAGCTAAGGAAAGTAAAGAAAATATTGGTATGTGTTTTCAATCGGAAAATGAGTCCTTGTTCTAGGAACTGTTTTGTAATCAGTTTTTTAACTTGCTAACATAAGGGCAATGATTCTATATTATAATATATCTTCATCATTTTTAGGTAATGCATTGTATTATGTTCTATTCAACAGAACATAGTACAACACTCAGAAAATTATCTTCCTTTTTGATATTACTATAAATAATGTTACTATTATAAACAAATATTTGTACACATCTAGTCTCTGTACAATGATTTTCTTAGGGTAATCTCATAGAAGTGCAATTGCTGGGTCAAGGACTACAAAAAATTTAGGGCTATTGATACATATGGATGGCTATTTGACCTCTGGAGAGTTTCTACCAATTTAAATCCCTATCACCTTTTCTTCATCATTTTTTCAAAGGAAGACTCTTATACTAAATGAGGTAAGAAATTATCAACTGTGCCAGAGCCTCATTTGAACCCAGGTCTGTTTCAAATGAAACCTGTTTCTTAACCACTGCACAGGTGACTCAATGCTGGTTGCCCATTAAAATCACCCAGGAAGCTTGTTAGAATCCTAAAGCCCAGGACACATATCAGATCAATTAAGTCAATCTTAGGCAGCGGGATCCAGATATCAGTCATTTTTTTAAGGCATCAAAAATTTTTTTAACTTCCCAGGTGATTCCAATGTGTACTCACAATTGGGAATCAAAGCACAATATCCTCTTACTATTTAGCTAACTTTAGCCATGGTTATCAGATTCCTTAATAAAAAATTAAAAAAAAGACCCTGTCAACATTATGTCTATAGGAAAGTGAAAACGAGTATATATAGTACGCCATGTTTTTTAATAAGAAAGGAGAAATTTAAAAAAAATGGAAAAGTGAAACCAGAAAATAATGAAATTGATCACCTAGGGCAGGGAGACACAAAGGGTGGAAAGGATGAGGGAGAGAGGACACATCTCTGAGAACACCTTTCTGCATAGTTGATTTGTGGAAGTATGCTATTCTAAAGACAGAGCTAGGAAAAAAAAAATCTAAACAGCATGCAGGCAGAAACAAATGAACTCAATTCTATTTCCAATGAATAACATATCCATACTGAAGCTTTTTAACACAATAATGTAAACACTTAGGGAAGATTACAAACAGATCTTCAGCTCCTTTTAAAAGTGGGCTTGTGGCCGGCCGAGTGGCTCAGTTGGTTAAGAGCTCGCTCAAGAGTTTGAGCTCTGAGCAACAGCGGTTCGAGTCCAGCCCGAGCTGAGCAGCCGCTGAGCTGCCAACAGGTAGCAGGATGGCTCAGCTAAAAAAAAAAAAAAAAGTGGGCTTGTTTTTCCCTAGGGGTATAGGAATAGCAATTCTGAAACTTTGCAGGTGTACTGTAGAATTAAAGTGAGGAAAGAGGTTGATGTTCCCGGGAGTCAGGGTTCTTATGGGAGAAGAAGGTGACATTAATATGGAGTGGGGGAATGCAAAGAACTTTGTGGGGCTGGGTTGGAATTGGAGGTATCAGTATGAATTCATGACTTACACACACACATTTATGTATATAGAATTTTTTTTTTCTTAGCTCTGTCTCCTGAAAGGGCCTAGAAGCAATGAGCACACATGGTGCCCCAATCTTGGTTTATAAATACCTTCCTCTACTAAAGAGAACCAGGGTTCTTTGGAGGGATGAGTAATTCCAGGTCTGGGGCAGGGAAAGTACAAAAGGAGCCAAAAAGTTTAAAAAAGAAAGAAAGAAAGAAAAAAAAAAGAAAAAGGAAAAGGAAAGATAAAGATGTGTCAAAATAACACAAGAGCCAGCATGAAAAGATTTCCACAGGAAATAGCTGGGACAAGTTTGCACATAAAACTAGCTAAGGACAGTATATTACAATCCACATGGAAAATAAATAAATAAGGGTAGGGTCTTCCTTAGGCAAGAATGCAAACTGATAATTGTGGAGGGAGTGGAGGAGTTTAGAGGAAAAAATATCACCATTTTGCAGCCATCATAGTAAAGAGTGGTTTGAAAAAGAATCACAATGGATGCTATATGGGAGGTGAGAGTTTGATGAGGAGCAGAAGGTTTGCATTGTCTTAAAGTGTCTCCCCAAAGACTGCTTATTCATTGTAAGGGAAAACATGATAATTATACAGTAGAGAAATCTTGAAACCATACAATGGAGACATCTTGATCAAAATTAACATCACCAATGAGGTGCAAATGGACATCATGTGCCTTCAGATGTGATTACCTGAGAAGAACACAACATTACTTCTGTAGTGTCTTGGCCAGGAATGCATAATCTGAAGCTAATCTACAGGAAACTTCAGACAAATCCAACATTATTGGGACAATTGACAAAATTGGAATGTGGCCTATAGGTGAGAAAAAATTACTGTACCAGTGCTAACGTTCCTGATTTTTGATAACTGTATTTTGGTTATACTAATAAATAAAAGCTGAAGTATTAAAAAGTAAAAAAGAATAACGTATGCCATCTACTCCTAAATGGTTCAGCAAAAAGATTTTAAATTATATGTATCCACGTTCACACACACAAATAGAATTATAAAGCAAATGTGGCAAAATGTAAAAAAATTAGTGAATCTAAAGGACATACCAGAGTTCTTTATTATTATTGCAACTTTTCAGCAAATTTGAAATTATTTCAGAATAAAGTTAGCAGAAGAAAAAAAGGATCACCTATTTACAAGTTTCATACAATAGTGAGACTCTCTCTCCAAAATAACAATTAGATTCAGAGTTAAAGGCAAATTAAATCTGAATACCTGTTGACAGATGGTCCTCAGTACATATCTAGCATATTCTCTTAAATTGGCAGTTTCTATGGAAATGCTTTTCCCACAGGATTTTGAATTTTGTGAGGCAGTCCAGATATCATCAGCATTCCCATCATGTCGTAAACCCCTCATGGTGAAGTCATCATTCTTTAAAGAGCTGACATTGTTATTGCCAATTTTGGCATCTCCTAAATAACAAAATCACAAAAGCAAAATCATACAAGTTCAAAATATTGCCAAATATTTGAGAAGTAAATAAAGTACATTTTCAGGGGTTTATAGGATGTGAGTGGAATCATTACTGCGTGGCCAGTTGTCCAGCAATAGTGAAAATGGATCAATGGATCAAGAGAATAAATGAGAGAACCTAGAGAAGTTTCATCAGACATGGGGAAAATAAGCAATTTCAAGACTCAATCCTCATTTTGTTGACAGAATTAAGTATGCTTTCACCAAACTTGAAAAGGCCATTAAGAATCACACTGAATAATCATAGAACATTGATTTCACCAATATTTCAAGCACGAATGTATTCAAATTCATTTGACTTATAGACAAGGAAAAAATGGGTTACTCACCCTTCTAGATGTCCCTTTTCCATTTCTTCTCTTACAATGACTTATTTTTCTATCCATAGGTCAAGAGAAAAGTTTTGCCTTAGCCCACCTTACTATCAACTTCTTGACAAGAGAGATTTATTTCCCTGGGGATGGAAAAGGGCAACGCATACTAAGGAGGCCCTGGAAAACAGGGCGTTCATTGAATAACCTGTGTCTTTCACTTTCCTCTCTGCAAACATCCACATTAGAAAATTTCACCTAATCAAACTCTAATAGACTCAAGTGAAATGAAGCTAAGGAAAGTGATTTCCTCATAACGAAGCCCGGGGAAAAAATGAGCAGAACAGTTGAGTATCTAGAAATAAGAAATCTTCTCTAGCCATGAAAGAAAAGTTAACTGTCAGTTTAAAGGGGAAAGAATAAAATAATTTGGTAATAAAGATTGCCAAAAAACAACAGAGCCTCCAAATTTTTGCCTGTTTACCCACAGGATCGTAAGCCTTGAGTGGGAAAATTTCCTGGAACTAAAGAACGGGCTTAGAGAAGGCCCTGCCTGCCTCAGCGTGGGCAAAACCAAGCCGAGGTCAGTGCAAAAAGCCTTTTAAAACCCACAGTTCAAGCAAGAAAAAGTTTTGACTCTGTTGAAAAATTTTGAGAAATCTGAATGGCTTGCTGAATATTTACTTATAAAATCATTAAGAGGAGGGGAGGAATAAACAGGACATTTCAACGCATCAGTATCTTAGTATATAGCATCATACATTTTTTTCATTAAAATACACATATAAAAAGTGCCAATTTCGATCCCAGTCGGGACCCCCTCTCATTTCGAGAGCTGTAACTTTCTGCTCTAATAAAACTATCCTCTGCTATAAACTTTAAAACAAACAAACAAAAAGTGCCGATTTCACTTTACCCACAGGAGTTTATTTAATTCAACAGAGTTCTTCAGAAGCTGAAAGAAAGACCAAGTTCTACATGTATCAAAGTTTAGCATGCTTTCTCCAACCTTTGGTAATATAAGCCACTATTTTTATACTTTAATTTAAACTAGTAGAGAAATTAGAGACCAAATTCTATAAAAGTCTTATCTTCCTAACTTAAAACAGATCCTGGTGGATAGGACTTGAGAACCCATGGTTTAGGACATGCTGAGGTAGCTAAATTCAAACTTCTACAAAAACAAAAACAAAGAAATAAAGACCTCTGCTAGTCCCAGACTAGGAGATCCTCAGTCGGGTTAGATTTTAGGATGACAGGGGTCTTGAAGGCTGTGCCAGAACCTTCTGCAATCATATAGACGATAGAACAAATAGTATTCAGTGACTGCCTCGTCCAAGGTTCTGCTGACATTCAGCTGGCCTGAGACTGTTTTCTCAGACCTGAAGAACCCTCCAATGCTTAGAAAGTGTTGGTATAATCTACCAAGAACTGAGGCCAGTTAAAAAGGTCAAGGAGAGGCAATCAAAGAAAAACGAAGTGGTAATTAATTATGCATGGATATTAAACTATGGTTATCTGGATATTTAAAGAGGTTGGCAAATTTTACTTGAGATCGAACCAGTCCTCCAAATCCAATGGACAATGTCTGCATTGCGCTCATCATGGTTTCTGCCGTGAAAACGCCTATCACTTATATAGTCACACTTCCAATGTTAATTTACTGAAAACTTCCTATTTAGTTTCTCTGGTGGACATCAGAGATGCCACAGTAAGATAGTAAGTCCCTGACTTCATGGTCTCCACATTTATTAAGTAGACTTGACCAGTCATCTTTCCTTTCAAACATCATCAGAGTAGAGCAATGTTACGTACTGAAACGACCATTCAATGTAGGCTGTATGAAACCACACACTCCTAAGTTCAGAGGAAGGCTGCAGCCCTCCATGTGACCCTACCTTTCCCTTTTTACTATAATATTTGTCAGCATTTACTAGTAATATTGCATATATGCATATATATGTATATTTGTGTGTGTGCGCGTGTGTGTGTGTGTGTGTGTCTTAGGTGAACTTTTTAATAATTTGTTTTATGTCAACCTGCTTTTCCTTCCTATTGTCACCAAATAACATTTCTCAAGTAAGAGTATAAAGGGACAGGGTTCATTCTCAAACATGTTCTTTAAGACTTATTTAAAACAATTTGTATCCACTCAGTAATTTCTGTTCTTATCAAAGGAGGTTCCTTTAGAACATTAAGAGATAACTCTTGGTTAGCCAAGGCCAAAAGAGGGTACTGGAAGTTGGAATTAGACAGTGTGAATTAATGGCTTCCCAATTATTCAAATCCTAACTGATTTATAGATAAAAATGTCTAAGGTATAGCATTGAAACAAACAAACAAAACCAGAAAAGGCAGTAGTACTACTACTCCAGTAGAATATGTACCAAAAAGGATATAAAAAATATCTGGGACATTATAAATTTTAAAAATTATGGTATCTAATATTGATTTATCAGTAATATCAATATCATTACAATTATCACCTGATTCGTGAAAACACTGAAGTAGGACATAAACTTGTTCACGGTCACAATGGAAGCAGAAACACTAAGATTAAAACCCAGGTTTTGTTGTGTTTTACTCCTGAAATACAGTATGAAATTTAACCCTTTGGTTAGATCACACAGTCATCTGTGTCCATCACCAAGTGTGCCTTTATGCCAACAAACAAAGGCAAAACAACCTAGTGGGTCTGAGGATCCATATTACATTAGGTTCAGACCACCTGAAGTTAAAATGCCACCCAAAAAAGTGTATGTTTAAATTCCCTGAGTTGTAGGAAAGAGACAGATTCCTCAGAGTCCAAATGAACTTGAACTTGGGGGAAAGCCAACTACCCTTTCCAGGAGCACAAACAAATAATAATAATAATAATAACAACAACAACAATAATAATATATATAGAGAGAGAGACAGAGATATAGATATATAGATATAGATATATTTGTAATAATAGTAAATAGAGTTAAACCTGAATACAAATTATCTTGCTTCCATTTCTGGTGACTGACTGAGCTCAGTGCCAGCATAGTCTTACCAAGCATCATAATTGCTTTTAAAACAGCAAACACCGCTCCCACTTCGATGCTGTTGTGAGCAGCAGCTAAGAGGTGTCTATCACAGGACGATCTGATTCCGGGGCAGGGTTTGCCTGTGAGAATAGCAACAAGCCTTTAATTGTCCAGTCACCATCATTAACAATCTCCCGTAACCATTTACAATCAGCAGGTCCTTTCATTGTTGGGCTGTGGGCGCTTAATTGCCATTAGCTAACTTTAATTGAGGCTTCATGGATTCACTGAGAAACACTGCCAGTATTCCTTACTTAACCTTTGCTTTTTAATTATTAAAACAATGTCTTTGTTCCTTATAGAGATGTGCCAAAAAAAAAAAAAAGTAGGATTTTCATCTACTTAATGCTGATTGTCTCACACACACCCACACACACCCCTACAGGGAAATGATCTTTAAGGAACCGACTTCACTAACACCCCCGGATTTCTGACCGTATTCTTTTAACCTTAGGAAAAGAATAAGTGAATCACCACTGCGCTAAGCTGCTATGTATGGTGTGGCTCATAACCATCATGCAGTTGTGAAAGGGTCACGCTGCCCACCCAGCATGGCTTGGCCTAAGAGCAAAAGTATTTTTATGGTTCATTAACTCTGGATTTGAGTGTGTCCACACATCCCGATGTTACATAAATGAAAGGTGCTGACAGCCCTCTGAAGGCGTTATCGCACTCCTTCATCACCCCGAGGTGAGCCCACCAAAACCAGGAAGGAAATCACAGACTGGACGGCCTACTCGGTTGTGTTAGAACCCACGGCTCCAAACGGAAGCACCGTCAGAGATTCGTCAGCTCACCAGTCGCTTGAGGTAACAGGCAGGCCTGGGGAGCTCGGAAAAGGTGGAGAAGGAGTCGGCAGGTCATCCTCGCCCCGGGCTCAGCATCGGCATCTCCACAAGCTAGGGAAGGAGGATTGGGAGAGCAGGTTCTAACAAAGTCAAGGGCACGTCCTCAGGTTTTTCATTAAGCTACATTTTCTGGGATCATTCACATCAATGCTCCTTATGGTAAAAAGGAAGGTCCTGGCTGTGCTTTTTGGAGACACCGAGTGCAAGTGCTTCCTCAAAAGCAGGTACTAAACATAGTAGTTTCCAGCCTTTTCCATGGGGAGCCATAATACTTTGGATAGAACAATACTTACAAGTCTCCCATCTTTACCATGATGCCACACCCCTGTCCAGCGCATGTACCTTTAAATACTACCTCACTGTGCTTCATTAGTTAAAAACCGGCCCACCAAGATAACGGTCAAATAACAAATGCCGGCCGGGCTGCTGCCTTACCTGCTGCTAGGAGAGAGGGGAGTGCCACGTGCTGCACGACGTCCTCCAGGGAAAAACACTGTCGTGCTATCAGAATAGCAATGAAAGTAGCTAATGAATCATGGAATGAAAGGTCACTCACCTTCAAGAAAAACATTGACATGTTTTAATACCTAACACCCTCTTAAGTAATATCTAAGATTAACATCTAAGAGAATGTAGGCAACACCAATAAGATCTCAAATCCCAGAATGAACCAACAGAGTGAAATGGTAACTGATCGTGACTGCTTTCCTCTACGCCTATTTCTCCTTATAAGAAAAGAATGAGGTTTACCCCCATCCCGATGCTGTAAGAAGATACTGAGCTCTATCTTGAATACGTGCAATTGAAAAAGAAAAAAAAAAAAAACATAAAACCAAAATCAAGAAATCCCTAAAAGATGTAGCAGAATTAAAACTTTTTTGCAGAATTCGGTATTATCTGCTTCTTAGGAAGCAAAGAAAAACAAGCGTTAGTAATGTTTTGGAGTTCTTTGCAGGGATACAAAAATAACATGTCTTTAATATAGTTAAATTAGTTTTAAAAACAACTCTGAAAATTTACAATTGACTCCTAAATTTAAAAAAGAGAGAAACAAGGAGGGAAGTTAATTCATTCACAGTGAAACCTCTCTACCTTTACAGACCTCACAAGACTTTGGCAGAAAATAATAATTAAAAACAGCTATAATAGCAGCCTTCATATTAAGTTGTAGTATACTCGGATGCCAGTGACTGCAGTTAGCAATCTACAAAGATCACTTCATTTAAAAGCACATACCATGAGGCTCATACTATTATTAATTTTAATTTTATAGATGAGGTAAAGTATAACAAAAACAACCAAGAGTTGAAAGAACAATGTTGAAAATAAAAATCTGGGTCTTTCCTGTCTGGAAGAGCAGGCCACACATAGAAGTTTTATGTATAAAATCTTAGGTGTTCCTAGAATGGGAGTAGGATTGTCCACCCAGTCTTGAGATATCAAAAGTGGGAGGTAAACCTCCAACTGGGAGGTAGTTTTTAAAATGTGTACAATTCTTCTATGTGTAAGATATATTAACATACAACATGGATTACTACAAGAAGTGATAGTCCAAAATAGATAAAGAATCAAGATGAATTTTTAAGAAATTCACATAACATGGATGCAATATGGTATTCATGGAAATCAGTGACTTATAATGGGTATCTCTTCACCACTTCCAGGCACAATCACTAAGAAATACTGACGCCCCAATGAATCGAAGCCTGCGCATTCTTACGCAATACAACAGAACCTGTATTCTTCGAGTGCAACCTTGATCTTAAAAAAACAAAGGTGCTCTCTTCAGAACATAAACTGCTTTAGCTAAATTGTGTCCTGTTCCATGGAGAACCCAAGGCACTTCATAAAAACTATAAACAAACAGCTCTGAAGAGACCGTCAGTTAAAACAAATTTCAGCTAACGAACAAGGGAACTCTTGGCATCTCTGCTGTAGAGTAAGCTGTCTATTTTATTTCAATTTTTTTTTCCATTTACTTAATCCTTAGCAACCATACTCTGGTTTTTTTATCTGGTTTTTCTCTGGAGAACGAAAAAACATAACATGTCAGTCAAGGGTTGAGTCAATTAAAAAAAAGTTACTTGCTAACTAAATACTTAATTGCTCGGTTTAGTTTTTAAGTGAAAAAGAAAACTTACATCCACAGTGCAAAGTACATCATTAAAGCCCCACACGTGATTCGAAGAACAACAAAGAGCCTTCAGAACTCCCAGCCACTCTGAACTGAGAACAGTGCAGCAAGCTGTCAGCTCGGAGGAGAAATTGGCTATGTCATTAATCCTAGGAAGAAGGAAAAAGAATACAGGTAGTAGAAAGCAGCAAAAGAAAGATACTCACATGGAATATATTTAATGAACACATACTTCACTATCATCAAACCAGCCATTTATTTATTATATTCAAGGATATAATAAATACCCACTTGTCAAATAACCTACTAGAATCTGGACCAGAAGATAAAAGTAAATGGCTTCAAATGTTTTCTAATATTTAATGCTGTTGAGCAACAAACAGTAATCAGTACCGGTGTCAATTATCGTATTTTTAGTTCTGTGAACAAATCCGACCTATCCATTTACATTTTTAAGGGCATCAAAATATTAAACTAACTGTAATTTAGGTAGGGCTAAATACAGTGTTTTCAAAAGATAGGTATTTTCTTTTTGTATTTTTATGATGTATGTTATTGTCTCTCAGTACAGGAAATCATGGTACAAAGCAGAGGTAAATTCAGGAAGACTATGAAAAAAAGAATTAAAAAGCAAACATCCAAATATCAGCCTAGGCAATGGCTGAAGGGCTAACTTCAGAGCAGCTGTGCAGTTACTCGTGAACTCCAGGGTGCCTCGCTCACCTCCCAGCGTCCTGGTGGCCCATACAGACATTCATGAGTGTATTGCAGACGAAGCTGTATCGGTTGGCGGCGTTGTCGCTGAGGATCTTGCCCAGCATGGAGTAGTTGATGCTCCGGGCTGAAGGATTCTCAATGAAATCCATCATGAAGTCCGGATCCCATCGCAAGTTAGAGTTTGCAGGCATCACATTATTATATATGGTTTGCTTAACTTTTGAACAGGCACTACTGGGGTTACAAGAAGAGTTGAAAAAAAAAAGGAAAACAAAAACTAAAATAACTAGACAGTAATTTCATTTAAGGACAGATTAAATGGCAGCAACTGTAATTAAATGTATTCCTAGAGAAGATTCATTCGATGAGCTCTTTTGTCCAACTCCATAATAATTGGCATTGGGCACAGTGCCTGATGTAATATTGCTCAAGAAATAGTTGCTGAATGGGTTGGGGAACAAAACAAGGATGAGACATTTGGTTACTAATCTGAAATCATTTTCTAAATCTTTTCCACATTCTACATGCTCCCCAAATAAAAGAATTTATTAAGGCTTCCCACAACTGTCTCCTAACAGTAGTTGGAAATGTTATTACTTAAGAAAAATAGATGAGATCAGGAGGCTGGCTGAGTGGCTCATTTGGTTAAGAGCACGAGCTCTGAGCAACAGGGTCGCCGGTTTGATTCCCACATGGGCCAGTGAGCTGCGCCCAAGCTGAGCTGCAGCTGAGCTGCCAACAGGTGGCAGGATGACTCAGTTGGTGAGAGCATGTGCTCCTAACAACAAGGCTGCCTGTTCGATGGTGGGCTATGCCTGCCAGCAACTAAGACTGAACTCGGCACCTTGAGCTGAGCGGCCACGAGCTGCCATCGGGTGACCAGATGGCAACTGGAATTGGGAGCTGAGCTAGCTGCACCCTCCACAACTAAGATTGAAGGACAACAACTTGGTTGTTCCCCTTCCCCAATTCCCCAACACTGTTCCCCTTCCCCAATAAGATCTTTATTAAAAAATTAGATGAGATTACACAGCAGGAATAATTTGGTGTTTCAGTCCTAATTATACATCCTGCAACACTATTCCTCTAGGTATAGTGTGTCCGGGGGAGGTCCATGTGCCAGACCACTTTGGGTACTGAGGTACAGCTGTGAACAAAAGGGGCACACTCTCTGACTGCAAGGAGCTTACATTCCAGTAGGGGGTATGGATACTACACAAATTCAATGAGGGGGAAGAAACTATTGTTTCATCCCTAAAACTTCATCATGTTCTGTTTTGTATTGGTATTAACAGATTTTTAAGAGGCTGCTCTATCAGATGACAACAGTTCCTAGTCAGTGAGTTACAGTTGAATCAGACATAGACTATGGAAGCATATAAAGGGAATCAGCAAGTAGCCCCTCCAATCCAGCTCTGCAGGTGGGGCTGACAGATGATCTCATTTCAAGTTCAGATTCCATATACACTCAGCTACTCCTGCCTACTTGCTGTGGACAAGCTCATAAGCAGCATTCACCTTCTCTAATCAAGAGCTCTTTTACGCAGCAGTAAGTCTGCTTTTAGATTAAGATTTTGGCAGCCAATTTATTTGTGATGGTGACATAGGGCTTCCCCGCCCCATCCCCCCCAACCTCCCAGTCTTGTGCACCTACAAAAACAGTAGCCAGGAATGAGTTCTTTAAAAATGAAAAGGCATATAAATAAGATTGTTGGCCCTAAACTGTTGCCATTGCCAACTGCCTTAAGAAAACAGATTGTTCAATGTTTACCAAAACGTGGCTTCAGACCTCCTCCTCTAGTATCACCTCTAGGGTGTTTGTTAAAAGTAAAAGACTCCTGGGCCTCACCATAGGTTTACTGAAGCTGTATGTTTCAAAGCTGTCCCAGGTAAATCTAAGTGCCAAATAATGCTTGGGAAGCAATGGTCCAACAGAGGGGACTAAAGCTACCCACGAAACGGCAGTCATTATAACCTTTCACATTATCTTTCTTTGCAGATAACTCATGTAAAAACTCCTCAGGGATCACTGAAGGATACAAGTTTGTAATCTGGAGTCATGGCCTGTTCAAAAGTATGGAAATGATAAGAGTTCCCAGTGCTTTTAAAACCTCCCATTTTCCTGTCATAACTCTTACCACACTTTCTACTCAACTTTTCATTCATCCTCACTTAGCAATAGTTCTTAGTTTGTTTCATTTTCCCACTAAAAATGAAACAGAAATAAACCTTGATTTTTGCTGGGTCCCTCCCTAACACTATAGCTGGCTTCCTCCACCTCCCCATACACTGAGTGTTGAGTGACACAGGCTTCTACAGACAGTAAGGCATTATCTCTTTTTTATTCAACTTCCCACTTAATTCTAACCATCTATTCATGCCTGTCTTTAGAAATGAAAAGAATTCTGCTTTTCTTTCTTAATTCTCCTAAGATTCAGCCCCTACTTTTCTATCAGGATAAAGACTTCTCTCAAGAGGACTCTCCTACCTCCAGCCCGGAATGCATAATTGTTTGGGACTCTATGGCTCACAGCAAATTCTCCTCAACCCTCATTTCTAGGCTTCCTGTTTCATTAATTATACTCTTTCCAGGGGAGCGTCTATGTTTGGGTAAAAAATTAGCTGCCACCTAGGGCACTCTCTAATTCTTAGCACTTTGTTGCAGGCATATGTGGAATTAAGGAAATAACTCGGGCCTTTTCCTTCTGAGACTGTATGTATCAGAGTAATGAAAGCATCACACACCTGGAGGCCAAAATGACTTAAATGTTCAAATCTAAGTTTCTTCATTTATGAACTTATTAATGCAATGAGGCACAATCATCTATTGATAGGAAAAATGATTTCTACTTCCATGGGTTGTTGGAAGGATTAAAGAGCCTGATGGGAATAACCCCACATAGTGCTTGACAGACCGATGTGATATGATTAGTGCTATAGGTCCCACAAATATGCCTCTTCCACAGCTTTTAGTTGATGTTTCAGATCCAATTATTCAAATTACCCAGCTTTTGTTTGGCCATTTTTCTTAATCCTAAACTACAAATAATGTCTGCAAGGTTTCCCAAGAGAGCTGCATCTCTCTTCCACTTCTTTAACTGAGGAAACTGTAGACAGTGTCACCTCTGTGATGCACCACATTGCTGACCCTAAGCGGCCCCTCAGTTCATTCATTGTTGGTCTCCTAATTTCCACACATCCAATGGACATTACTTGAATTAACCCATTTAACATACTTGTGCTACCCTGTAGGAGCATAATGGGTGAAATAGGCTATTGGGGCTTTCTTGGGAAGTTCACTGTTAAAAACAGGGCTGTTGCAAGAATCCAATCGTGTATGAGAAAGCTCTCTAAAAACTGTAAACTGAAACTGAAAGCTCTCTAAAGAAATAGCAGAATACAGGGTATTATTACAATTGCATCATTTCTGTGGAAAGATGCCTCCTAACATTTACTCAAACGTTCCAGATTTTGAACCTAATTTATTTCATAAAGACATACTTTGACATTTTTTCCCTATTAATAGAAATTATCATGCTATTTTTGTATATATCTTTTATCCACAGCCTTTTGGCAATGCCTACTATAAGCCAGACACTCTTCAAGGTACTGGGATATAGCAGTGAAGAAAATAGAGTTTCTGCTTTGGTGAAACTTACACGCTAGGAATGAGCCAGATCATAAATAACTATATAATGTACCTGGGGTTAGTAAATGCTAAGGCTCAGAGAATGACAGAGTCGGGGGAGAGGGGTGCTATTTAAAATAGGGAGGGAGAGCTGTGAATGAACTGTGGAAGTGAGCATGCAAGGAACTGGAGAAAAACCTAACAAGAGAGCTAATAGTAATAGCCAGTGCAAAAGCCCCAAGGTGGGTGCTTAGGGTGACTGAAGGCCAGTAAGGAGGTCCATGTGGTTAGAATGAAATGAACAGAGGGAAAGAGATGGAAGAGAATATCGGATTCAATAGATTGTAAAGGCTAGGGAAGCTCTTTGATTTTATTCTGAGTAGATGAGACGCCATTAAAAAACTTCAGGCTATTCTTGTTTTAAAGGGATGACTTTAGTAGATATGTTGAAAATATGCTCAAGAGAGTCAAGGGGGCAAGCAAGGAAACCAGTTAGAAGGACTCTGCACTTGGCAATGGTCTAACCAGAGATGACCACAGTAGTAGAGCAATGAAGAGTGGTCAGATTCTAGATGTACCTGGAAGGTAGAGCTCACAGGATTTACAAACAAACTGGATAAGATATGAGAGAGCAAAGAAAAGTGTAATTGATCATGCTTTCCTTACCTCCTTCTAGATTCTAAAATTATTTTGCCAGCTATTATTTTCTCCTACCATCAATAATCTAAATTTCCTCAAAATAACATGAAATAAATATGTATTTTCCAGCACCTGTCTACCTGTGGGGGTAACAAGTGTTAAGATGAAGAAAATGACAGGGAGTCAGGGATGCTGTTTGAAACAGGATCATCAAGGTACCAAACAGCAAAGGAAGTGAGAAAGTGCCAACAGAGGGGAAACAATATTCCAAGTGAGGTAATAGCAAGTGTAAAATATAGAGTATTTTGTCGTACGTGTATCTCAAAATTGCAATCATAGCTAAACATGCATAGCAATTTGTAATAGGAGGTTATAGCTATAATAAAAGGCAGCTTACTATGAATTCTGACATATATAGTTATGAATAACTTTCATTATTAAGAAGGATGACAATACCGGTTGAGTCACACAAATAAAGGCATAATCCTACTCCTTTTCTTTTGATTTTTCCTACCCACCTGAAGAGGTCTCCAAATTTACTTCTGAGGTGACTACATGACACGTAGAGATCATAGAGGTAGGCTAAGATGCATCTTTCGGGAGAAGAACATTCTGAGGGGTTCACAACATGCTTCACCACACCACACAACCTGAGGAGAAAACCATGTGAAGAAATCAGGTGCATATTTTGCTAATGTATATGTTATTGTTTGAATCTTTTAGAGTGAAAATATGTCCATTTATTATTTGGGCAAGAAAAACAATATCAGAGTGTTGACACCAATGATTATATAATTGAACAATTATATAATTTACTCAACTAGTAAATAATTGACTAAAATATGAGTTTCCTATTTTGATATTGAAATATTAGATTTTTTTAAAACTTCAGAAATGCCATTAACAACTAAAAACAACAAACTTCTCCATATAGAACGTATATATAGAGGAATCCATCAATTAAGTTGCTATGACTAGAATACAAAAGGAAAGGTGAAGTAGAGAATCTCTCTTCAGTAAAAAGATTCACAAATTCAATGACTTTTCAAAGATTCTCAAATCCAGTCCTTTGTAAAGGAGTAATTCTTCTAATCAGTAAATCTGGGAAATCCATTTTCAAGACCATAAGCAGTTATTTCTGGCATGAACCGGATGAATTCATGGTTTGAGGTCACATTTCCCTTGTTTATCCAAAGGAGAAAAAATTTATTTTATTGTATCTGATATAAGAATTTAGTGACATTCTCTGTAAGTCTTTTAGCTCAGAAGTACCATTACTGCTCGAATCTTTCATTTTCCCCAAATCAGAACTATGGCCTCTTTGGTCATACATAGTTCGTATAACACAGAAGTAAACAAGAGTGGTCCATCCACCTATCTGTGAATCCGATTCTATGTTGTATTCTGTTCTAGGGGTCAGCCTGCAATAGCTGGACTGTTATTAAAGTCAAAGCGGGCTTTAGAAATTATCTGATTTCACCTTCCTCATTTTATAAGGAGGGCTCTAAGGCTCAGAAAGGTGAAGTAATTTGCCCATTGGCAAAGAACAAGTCCAAGTGGAGCGCTTGGGCCTCCATACTCCTGGTCCAGAGCTCACTCCACTATTCAGGGAACAGGGAAGTCAGAGGGAGCCTAGGATGTCAAGGCCATGAAGGAATCACAAATCGCAAACACCAGAGGTGGAACTCAGGACACGATGGGAGGAAATAGTAACAGGCATCCCAAAACCTGTGAGCTGACATCAGCAGATGGGGCCACCAGGCAGTTGATAAAAGCTGTCAATTACAGCAAAAGTGTCACACAATTAAGAAAAAAATTTTCAATCAGTTGTTAACTATGTAAAGCAAAAAAATTCCAGAAATACCTGAAAAGCAAAGAATTATTTTCTGATTAAAAGACATAAACATCTATTGAGAGTTTGCTAGGTACCCATTGTAGAGCAGTCAGTGTTTCCTCAATTTTTTCACTTGCTACAGTAAGAAAAACATTTCACATTGAGATCCAGTAAACTCATTCGCATAAGTATAAAAAAACCAAAATAATAGTTTTGGGTAAAATACTTATCCTTACTATGTACGACAAAGTAAAAACATAGTTAATATCAAGTATGATTTAAGAACATTTAATAGAACATAAATTTTAAATGTCAAAATAAATGATATTGAAATAAATTTCAAAATAATAAACAAAAATATCCTTGTCAAACCTATTATAGTCATGCTATGACCAACTAGTGGGTTTCCATACTCAGTTTAAAAAGGATGGTATAAATTAAACAGCATAAATGAACTCTTAGTTCAAACGGCTTTTAGCAATTTGGTAGATTTATTAGCTACTTGATGTTGGGTGCATAACTTCAAGCACTTCATTCAGCAGGCCTGAGCTACAGCTTCTTGACTTGTAAAATGGTATTAATTATTCAACCTTACAGGGTAGCTGAGGGTTATTAAGTACTTCTCTATTTCCTGAATTCTAGCATTAATTTTATCACATTTAAAAACGGCTGGTATATTTCAGATTTCACTTCATAATTTATGTGTAAAATTAATGTGGTAGCATTTCCTTTCCCTCCAAAAGCTGCTGTTAAATGGATGCCCCTCTAGAATGGAGTATAAATTGATGATATCGTGGACTAGATTACAAAACACAGAGTACTCTGGAACCAAAGAAATCCATGTTTCTTTTGAGCCGAGGAGGAAAATGGAAGAACAGGTTGTCTTTTTTTTTTACTTTTATTAGCATTTATTTGATGCTGAATTTACTCTGGGCCATTTAAGTTTTTGTTTTTTTCAGTTTCTTCTGAGATATCTTTTTCTTCTGTGCAAACGCCTCTTCTGGTTTAGGAACAATCTGCCCTTTTTCAGTTAGGATCATCTCAGTGTGGCAGGGAGAGCTCATGTATGAGTTAATCCACCCGCGAGCTCTGTATAAGTTCTGTACCCACCGTCTTGGGAGCTTTGTTCACCTGGCTGTGCTCAGTGACCAGAGAATCTACATCTAAACCCTTAAGGTCAACATTATTCTCTGCATTTTTGAGCGTGTGCAGTAAAAACAGCACTCTTTTTGGGCCACCGACCCTGCGTCCAGCTCCACTGTTTGGCCTGGGCACACCTCCCAACTCCTCCATTGTAGCGACGGAATGGCACACACTGCTTCCATAATGTGACATCCTTTACATACTTGGTGGCTTTTCAGATACACATACCCTTGGTGGCCTTGCGCAGTTTTACGAGTGTTCTCAAAGTGAACGCAAAGATTTGAACCTCGTGATTTGCAGGATTTTGTGGGGTTCTCTGGGCCAAGTGAATAGTGAACCATGTCTAGAGGTCACCTCAGGCTGCTTACGGGAAGAAGCACGTTGTCTTTCCTTATAAAAGACCTGGAGAAAGGAGTTTGCAGTAGACAAAAACGAGCTCAGTATAGGGTTTCTGAGAGGTCATTATACTTCTCAGGCCCCTGTAGCCTCAGCCTCTAATGGGGATGATAGTTAATTATTTAGACCAACTGCAGTAATGGAAGGAGAGAAAACCTTAGCCTACAATTTACACAAACCAAAAACCGACTAAGAATCGAGAAAATCGCTTGTGCTAGATTAAGTCTTATTGAAAGGGAGCTTCAATTTACTTTAAAATGAAATTAAAGAAGTCAATCTCTAAGATGAAAATGCATGCAAAGCTTATTTGTGTTGGAGTCTCCAAATACAAACTGAAATTACATGAACAAAGTTGTCACATATTCACCTCAGAATAACCCATGATGCTGGGTGGCACAGATGGCAGCTGGCTTATATTGGTAGAAGTCAGGGGAAGGGAAGTACGGCAGAAAGGAAAAGAGGAAGGGAGGAAAGAATCATACTTTATTAAAAATAACATTTTTCATGCTTATAACGCCTTCTTTGATAAGTGTTTTCTTGCAAAAATATTCTTTACGTTCTGTCTTTTCATTGAAATAAATATCAATACTATTTTTCTCTTAAAACTACAATAATATTTCATCATAAATTATACACTCTCGGATGTGAAAAACGATAATGACATGATATATACCGACCCTTCAAACACCTGGGCTGTCTGATCAGGGTTCAGGATCAGACAGCTATGGTACCGCCTGAGAACAGCCACGATGCAGACACACAGACCCGTTGTGTAACTTCCTGCCAGGCTGGAGGATTTCAGGAGCAGCTCGGCTTCTACCACACTCAGCTCATTTAGTAGCTACAAAGAGAGAAAAGACTGAATGAAAAGGCAGCTGCCAAAACAAATAGGAAAACAGTTATTTTAAAAAATGAGTCATTCTAATACTACTTGATCTTGCCCCTTATCCTGAACCAGGACCATAAACATATACGACGACAGTCTCAGAAAACACACCCCAGTGAATTACACTGGTTTTTACTTTTAATCCTTTACCAAATTAGAGTTTTCCTTCTGTCTAGACATCATGGTATATACAATCATAAAGTATCCAATACTAAAACAGTTAACATTTTATGGAGGGTCAAAGCTCTGATTATTTCAGAGAAGAACATACCACCTCATTGCCCCCACTCATTTCTCTTCTTTTGAATAAAACATAAGTTATTTATCATTAGTTTCTTGTTACTAACAAAGCTAACACCTCCAACAGAGTAAGCAACAGAATCCAACTTGTATTTCAATTTACAACAACAACATGACATAATCAATGAACTCAAGTATATGTATAAGAAATATACCAGGACTAATCAAATTATAAGATCTTATTTTTTTGCTCTTACCCTAAAATATACTCTGTTATAAACAGCAAATAAACTTTCACCTTTCCCTAAGCAAAATTACAAAAAACAAAAAACAAAACCAAACAAAAAAAATCCCCAAACCATAAAAAGCTCACATTTTTAAAATGACTATTATATATTTTAGGACTGAATTATAATTACTTAGTGGAAAACTATGAACACAGTTGCAATTAAAATGCTAGTTGAACATGGTTGATTCAGAATGTCTCAATTATTAAAAAATGCACAGGTAGTTCATTTTAAATTGTATGATGCCTGGTGGGTTTGCTTTCCAAAGAAAGAGAGAAGTAGAGTCTCTTTGACACCTGTATTGCGAAGTCAATTAGTCCATTGATGTTCAGCGCTGGCTCCATGAGGTCAAAGATAAGCTGAATATGGTGAGCCAAAGGGAGGTGATAGGACGTCCCTGACGCAAAGCTAGTGATTTGTTCCAGTACATTGTTGGAGATCTGTGCAAACAAAAGTGAAAATAAGTATAAGACCAATGTTCCAAATAATTATTAAAATATTTTAAGTTTTAAGGAAGAAATTTGAATTTATATGTGATTCTATTTAGAAGACAGTTAAAACATATTTCTACAGAAACCAAAACCATGTACAAATCAACTTCCTTACTACAACTATAATTTGAAGAAATAATCCAAGTTGTCATCAAGATCTAGACATAAATATCCGAAAGGTAGAACTCCAAATATTAATTAATTTCCAGGTAACATCTATCTGATATCAATAGATTTGTAAAACGAACATATTGGTTTCATCTCAATTGTATAGTATTTTATTTCAATCATCAACAGATTTCTCCCTTATCAATAGCAATGTAAGACCATAATGTAACAATGTAAGTATTGCATTAAGGATTATTTTATATAGTATTGATTATTACCAAAAGGTAAAAATATTTTCATGATAAAAATTAATTCTTCTGAGGAAGGCAACCTGAGACTTAAAAACATATTTAAAAACCAACTAAGGCCACAAACATATATTGCATAAAACATTTTAAAGGAAATATGAATCTCTCAAATGCATAATGAAACAGCTTTGAATGACTGACTACCTGAGATGTCACTTGATGCTGATCAAAATATGAAAGGAGTTGAAGTTTTGTGAACACCGTCTCCAATGTTGGAAATGCTTCCTGTTTGTTCTTCCTAGCTTTTTGTCCTTCATCTCCAACTAAATAAACATGAAGTAGATACATTATTCTCCATTTAATAGAAGCTTTAACTTTAGTGTTCTTGTTTTTCTTGAAGTATAGCATACATATGAGAAAGTGCACAAACTATGAATTTCTACAAAATACACATACTCATGTAACAAAACTCAAACCACACCATCACACACCAGAATCCCAGAACCTCCCTCAGGATCCCTTCAGTTACTCTCCCTCCCCAGAGGACCAAGATCATGACTTGTAACAGCTTGGATTGGTATTGCCCACCTTGAAACTTTACATAAAGGGAACCAAACGATATACAAACTGTATACATTTAACATCTGGCATCTTTCACTCAACATTATGCTTCTGAGCAATTTTAATTTGTTCTAAAAATTAATAATTCTCACTCATGTACAGTATTTCAATATGTGACAATAGCACTATTTATTCATCCAATAGAATGAGTAGTTTCTAGATTTCAGCTGTTGTGAGAAGGGCCTCTATGAACATGTCTAACTAACTTTTAAAATAGGATGACCTCAACAAGGAAGGGGGTGGGAATCACCCAGGCTCACTCTGACATAACAGGAAACTTGACTGGCATTTTCTTAGGAGACTCACTAAGATATTTCCCCCAAACAGTTTAATATGTAAAAAAGGAAATTTACACAATTCCTAACTTTTTTAGGAGTAGAATGGAATTAAATCCTTCCACATTAATGGAAAAGTGCTACACTTATCAATTTAGCATACCGAAGTTTGAAGAAAATTCCAATAAAATTTTTTTTATAAATACTGCTATCCCAGAGGGACTCTTGTTCTTAAGAGTTGAAGGATAATATTCAAAAATAATTAGATCATGTTTTTAACTATTTCTTAATGCATGTATTTACAAAGACATATCTAAAGACAAAAAGAAAAGGTTAGATTATATGATCTCTAAGGTCATTTCCAACACAATGATTCTCAGTAGTCAAAGACCACTCACATCTTATTGGAAAAGTTTAGTTTTAGAGAACAAAGGTCACTTGACACATTTCTCTATTAAAGACACAAGAAGGATTTCACTGAACCCAAAAAGATTTTGTGAATGGCAAATGTAATGGCTTGAAAAAAATAGCATTAGAAGAAAGGATATTTCTCTTTCAGGAATAAACAATTACAGTTTAAGCCCCTCACTGCCTGACCCCCCCCCCCCAAAAAAAAAAAACCCAGGCCGTTTTTGTCCTAATTTCCTAAAACAAACAAACAAACAAACCCTAATATTAGAGTAAATCAGAACTAAAAGGTGCTGAAAACATAAGGTACAAAACTGTGCCACTTTTATCAACACCAACCATAACACAAAGAGCAAGAACTAATAAGTTCATCAAACCTACTTGTTTTTCGATATGTATTCTCAAAGTTACAAATTAAGTGTGGAACTATGCCTTCAATGTAGCTGCTCACATGTCATGAGCATGTTCAAAATATCCAAGTTTTGACTTTTTCACTTACTAACATGATTGATCCAAATCTGAAAGCTCACATCAACAGTTGGGTATTATGTGTTTTAAAACTGAAGTTAACATAATTAGTTAGTCCTTCCGGTGACCCAAACAAAACAGAACAAAAACAGCGGGCATGAGGAAGTAGACCCAGCATGAGAATTTGTAAATGCATCTTTTTGGTTTGTTTATGGGAATTGCCTTTACTTATTTACATACAGCTAACTACTTAAAGTCTCGTATTAAAAAGATGCAATTAGTTCTTGGCAATTTATATTCAATTTCAAAGAAAAAAATATAAAAAATTAGTGGTGGTTCTCAATGGGATACTTTATTTTAATGATATTTACATGACTGATAATATCATCAAAATGCATAGATTTTCCTCATCAGCCTAATTTCATTTGTTTTCATCATATATATTATTGTTCTTCAGTTGCTTAATTTTGGTTTTCTTTTTTCAAAAATCTTTACATTCTAGAAGTTGTGGCCTTTTAGAGAGCGTTATGGTAAACTTCATTAATGTTTTCAAAAGACGTGCCATTGAAAACCAAAGATGGCTAGAGTCAAGGTAAACATAAAGTGAGGTCTGACCATGTTCAACTGGAAATATCATACAAGCTTTAGATGGTAAATTCTCCTAGGTGAGGCCTGGCTGATCTGAGAATGCTCCTAATGAGTTCCCCCAAATCGTATTTTTCTGTGTAGCCAGAAATCAAATACATGCTTACACGAGTTCTGTCTTCCTGCCTCACCAATTCTCATCATTGCTGAAAACAGTAGGCAAATTTCCATTCATCTGAAGTACTGTTAGCTAGCATCTGGTGAGCATGCTAGGTTTTAAGCAGTGATAAACATACACCATTTATCAGAAGACAGCTCACTACGTCTCAAGTTAATACATTTCTGATTGAATTTTATCTAAAATGAGGGCAAAACAAAAATTCCCTTTGAAGATGCCTCTTCAAGGCGTTTCTATTATTACTGTCTCAAAAAGCAGCATGGAACCACAATGATTTTCTCTTTGTGAGTTCATAAGCAAGAACTGCCTATTTCAGAGACTGATACAAAGATAGCACAGACTACAGTCTGGCATTAAAAACCTCTGAGAAGGAAGGAAGCAGACACAACAGAAAAGGATACCACATTGCTTCCTTCCCCTTCGCACCCCTCTCAGTTTTCCAAAACCCAAAATTCCATAGGATCTAGAAAGACTCTTCATGATTAATTTAGATTTTTAAAATGTATTACTGCGCCTTCTATAGGAGATAGTATTCACCCATTTTCAAATATACAAAAAGTAGTTTCAAATATTCTTCGCTAGCTAGTTGCAGGGCTTCTGAATTGAACCCATTTCCTCTTTTTCTTGAAAAGAGAAAAGGAGAAAATGACAGATCAACAGTTTTTCTTAGAGCACTTTGTTCTTTCCAAGCTCAGTAATGACAGGGCTATAACAATAGGGTTTCATTTCCCTTGCACAGCTCTACTCCCTCAGGGAGACTTTGTAGTACAAGGTCCTTAACTGACAATGGAGGAGGGGGAGAGTTAGGGAATGTGATGCAAATCACATGAAGGTAACTTTCTTGTTGTGTTCCAAGGACTAACCTTGGACCTCAGATGCCCTCAATGTCACATTCAGAGTGAAAAACGTGTTGCCTGTGTACCTTGTCTCTGCCTGTGTGCTCCTCCTGATGGAGAGGAAAGAGCTATTTCTATTTACATTAGATGTATCTGTACTTTGTTGCAGGAAAGAACTAGCATGGACAGACTCTAGTTGTTCATCTGTTTGAAGTCTAAAGACAGGGTCCCCCATGGAGAACTTCATAAAGAAGTATTTATTTTGTACTGAACAACAAAGTAGGGTTCCTAGAGGTGGTTCACACCATGTGTAGGAAGTGTGTGGTTTGCACAGGGAAAATTCAAATTTCTTTCCCCCCTTTGTATTTAAGTAATAGAGAAATGAACATCACTGATGGTAGTGGAGTATATATAATGATATCATATTTTAAATCATATGACTACCTAGTAAAATAAACAAATCTTGAAAAGAGTAATTAGGCAAATGTGAAGTGGATAATTACAAAATTTCAATTATGAAACGAGGTGATATAAGATAAAGGCATAGCTTCCCTGTAAAAACTATGTAAAAAGCCAAGGGAAAGAGGATTCCAAGTAAAGAAGGCATTACAGAACAGGGAACCACATTCCATTTTTATTTGAAATCATTTGGTGATATGAGTAGCCCACCCCAACCTTCTGAATAACGTTTAAGATCAGCAGCTACACTTCCTGATTTTTTATTATGACACCAATATGAGCACCCAGAGCAAACTACAAACTTGAAAAGGAAGGGAAAGAGTTGGGGAAACTTCCAGAGTAAGAGTTTTCCAATTCATTCTTCAGTACTTCATTTGTGACTATTGTAGAAAATTTGGGAAGTACAAAAAAGAGAAGAAAATAAAAATGACCTCTATCTATCTATAGAACATGCGACTTTAGTGTAAGGATTACTATAAATGGAACAAAGACCGTAACATCTCAATGTGCTTATTCATATTTCAATGGGACAGTCACTGAGGAGAGGAAACACTGGGGACGGTGCCATGCACCAAGCTGATAAAGTCTGTGCTAAGAGAGAGTGCAGCGGACGGCACAATGGGAGAGAACGCGTTCCGGCTCTTTACCCCCTGTCTCTGTGGTGCTCTTCTTATTTAGGATTTTCAAAATATCTTTGGTAATCTTCTTCAGTTGATGCCTCGCTTCATCACGCTCTTTGCCCACTCCGTACAGAAGGATTGTGCGCTGGTTACATTCATGACTTGAAGATTCATCCTGCAAAACAGAAAATGCACGTTGAAACCCTTGTTGGCAGGGGTGGGGCTGCATTTCATGTCCATGGAATGCACTAACCACAGCCTCTCCATGCTGGCTTGCAGTGGTGGCGCCCTGCCCACAGCTCAATTCACCTCAACTCCACTGGCAACACCCATGTTTTTCCAGTTTGGGACTTGCTAAAGTTTAAAAAAAAAAAAAAAAAAAGTCAACTGACCTGAAGTCTTAATAGAAGCAGTTGATGTGGGCGTACCCTACGAAGTAAGTTTTGACTATTGAAAAACTTTTCATTGTTTAAAATTTAGCATGGTGTTAATTTCCCATCATACTATCTTGTTGTACTTTTCCCTAAAGAGAAATATTATTTCTTAGTAAGTTTGTTTTTCTATATACAGCATCATTAACTTTTTCACAGTCATAAAAAAGATCTTGCTAGGATCCTCAAGGACTTTTGTAAAATTGTTCCGTTTCCTTCCAACATAACTGTGCAAGATACATGTATGTTTATTTCCAAATGACAAACATGTAGAGTGCAGATCTCATGAGCTGTGAGGTAAACAGCTGGAAATGCTAACATGTTCTGACACCACCTCCTCTTTTGGTCCAGCTCCTCAGCCCTGCCCACAGACACGGTGAACTCAAGCACTATTTCTCCCACATGGGAAAGGAAAATATTTAGTAACAGGGGGGAAAAAAAAGGTACAGGTCACTAAACACATTCCTTAGCCAAAGTCCAGGATGTGTTCTCTCTTGCATCTGGTTTTGCATTTTTCTATCTAAATTTCTTTCTTGGGTCTTATTCTCTTCCATTTTCTTAGGAGACTTCCCAGCTCTGTCCTTCAGTCCATCTTCTTTTCTTACTGTTTGGCCATGTGAGGTGCTTACCCTTCCTAACAGTATCTAATCCTAAGGAGCTTACATGAGAAAATAATATCTCCCAGGAAACACAGACTATAATGTGTTCATAATTAGCAGTGGCCACCAAAGAGCAAAATCCTTCAGATGTGGAGAATTCCAGTGTTTCATTTGGAGCCGTCCACGTGTGTACTCGGCACGAAGTAGCATTTTGCTTTTGTAGGCTTGAAATGTTTCTGTCCCTTTCCTCTCAATCTCTTTTTGTTGTTTTGTCTTTTTCTCTCTCACACACTTGCATTCAAGGTACCACTTCTCCCTGCACTGGTTCCTTTTTTTATTATATTCTAACTAGAAATTTGTGTGCTCTTCCAATCTATCATGCTACCCCATCCCCAAATTATTATTGTTTCAGGTGTTCAAATATTCTCCTTAAAAGAAAAAGGCTAGGAGTCAATCTATTCTAGAAGCTGTTGTTATTTAACGTATCCTGAGTATCCAAATCTCCCCCAAATTTTCCAAAGACACACTTTAACCACAGGATTAAGTAATCATAGGTAGTGATTCCTACACCTGGCTGCACATCTGAATCACCTGAGTTGCTTGTTAATCTCCCATTTTCGTTGTTGTTACACAGCATTATTGATATGTTTCTTTAATGGCTGGTGGGATATGCACCTATGAACCCTACGAGAGGGCACTGAGAAAATCGTTCAAAACTCAGGCAGTGTCGGTCACGTGCGCTGGTAATGGTTTTCAGTTAAGGCACCTGTGGTCAAATGATTCTAATGTAAACTGTGAGGGGTGATGGAAGGATGTAAGCAGTTATTCAAAACCTGTTTATAAAGTATCTACTTACAGCAAGACAAGGTGCTAGAGACCCTGAGAACAATTCAAGGATGATAGTTCCTTGTCCTCAAGGAGTGCAGATTCAGTAAAAGTGGCATTTGCAGAGCTAGACACCCAAACAGGGATGGCAAGGGAAGGTGTCCTGCAAATACCCACATGCTCATCAAACACATGAGAGACGGTGGCTCCACACTGTACCCCAAACAGCCCCAGCTCAGAGTAAGAGAGCTGTGACTGTATTCAGGTCCAGCTTCATGGTCTTGGATATGAGCCTTTCTGAGCCTCAGATTCTTCCCTGAAAAATGGGGTAACACCACTTGCCTTATTAAGGTTTTTGTGAGAATAACTGAGATGAAGAATGTAAAAATTTAGCAGCACTCCCTGCCACCCACTCATATTTTTGCACTTGTACTTCTCTCGAGCACGCATCTCATATTCACATGGTACCACATTACTCAACATTTCTCAAAGATGCTGGGCACTTCCTTCCTTTGCTACGCTCCTCCCACCACCCAAAATACCCCCAAATAGCCTCAGCCTCACTTGTGGAAATGCTATCTACAATTACAACCTCAGGCCCCTCACTCTGTCACCTCAGTTTAGTGAAAACCCTCACCACAAGAGGAACAGGGAGGGGAAGAGACACTTTGGAGCACTTAACCACAGTGTAATTCACTCATTTTCTAGGCATTTCTTTAATGTCTGAAATCCCATTTGACTGTCAATTGTGTGAGGTGAAACCCCACGTCTGTTGTATTCACATTTCTATTCTCCTTAATTGGCACTGACTAGGTACTTAACATTTGTTGAATACATGAAATAATAAATAAGTGGACTGATGAAAAAACACATGACTGAAAGATCAGAGCAGGGATGAAGAACAAAAAGCAGTTTTGTAGGAAACTTAGCCTGATAGTTCAGTGCTAAAAAACTGAAAAGGAGACATGAGAGGTAGAGAGAAAAAGCAAAAAAGTGTGTGAGGTGTAGCTAGGCCTTAGTAGTGGGAATTAAAAAGTAAGAGGCAAAATCAAGTGGTATCTGAAGGAATTTAGGAAAGGATTAGATATCTCATTGGATTTCAAGATGGATTCACTAGACAAACTATGCTGTGGGGAAAAAGTAGGTAATAAGGGCAAGGAGCTCATGAATTCACCTTCAGGTGAGAGAAATCTGAGGGGTAGGTAGAAATGGTTTAGATTATTTAGTAGGTGGTTTGACATGGGGACTAATGCAGAGGTGACAGCTTAGGGATAAGAGCAACATGTCACTGGGAGGGGTGCAAAACCCCCATGTTCTCTGCGGGCGGGGGAGATGACAAAGAGGCCTGAGACAGTGAAGGGGATAAATGAGCCATCAAACGATACACATGCACTCTCCATAATTAATAAGAGCACCAGATACATCGGGCTTACAGGAGTCGGGGAGGAGAAACTGAACAATGGGGACCACCAACAATCTCAAATGCAGTGAAGAAATCACAATAGATGTGGCCTCTCTGACTTGTTTATTAAGAAAAACCATGTGTGAACCTAAAAAGAGAAGTTTCTCTAGAGTGGTGGGGCAGAAGTAGGAAACACAGCTGAAGTAAGAGTAGATGGTGAAATGGTAACGGTAGAGGAAGCAACCCACATTTACTAGAAGCTGGGCATGGAGAACAATAGCTTGAGAGCAAAGAGAAAAGTTGTATTAGGATAATCAATGGCAAGCTCTTGATTCAAAGCTATGTTTCAAATAAAGTCTCTATAAAGGAAATCCAGATTGAAAGGCAGGTAACTGGTAAAGGAGATAGACAACAACAGCCTCTTGTCTGGGTTAACTTGGCAAGAAATACAGGCACACCTTTCAATTAACCACAGGGAAAAAAGAAAATTGGTGAAAAACACAGGGAAATTTGTAGGTGAAAAGCCTGTATCAGTTCATGGGCCCTGATATGCTTAGGGAGCGGGGCCAGAAGAAAAGTCATGAGTTGAGAGTTGAGAGTGAGGGGTGGGAATTAGAAACCATGAGCAGCAAGCAGTTAGATGGAAAAGAACCATCGGTCAGCCTCTATGGCGTGTGAATGCCATACTTGCTTCAGATGGCTAATATTTTTAGGAAAATCATGATAGCAGTCACTAGTCTTCAAACAGAAAGGCGAAGTCTTTTAAAAACGACTGTTTTTCAATAGCCCACAAGATGGGTTTCTGTGAATTTCTTGTACATGTAGAAAATGTACAAGTTTTCAAATAGCAATTTATACTACATGAGAATAAAGGCAACCTGAGAAAATGGACCAAATATTTCCAAAGGTACCAATAGCTCTACTCTTTCAACTAGGTATTCAAATGCCCTCAAATTGCATAATTATAAGTAACATTAATGATTGGCGATCCGTACTGAAGAAGTACTCACTATTTATTCCCTAAAGGACATTTATTGGGCAGCAGAAGGCATCAACTGGGGAATCCAGGGAAGTCTAGCCATCGCTTTCACGACAGCCCACCTCCGTCTCTGAGTTGAACAGCTCATCTTCCCTGTAAACTGAGTTCTGAAAATCTCATCCTCCAGGTCAATTACTTTCTTTCTCCAGATACTACATCACAAAGACTTAACTGATAAGGAACTAGAAGGACGCATGTCCAAAAACCCTGGAAGGCCTCTTACATACAGAAATCAAAACATGTCTCTTGAGCCACAAATCCTTAGAAGGAAGAATTGAAGTTAACTGAATTGAAGTCTATTTTAAGTCATGTTCATTTCTTTAAAATAAGTGGTTAGAAACATTGCCAAAATGCGTGTGTGTTCACAAAGACACAACAATGGTGGTGAGATTATCAGAGCTATGTACTCTCCTTATTCATATTTTCTGATATTTGTACAGTGACCCAATAACCATAGGACTTTAAAATTAATGTTAATGTTCTTTTTAAAGGGAAATACAAATCCCACTCTAAATGTGCTTCCTTTTCTTCCAAGCACTAATGGAAACCAGATGAAGTCGATGCAATTGTCCCGATAAAAACAAAATATAGCATTTCAGACCTCCCCAACGCACTTTAATTTTGTATGTTTAAATGTGCAAAGGCAAACCCAGTAAACATCATAAAGTAAACTGCAAACAGCAACCTACCTCATCTACCTCATCCTACCTCATCATGAAAAGTAGTAAAAAACACTTTTTAAAAACAATGAATTTATTGACAAAATTTTTATTTTCGCTAACTCATTAAAATGAAGGACTCTTAAAAGAAGCCTTCAAACATTATTTCTTTTAGCTGAATTCTTCAATATACCACATTATTCGGTTTAGAAGAAAATAACTTCAAATAAGTGTTACACTGGCCATAAGCCTTGGACCGGGATGGGAGAACGGATGTGCAGATGTATAGGGAGCTGGGTTACAGGAACAAGAGAGTAGCAGCTCCTTCTCAGTCGTAACTCTACCGGAACTGCAGTAAATTTTTCAAGAAATCAAGAAAATAGCAGACTCCTTTAATTTGATTTGTATAGGAAATTCTTGTTCTACAATAGCTTATACTCCAGAGTATTGCTGAAATGGAGCCTTTATCCGATAAACTCAGGGCATCCTAGGAGCATAACGGGGTTTAACCAGATATACTAGTCCTCTGCTTTCAAGCAAAAATAGTCACAACAAGGATGACAAACAGTAGAGCAGAGGAAGCTGGTATTCTCTTTTAGTAAACATCCCAGTGCCCAAGTCTCCTTACTTCTGGGATTTGTCTTATATCTAACCTAAATTTCTATACTCTAACAGGTAAAGCCAAGCTGGATGACATAAGCAACACCTGACTTAAAATGCATGTGTTCCATCAAAACATTCACTAATGTGAAAATGACCACATTTTGAAACCATAAAATTTTAGAACTACAACAGCCTAGGAGCTCCATCCTCCTGCCCCGCCTGGTTCCACAGGGACTATATGGTCCTACCATTCAGGACATGGCCCTCTGGGCAGAGAGGAATCTCATTCAAAGTTAACATTTCAGATAAGCAGATAACCTTTAACAGACTTGACAAAATAAATACACCAATTAAACCACGTGCATGTAAAAATACTGGGGATTAAGTATATTTTTCTAAGTCATCTCAATCATAGAAAATCAATAACCAAATCAACCAAAGCTAGTTCTCTTCTCAGTAGTACTATATATAATTACAAATTGCATGTGTTGTTTATTGAGAGGACAAAATGCACAACTTGCTCTACATTTATTCGTATGATAATATATACTTTTGTAACCTGACACAAATCTCACTTAAAAGATTTTAGTCACTTTCAGGGTCCAGTGGTCTAAATGGGTAATTGGCAGTGATTCGTTGGAGATGATTCACAGATAGGCATGGTTATGAGTTAAAACCAGAGAAAAGAAAAAGTTAATGCAGATCAAGGGCTGGGGCCTTTCCTTTCCCCTTCATATCCCCTATTCATAGCCCTCTAGGAGTCTGGAAATACAAATTCTTGATAATGCATATAATTTAAGTATCCAGAATCAGTGTTCCTTTAGTATAACACATTAATTTGTTGAAAATAGTAATGATTTTTTTTCACAAGTCTTGTTTCAATTGAAGGACTTGGAAACACTTTATAAACAAACTCTAGAGTTTACAATTTGTTGTAAAGGCAAGGGTGACTCCTGTTTTCTTGAAAGAAGTGCCTCCATTCCATTCATGGCGTTCACCTTTCACTCCTCAGCCCCAGGGTGGGGTGGGGTTGTGGAGACAGTGCCATGGGGAAGGTTTGCAGGTTACAAGGATAAGAAAAGCAGCCTCTGGGGTCAGATGGCAAGGGCTGGGAACTGATCGCTTCTCCAATTAATTCACTGCTCTGCTCCTCAGCTTCCCTTATCCAGAGAATGGAAACAATGTGAATATCTACTTCAGAAAGTAGCTGAGATGGTAAAACAAGTTAATTCATGATAATAAGAACTCAAACATTGCCCATTATTATTCTGAAGTACATGGAGCATGAAAGCTCTGTCAAAGTATAATTCTGTGTCTCCAAATAATTTAAGATTATCACTGCAATAGTCAAATTTTAAAATAGAAATAACTTAATACCCACTTTTCCAAGAGTTTTATATCAAACTTACACCTCTGATTGACTAACAGATTAGGAAATTATGTAACTGAAATTCCCAAATGAAATGGCTCAAGTTCATAGCTTGATTTTAAATTCTAAATGCCCACAAAACTCTTGTGTCAATTTACATCAGTGGCACTCAAACTTTAATGTGCGTGAGCATCACCTGGAAGGCTCATTGAAATACACGTGCGGGTTCACCCCAGAGTTTCTGTCTCACTGGGGCTACGTTTGGTGCCCAAGAACGTGCATTTCTCACGACTTCTCAGTGAAGCCTCACTGATGTTCTGCACTTTGAGAACCATTGTTGAAGATTAACAAATGCAGAGACAGACATATGCAAAACACAGAAGAAAGAAATAACCAAAACATGTGTTCACAGCAAAGGCATCTATCTACCCAATGTTTCTACTGGTAACAGAAGATTAGTTTAAAAAATTGTGCGTGTGTGTGCACGCGCTTGCACACCCACATGCCCACAATAATATTTATATCCAAGTAATAGTGACATGAGTATCCCTTAACTTAAAGATTTATTTTCCCCAAACTAAAAGCTAGGTTAAAAGAAAAAAATTTGTTTATATGTAAATTCTATTCAAGAAAAGCATGAAAGACATATTATATAATAAGTCAGGCAATGGATACAACTGTTTTTCTTTCTAATGTAATTTTGGAATCTTATCATTTATAATGGGAGGAAACTGTTTCGCCTACAAAGAGTTGATCAAACACAGATTTAAAATAATGACATGATTAGCCAGAAAAAAAACAAAGAGCAAGGGACTTAACATCCCTAACAAGCGCACATTTCGAGTTAATGCAATTATTTGTTAAAATGTAATATATCACCCAAGTTGGGCACAATATGTTTTCAGGTAAATAATTATCTGAGAAAGCAAGCTTGCAACCTTCTCCAGGAAGCACACTTTGAAAATCTTGGATTTATCATTTGCATGGAAAATAACCAAAATAACTCATAAAGCATCAACTCTATGGCAGGTTTCAGTAAAAACCTGCAAGATTTCAAATTGCTTTTTAAAAGATGACTTTTCACACACCCTGCCCCACATTTCTCAAGGAAATAAAAGGAGAAGTGCTACAAGGGACCAGACGGAAATTCAGTGTCTGCAGAGCTTTGAATGCAGAGCATCTGAAGGTAATTCTGATTGTGAAGCCCTCCTTTCCTCTCTCTCGCTCTCTTTCTTTCCAGCACCCACAGGATTTTTACGGATGAAAACTCAGCAAATTATCATAAACAGTTTTAACAACTAAGCTAAGACATCAAAAAAGAAAATACCAGATACCACTCTGCAGGCTGAAGTAACTACCACTTACTGGATGTATTCAAATTCTTCAAGATCAACGGAGTAACCAGGTAAGTTTATATCTAGAAGTATTTGACAAATATAGGTATTTACACTACGATGTATGTGTAAATTTTTTCAAGTCTTCTTAACATTTTTGTTGTGACATTCGGATATGTTTTCCTGTGGCTTGTGCTATGAACAACAAAGATGTTTTGTATGCCATATTGTGCAACATTTTGTAATAAATTTTTTTTATGTCATCAATGCCATTAGATTCTAGTTTAGCTATACCTAAATCTAATTGATGCCACTCAGTATGTTTTGAGTCTTTTTTGCTAAAATTCAATATAATGGTAAATTTATTAACATATAACAAAGGTTTAAAATAAAAGTAATGTCATTTATGTACAAAGCAGTTCAAAATGTTATTAAATGCATAAAACAGTCAAAATATCAACTTTTTATTTTTTGTGGATTTTTGACGAATTTTGAAAAAAAAATCAATTAATGCAGTGAAAGAGTTAAAATTGGAAACCTTTAATAACTATCAATGCAAGCACTTATTTGGAATAAAAATTTAAACATAAGCCACATTAATGGTGTCAGAGATAAACATTAACTTCTTCATTAAAAAAATAATTTATACAGAGCATGGAAATAAAATACAAATGATCTTATTTTACCTCGAATGTGAAATGAGATTTAAGTATAGAGGGAGCTGAAATTCTCAGTATCAAGAATATTTGTTAAGTGGATTATAGTTATAATCTATGCAAAAGGAGCATTCCCAAAATAGAATTTCCAAAACCATCAAAGAATACACAACTAAAAGCAAATAGCAGTAGCAAGGAAAGTAAAAATCAGTGATCTTGTATCATCAAGTAAATACTGGTTTTTGCTTGTTTGTTTGGTTGTTGTAAGTTAAACAGGTGAGGAGGTATTGAAAATTGAATTGTGATAACATGAATCTTAATTGTCTCATTTTCAGTAATTAAAGGATAAAAAAAAATAATTCCATTGACATTTTGGGGACTTTAGTGCTACCTTTGTTCGTCATATTTAAATCTTTCACATGGAAGCCTTTTCAAAAAAATTAAGGTTTTTGTACTTTTAACATTACTGTGTCTTATATTTAGAAATCATATTTTATGTAGAATCAATTCCATTTGTCTTTTATGAAATAAAAAAAATTCAAATTTCACTTTAAATTTCAAAACTTAGATGCCAAATAATGTATTCAAGTGAAGTCTTAGTTTCCATTATAGCCATCGGTTGGGGTATAAGAACCTATGGAACTAGACATGGACGCCGTTTTGATGTTTTATTTTAGCTACCACTATACACCCTCTAACCTTAGAAAGCACGGCCGGCTGTTTTGAGGAATGCCAGCTGATGATCATGTACAGAGGCCATTTCCTTATTTTTTTACTGTTTTAAAATTTGTACTGAATAAGTCAATAAAATGTATGCAAAAACTTCAAATATACTGAGCATAGTTGGAAATGAGATGTACCTGGGTTAAAATATTTGGAGCTCAAGAATGAATCCCGTGCTGATTTTGTGAATGGAGGACAGTAATATAAAGGCAGAAATAGCCTCTAATTATAAGAGAAAATTTCCTTTCTGACTCAGAATTTTATTTAATAATAAATTTCCAACAAGGCTAAGAGGTGGGGGGAGTTAAAATATTTCCAACGAGTGATTTTATACAAATTTCTTTCCACTTTTAAAAATTCTAATAGGCAATTATCAGTCATTTCTCCTTAAAACCCTTTGATGGTACCGGAGTAAATGAAGTCCAGGAATAAGGATGGTGCAGAAAAAGTGACTGTGAATAGAAACAAAAAAGCTAAGAGGAATGGAAATAAGGCTAGAGAAGAACAAAGCACAGCCCAGATATTTCTCTTTTAGTTTTTATATATAAATATGTGTGTGTGCCTAAGATTAAAAATATCCCATAAGAGGCAAATATTCAACAAATGAGAAATACAATCTATCCATACCTCCTCAGACCATTTTAACTTTGCTGGAGATAGAATGTTTGCAATGATAAAATATTCTTGAGATTTAGTTTTCTGTGTTCTTACTAACTGCCATAAGGATCAGAAACCTCCATTTTTAGAGAAGACTGTCCAAAAAAGCCACACCTGGAGCTAAGAGCAAAATCAACTATCTGAGACTGAAAATAACCAACCCCTCCCTTCCTCTCTAGGTAGCAAAGAAGAGACACAAGCCATGGACAACCTGACCTCCGCGGCTGGGAATGGCAGCCTGTGTACCCGAGATTACAAGATCACCCAGGTCCTCTTCCCGCTCCTCTATACGGTCCTGTTTTTCGTTGGACTCATCACGAACAGCCTGGCAATGAGGATTTTCTTTCAAATCCGCAGTAAATCCAACTTTATTATCTTTCTTAAGAACACGGTCATTTCTGATCTTCTCATGATTCTGACTTTTCCGTTCAAAATCCTCAGCGATGCCAAACTGGGAACAGGACCACTGAGAACCTTTGTGTGCCAAGTGACCTCCGTCATTTTTTACTTCACAATGTACATCAGCATTACATTCCTAGGACTGATAACTATCGATCGCTACCAGAAGACCACCAGGCCATTTAAAACATCCAACCCCAACAATCTCTTGGGGGCTAAGATTCTCTCTGTTGTCATCTGGGCATTCATGTTCTTACTCTCTTTGCCTAACATGATTCTGACCAACAGGAGGCCGAGAGATAAGAATGTGAAGAAATGCTCTTTCTTCAAATCACAGTTTGGTCTGGTCTGGCATGAAATAGTCAATTACATCTGTCAAGTCATTTTCTGGATTAATTTTTTAATTGTCATTGTATGCTATACACTCATTACGAAAGAACTATACAGGTCATATGTGAGAACAAGGGGGGCAGGCAAAGTCCCCAAGAAAAAGGTGAACATCAAAGTTTTCATTATCATTGCCGTATTTTTTATCTGTTTTGTTCCCTTCCATTTTGCCCGAATTCCCTACACCCTGAGCCAAACCCGGGATGTCTTTGACTGCTCTGCTGAGAATACCCTGTTCTATGTGAAAGAGAGTACTCTCTGGTTAACTTCCTTAAACGCATGCCTAGATCCATTCATCTATTTTTTCCTTTGCAAGTCCTTCAAAAATTCCTTGATGAGTATGCTGAAGTGCCCCAACCCTGCAACATCACCACCCCATGAAAACAGGAAGAAAGGACACAATGGTGGTGACCCCAGTGAAGAGACTCCAATGTAAACAAACTGAGGTAATACTTCCAGCTGTCTGTGTTTGGGACGCCTAAAAGGAAATCACTATATAAAAATATTAATACTGACTAAGAAGTAGCTGAGTTAGTAACAATGACTCTTGAAGAAATAGACTACAAAGTGATTTTCATTTACTTTGCCAGCATTAAAATGAAGGGGGAAAAAACCTAACATGTAGCTATGTAGCAAAACAAACTGCCTCCAATCACCACGCTACATGCAAAACTACAAAGAATGCATGAATTGTAGAGTTTTAGCAGGATGGCTAACCATATAATATCTAGTGGAATTCTTTAAATACATATTGATCACAGTGTTATTGTCAACTTACTATATAAGCAACTAAGGTTGATAAATCTGATCAAACCTTCTGACCAAAAATTATACTTCTTAAGATGTATATACATCCTAGTTCCCTAACCCAATGCTCATCTATAACGAATGATATTATAAAAATTTAAGTACACACACAGAATAGTAACTACTAACCTTTAATTATTAGCAAAAACCTAAGGAATTTAAACTAAATGGTAATAGACTGGACTGATTTTTTTTTTTACATTTCATTAAGAAGATAGAGGGTTCAAAACTACCTTTCCAATAAAAAGAGTAGAAACAGCAAACAAAATCATTAAAATAAGAAGAGTTTTTTATGGCATTCTATTACAACAACAAAAACAACCCAGAATATTTCCTTAACACTAGAGAAACCAGTTTTACTAATGTTTTGACAACTTTTGTAAATACATCATTTATTAACTAGATTCTAGAAACTACCTGAAGATTTCTCTTAGTGAGAAAAACGAATTAAATATGATTATGCAGTTTCACAGCACAACTATTAACAGGAAAGTAATTGAAATGTTTGGAATTACCTGTTTGTTATATGTGTATATACCAAAAATTTATATTGAACTCTAAATCACACTTTGTTGGAATTTCTTTGTTCAAAGACATTAGATACCATGACTCACCTTTTATACTCTCCTACATTACACATCAAACCTATTTAAGAAACAATAGCTGGCAACAGTGTTTTATATAGTGCTTCATGACACAATATTAGGCAAAGTCTCTTCTGAAGGTGACATCTCACATAAATTAATTCAGATGTAAATGAAAAATTATGTCAGACTTAAAATGTAGTCTGATTCCACCTAAGCCATATTCATTGTTTTTTAATATAAACAAAATATATAACACACTTGCAATTTGACATCATTTATCTCAATTATTTATGATTGATCCTCAGAGGTTGATTCTCAAACAGAAGGCATAGATACCAATATCTCAATATAATGCAAGAAGAAATTAAAAGGGTGAGTTGTAGTATAAGCAAGTTCACTGAACTTCAATAATAGTTGATTTATCCAAACCTTCCACGAGTTCTGCTGAGCTAAATTTCAGTACAGAATTGAACTCATTTAACTTCTAAATGGTATCGATTCCCGAACAGCCACATTCCTTCTGTGGCATTGGTGCAAGCAAGCACTGGATGTCAGCAGAGATGCACACAGAGACATGCGCCCCACAAACATGTGTATTCCAGGTATCACCAGGACAACAGTGGTAGCCATTTCTGCCAAGTCAACTAATGCAACTCACTCTAATGTCATCTGCATAAGTGTGCGTGCTTTGTAAGAATACCGGGATATTTGAGCTGGAAGAGAAATGAGAGCTCAAATAGCTGACCTTTGTATTTTGCATATGGGGAAAGTAAAGGGCAGATCCACTCTTCAACCCACCCAAGTCGGGGTAGAGAGTGGATTAAACTGACGACATCACAGTGCCAGCATCACAGGAGGCACCAGGAGACGGCCAAGTAGACAAAGACTTTCCTGAATAATCTTTCCTTTTGAACTAAACTAATTCACTGAGATCACAATTTCCACAAGAGAATTAAAAGCAAACCAGAAATGCTAATGGTATGATGGTACTTTAGTAAAAAAATTGTGAAGTGTTTGGAATTGCCTATGTTTTTATATATATATTATGAAAAATTTACATTAAACTCTAAATCACACTTTGTTGGAAATTCTTTATTCAAAGACATTAGACATACATACTCCTATGTCAAACATCAACTAAACCCATGCAAGACAGATTGGGAGATCAGTATTGATGGAATGCTCATTATACATAGAACATATCACTATCTCCAGCTTTAAGAATTTTAATATACATAATACATCCCACATTTCACAGTAATTTAAAGAAAAAAAAGTGAAGCCAAATTTTGTAGACTCAGGTCCACAAGTTGAAAAATTCAGAAATGAGACAAAATATAGACTTGCCCAAAGCCTTCATGACTAATGAGTCCAAAGGATGCTGACAATTGGCTTTTTCTCTTAGTGGCTGCTCACAGAAACGTCTAAAGCAGTGAGCAGGTGTGGCAAACCATAGCGTGCAAGCCAGACCTAGCCCGTCCCATGTGTTTGTGCAGCCCAAGACCTAAGAATTGTTTTTACATTGTCAAGTGTTTATGGAGGGAAAAGCAGAAGAAGAGGAAAAGCTCGGGTTGCATTCAAGTGATATGAAATTCAAGTTTCAGCGTTCTTAACAAGGCTTTATTGGAACATAGCCACACCCACTCAGGTTTTACCTAAGGCTGGTTTCCTGCTACAACGACAGGGTGGAGTAGTTGTGTTAGAGGCTACATGGTCACAAAACCTAAATGTTTACTAACTGCACTTTAGGAAAGAAGACTGACAACCCCATGACTAGAACTTTTAAAAACAAGAGAAAGTCCTATGCAGAAAAAGAGTCCTCTCTCCATGCACCTAGGTATTTCAGTAGCTTTGCACTAAAAACAACCGCAGATTCTGGTGAGGGATCAAGGTGATATTCCAAGTGGTACAACAGTGGTGCCAGTGGGAACTAGACATGTGGAAATATACTTACAAGTCAATAAGTAAAGAGAAAGAGCCTGACTTTTTTAATAAATGGGAAAGAGCTTAAAAAATCAATGTCCAGGAGAAATACAAATGGACATAAAAAATATAAAAAATATATATGTCAACAATAAGGAAATAAATTTATACTTAAATGACGTGGCTTTTTTTTTTTTTTAAATCAGGGAACAGTATGTTTTTCCAGGACCCATCAGCTCCAAGTCAAGTAGTTGTTTCCATCTAGTTGTGGAGGGCGCAGCTCCGTGGCCCATGTGGGGATCGAACCAGCAACCTTGGTCTATGAGCACTGCAATCTAACCAAATGAGTTAATCAGCCTCCCTATAACATGACTTTTTTAACCTATAAGTTTAGAATTTAGAAGATTTAGAAGATTTTTAATAACAGTGTTGGAGAATCCCACTCATTGAAACTAAATTGGTACAATCTTTCTGGAAAGCTATTTGAAAATATCATTTAAGATTTCAATGCATAGCTTTTGGTCTAGCATTCCACTTCTAGGAAATTTCCTACAAATACGTTGGAACAGATGCACAAAAATATATGGACATGTATGTGCTCTACGGTACCGTTTTTAACGGGGAAAAAAAAATAATGCCCATCAGTAAAGACTTAACTAAACTATGGTAACTTTATATAATAACCTTTTTAAAAAATTTGGAAAGTCACCATGTACTAACATATAATAAAACAAAGATCCAATATGTTAATAAATGTAAATCTATTTATTTTCACACACATTGGTATGTATATGTAAGGGGGATTAACTATCATTTTCTGCTATATACATGTCTATATTTGAAATCTTTAAACTTATTTTCCCTGTATAATAGCAATACGAAACTGAGTATTCATATAAATGTTTCAGATAATATTATGAATGCATTGACTATTTCTAGTTATATGTAAGAGTTTTCTTTTTTTTTTTTTTT
>NW_017731694.1:420179-445703 GCF_001890085.2 Hipposideros armiger
TGCAGCCTACGCCGTCGCCGGCGACTCATGGCAGCTCAGCTCCAGGTTGAGCTGTTGTTCAGCATCTTAGCTGTAGAGGGCAGTGTCACTGGCCCTCTATGTGGGATCCGAACCGGGGCCCTCTGGCATCCCAAGCGAGTTCTTAACCATCGTGCCACTCGGCCAGCCCAGAGTTTTCTAATATGTAATGTAATTAATGATACAGCTTGTGTTAGCTTACTATTGGCGCTTTCAGTTAACCCAGTGTGGGATTTTTACAAGTTTCCTATAATCTGAGAAAGTACCGTGGTATACGTTGATGGGAAATAAAAGGCTCTTCTATGAGTAGAGAGTTCCCACTTAGGCTTTCATTCCACATAAAAGCAAACACTTCCTCATTTTTTCAATATTATTTACATAGAACTGGTTACCACATTACATGTGGTAAGAACCTTTAGACCAAAGGGAAATCTCAAAGAAGACCACAAATGGAAAAAGTAGTTTATTCCCGTTTGGCAGGATTCTAATTTTTATATCTTCTTTGATTCTCTCCCGATTATGCTGCTTGGAACCGATTTATATTTTCAACCTCACACCTCACTTTGAGGCTGTAAGTTTCACAAGTCCATTAACTTGAGAGTTGATTGTTTCTTCTCACTCATCACTCAGTAATATCCAGCTCAAAAACTCCAGAATTTGGTAAACAGTTCCATCTTCACCCCTTCTGTGGCTTCTAACAGTCAGGTGAGTGAGGTAGGTTTTGAGTACGGGTTTTGGAACTAGATTCTGTGGGCTGTCAGTGGGCTTGGGTACATGACTTTGGAAAAACTGCTTAACTTCTGTACCTCAGTTTTCTTTTCTGTAAAATGGGACCTATCTCTGAAGATTGTTGTAAGAATTAAATAAGATCATATTATCACTTAGAACTTTATAAGTTTTCACTATATTCCCTTTGAGACTGATAGGATTTAAACATTTAGTTTATTCCCATTTGGCAGGTTCCTAATTTCTGGGACCTTGTATCTTCTCTGATTCTTCCCTCCTGTCTTTCATGAGCTATCCTCACAGTGGTACACAGTATTCCACTGTTCTTTTCATTTCATTTAACAAGAAATACACTAACACCTACTGCGTGACAGACATTATTCTCCACACTTGGTGAATATTCACTCATTTTATCCCCTTAACAACACAATAAAGCACATACTATTACTTATTTTGTTGTAAAGAGGAGACAGTGGTTTCATAGAGAACATACATAACTTGCCCAAGGTCTCAAGAAAATGAAGAGTGGGAATAAGGAGTTGAGCCCAGACACCCTGGCTCTTGAGGCAGTGCTCCTATCTGTTCTGCTGGGCAGCCTCTCAGAAACGCCATAAAAGACAAAGACCCACCCAGAGGGATGGGAACTGATGAGAACAAAGGGAACATTGGCTAATACATAGTAAGCATGTGGACTTGCAGGAATGAGTGATCTGATGAATATTTATTATGTCAAACATTGTGGAACCTACCACATTTTAAAAAGTACACTTCCTTAACTCTAGAAGGTACACGTGAGTTCCTCTTTTGAGTTTCCCACACTTGGGCATTTTGAAATTTGACCAAAATGTGATTTCCAGTTTTCATGTTATGAAATTATCTTATACAGCATTTTCCTTGTTTAAACTGAAACTATTCCAAGCCTTCATCTAGATAATGGATTTGGCACTATCGGGTTAAATTTAATTATGTAGGTTAAATCCCTCTACTTAAAAAATAAAAATGTGTTTGTTTTTATTGTCTACTTAAGCAAACAAAGATACATGTTTAAATTATGTTCCATTACATTAATGAAATCCAGAATCTATATTTCCATGAAACAATTTGAGTTAAACACATATTTTTCAAACTGTGTCACCACTGGGTAGTTCCAACCCCAAATTATCAGGCATACTACTATTGCCTTATATTTTAAAATGTTCAGTGGATTTTGGGATTTTATTCTCAGAATCCCAAGGCAAGTCACCGAAAAATTTCCAATCAACCCAACTCTACAGTCTACTCCTAATCTGTGGTAAAACTTGCAGCAAAAAATATGAAGTGAAGCTCACCACAGAGAACTCCACATTCCCTCTTAATATCTCCAAATTTCCTCTTTACTTATCAGGCATGAAAACATTTCTGTCGTAGACTTTCTGTATATAAAAGCAGCAATTATACTCTTTCAAACTTGAAGAGAATTTAAAGGAAAAATGTATAGACCTTAACTCAAGATTGATGAAATTCCTGAAGGCTTTGGCATTTCATATACAACACATCAAACACAGAAGAGATTTCCAAAAATCATTGTCCAATCAGTGAGATATTAGAGTATATTTCCATTTAGATCTGTAATCCACTCACCACAGCAGTGAGTGGCTCACATTTTTTAGCACTTCCTATGTCACCAGCACTATTCTAGGCACTCATTTCATCCTCTCGGCAAGACGATGAGATACATATTATCATCAGTCCCATTACACAGATGAGGTGACTGAGGCACAGAGCTATAAATTACTTGTCCATGATCTATTGGGTTGTTGGAAAAGTCATGATGCACTTTTGCAATGAAAAACATAGAAAAAAATATGTCATGACTTTTCCAACAACCCAATAGTACTCAATAATTAATGAATCTGGGATTCTAACCCCTAAAATCTGGGTCTATTAGTCCTTAACTCTTAGCAAATTTGTCATTTTGTCTCTCAGAAATTGAAAAACCAGGAGACCCAGATAAATGTCTATAGAAATAAACAGGCCATCCCACTAAACACAAATTTCTAGAAAACAACAGTCTATAAGGAGGCATATGATGATTCTGATTTTAGAGTTAACTCTTATTCTCCTCCTCGGTTGTAAATTGGGGCTATTTTCTCTGTCTGTCTGTCTCCTATTATTACATACAGGAGGAACTCAAAAATTTCACTGAACAAGCAGGTAAAGAAGAGAAGCTGGAGGAGAGCTACTATATGGGACAATATAAAGATAACTGCAACTAAACTACTTTATGCAAGTCGTAGTAGATTAGCAGTACACAAGTTTGAACTAAAAGAAGTTTCTTATTAGAAAATCCTCCCAAGGTTTGTATATGAAGAGGTTCCAATGGATCACATTACACACATGAAAATGAGGAAGGAAACCCAGTATAAGAAAGCAGAAGAACATTTGCTTCCCATGATCTTTAGGAGCTGTTCTAATGACTGCCTCTATCAGAAGACACGGAGCCAAGGAGCCTCCCCAACAAAGGTGAATTTCAATATTTATTATAAGTGGGCTTGCTTATAAAAGATACAGTAGGCTCAAGGGGGAAAATGCTTTGAGGTTAGTTAACATTGTACAAACCCTAAGTTATGAGCATAAGGAATTCTATAACGTACAGGAATCTGACATAAATTATTACCTCTTACATGGGGCCTTGTTGGGCTGCCCTGGTAAAAGCAGCACTTGTGAATGGGGGAGAAGCTGTGATTTGGATTTCAGAAGGGTGTGCAAGTAATGACGATTACAAGCACCAAAAACGTATTACGTATGCTGAAAATTCTTGCCAGAAATATGTGCCTTCTCAAATGATCTATTGAATGTGATGGTGTTAATATGTAAGGTGTTAATATGCTACAAACCTACATTCTGTTACTGAAAAGCAGCATTTCGAAATCATGAAAGGCTTCATTTCATTTTGTGTGTGTGTGTGTGTGTGTGTGTGTGTGTGTGTGTGTGTGTGTGTGTGTGTGTAACAGCTAACACTGGAAACCATGAACACCACTGTGATGAAGAGCTCCAACGGGTCAGAGCGGTGCCCCAGGGACACGCAGATAACACAGCTGGTGTTCCCAGCCCTCTACACCGTCGTGTTCTTCACCGGCATCCTGCTGAATACCTTGGCCTTGTGGGTGTTTGTTCACATCCCAAGCTCCTCCACGTTCATTGTCTACCTCAAAAACACTTTGGTGGCTGACTTGATAATGACACTCACGCTTCCATTTAAAATCCTCTCCGACTCCCACCTTGGACCCTGGCAACTTAGAGCCTTCGTGTGTCGCTTCTCGGCCGTCATCTTTTATGAGACCATGTATGTGGGCATCATCCTGCTGGGCCTCGTCGCTTTTGACAGATTCCTGAAGATCATCAGACCTTTTGGGAAATTTTGTGTACAAAAACCTGTGTTTGCAAAAACGGTCTCAACCCTCATCTGGTTTCTTCTGTTCTTCATCTCTCTGCCAAATATCATCTTAAGCAACAAGGAGGCCACACCGTCGTCTGTGAAAAAGTGTGCCTCCTTAAAAGGTCCCCTGGGGCTGAAATGGCATCAAGGCGTGAATTACGTATGCCAGTTCATTTTCTGGACTGTTTTTGTCCTAATGCTTCTGTTTTATGTGGTGATTGCAAAAAAAGTATACAATTCCTATAGAAAGTCAAAAAGTAAGGACAGCAAAAAAACCAAAAGGCTGGAAGGTAAAGTATTTATTGTCGTGGCTGTCTTCTTTGTGTGCTTTGCTCCGTTTCATTTTGCCAGAGTTCCATATACTCACAGTCAAACCAACAGTAAGACTGACTGCAAATTGCAAAATCAACTGTTTATAGCTAAAGAAACAACTCTCTTTTTGGCAGCAACTAACATTTGCATGGATCCCTTAATATATATATTTTTATGTAAAAAATTCACAAGCAGGTTATTCTGTATGAGAGGGAGAAAGATCACAGCATCAACCCAAGAAAATCATACTAGTCAGACAGACAATATAACCCTAAATTGACAACTTTATCATGGTTAACTTCTACTTATGGACAAGACTTCGAAAGACAATTTATTGAAAGTTAAGATTTAAGTAATGACAAAAAAAAAAAGAGATGGAAACAAATGTTTTCTTGTAGTTTATTATCTTGGTATATGGAAAGGGTTATATAAATTTTAATTCCACCTAGATCTATTCATAAACAAGATGAAGTATGAATAGAATGCAACAGAAAGCTAACGGCCACTAGAGGTCCTCTTTTCGAGAACTTTCACTTAAATTTTGGAAAAGATTTATTATGCATAAATGTAGTCCTAAAAACCCCTCTCCAAAACACCTTCTCACATTCTTTTACACACATAACACAAACAACACTATTCCTTAGTATCCCACAAATGTTAATACTTGGGCTGATAAAAAGATAAATAGCTAAAACACCTTGAAAGTCCTTTGGTAAAACAAAGCTGAAGTTAGGGGTTGAAAGGGATGCTAGATATGAAACGTCTGGGGAGCTGAAGGCAGTCAGAAAGCCCTCTGGAAACCCAGATGAAAGCGCCTTTTCCATATTACTGCATCACACCACAGGAGGCACAAGCACCATTATTAAGCCACATAAAATACTGTACTATAATACTTTGCTTACACCCTAACAGTGGACAATTCAAGGCTAAGAATACTGTACTGGTCTCCTTTGGAATTCTCCCTCTGCCCAGCAAATACTCTAATAATGGTTACACATGCCACCTACTCAGCAACGCCTTCCTGGGCCACCACCTCTATTCTCTTGCCTCACACCTCTGGCTGAAAATAATTACTTCTCCCACTGTTTGGGTATGTAGTAGGGCCCTCACTTTGTAGATTTCCCTTGACTAGTTCGCTGTATTCTTTTTTTTTTTTAAGATTTTTATTAGGGAATTGGGGGAAGGGGAACAGACAAGTTGCTGTCCTTTTGTTCTTCAGTCCAGTTGTGGAGGACGTTGCTTCACTGGCCCAAGTTGGCACCATCATTGCGCTCTTCCCAGGCGAGGCAGATCAGTCGCCGGCTTCTGGACGGCCGCTCACAGGGGCTGCTGGCTACACATGGTAGCCCATGGCAACACACTGCAGTAGGGGCTGCATCCCCAGCTCCAGGTTGAGCTGTTGTTCAGCATCTTAGCTGTAGAGGGCAGTGTCACTGGCCCTCATATGTGGGATCGGAACCGGGGCCCTCCGGCGTCCCAAGCCAGCTCTTAAGCAACGCACCATTCGGCCGGCCCTACTTCACTGTATTCTTGACTGTATCCCTCAAAGATGTTTAGGATTCTCCAAGAAAGACAACATGTTTTGAAGATAGAAAATGTCATGTTTTCTTAGTATCTCCCACATGTCTTCTAGAGAAAATGCACAAAGGAGTAGTCAGCGGTCTGTAAATGTGCCTCTAGCTCCAACATCATCACCATAAGGTGAAACCCAGGCCTCTTCCTATCCCCTCAAAAGTCCTGGAGGCCCTGGAACTTACCTACTTCCCTGGCCTTATCTCCTAAGTGCTCTTCCATCCCTGAAATTTACACTCCTCTATAAATTTGTAACTGTCGGAACACACCATGCTCCTTTTTGCCCCTGTGCCATTGCACATGTGATTTTCCCTCTGACTCACCAAGAAAACTCTTATCCATCTGTGAAACCCTAAGTTGCCATCACTGAGTTGATGAAATCTTATCTGGCCAACCTCCCACCGCCATCTCAAACCCAATCACTCCCTCATCTGTCACGCCTCAATTATTGTACTTGTCACACTGCTTTGTAATTACTTGCTCACACATGTACCTACTCTTTTAATAACCTATGTGTACTCCTGAGGGCAGAGATGGTGTTTCATGGTGCAATCAATAAATATTTGATAAATAAACCAAACTGATTTTATTTTTACATGCTAGAAAAGAAAAAGGGAAGTCAACTCTCACTGCGGTTTTTGTTATCAAAAGATGATATAAATTTCTTGAAACCTCAAGCTCTTTTCAGCTGCCTTCCTACAGCATGTACACGGGCCGGGGATGTGGGGAGCGTTCTTGGGTTCTCAGCAAATGCTCATGAAGGGAGCAGGACTACTGGACAGGACGTGGAGAGCTAGGGGGATAATGTCTACTGACATTTCAGTTTTAAAGCTACTGACAAAATGATACAGTCATGTACTGTTGGTTTTGGTTAAGTAAAATGTATAACTGTAGCATATTAGAATCTCCAAAACTCTCCTTTTAGAAAGTACTTTTGATGCCTGATTTTCATTCTCTCCAATAAAAGAGTTAAATCCTGATAACGGTGAATGATGTCACTAAATCCACCTTACTTCTACTGAGCACGCTACACAATCATGAGTCAACTCAAATACTGTATTGTAAGTACCCGCATCTAGATAATGTATGTAATTCTTAGAAAGCTCTTTCAAGATAGAATTTCAATAGCAAACCTGTCCTCCATAAATACAAATATTTAATTCTATTGCAATAACATTATCATCAAAAGCAGAGTACCTGGTGTATAGAATGGAATCATCTAATAAGAACTTAGAGAAGAGGCATATTAGAGCCCTCTTCAAATCACATGCACAAAATACAAAGCAACTATCCGAGAACTTCCCACACTAGGGATCACAAATATTAAATTCTAGAATACTTATAAAATGGGATGCTATGCCATAGCCATGAGTCTTAATGACACATAGAAGAGAATAAAAAACAAAAAATAGGAGCTTTGATATCCTGCAAGAGCTCACAGCACAATTAAGGGATTTTCTCCAAAGCTAAATGTAATGACTTTTACTAGATAAGGTCTTCGGAATAACCCTGGGGCAAGAGGAGGGGAAAGGGTATTGCCCCATGTGGAAGGCTTCTTGAGAAACCAGGGAAAATTACTGTAAAGGGGGAAGGTGGAGGCAGACAGGCAGTGTCAACTCCCAAATCACAGAAGTTTAGATGGCTGACAGAAAGTCTTCATTGCTTTAGAACCCATAAAAGAATTATTCAATCTTATTAAATCTATCACTTCATACATTCCATACCCATTTAAAAGCAGTTCCTCCCATTAGCTTTCTAAAGTCTTCTTTCTAAAAATATCTGATCATCACCCCCCAGGTAAACTGCATTCTTCCAGCAAGTTAAAAAGATTACAGTTCACATGCATCTTAACAGAATAAAAACTCCCAAGTGGAAGAACCCACTCCCAGCAGTGTCTAGTACCTCCGGGAATGCACGTTTAGAAGACAGCGGTCCTACTGAGAGGAAAGGGTGCAATTTACAAATCATTTGAAGTGCCTAGAAACAAAACACAACATTTTAAATTTTACATATAAACCAAACGTAGGGAATATGAATATAGAACATATGTGTTCAAATCAGCAGTTCTCACACTTCAGTGGCTATCGGAGCCAGCTGGAGGGGCTCTTAAAAGACAGGGTGCTAGGCCCAGCCCTAGAGTTTCTGGTTCTGGGGTGAGGCCTGAGAACAAGTTTCCAGGGGACATGGATGCTATCGATCTGGACCACAAGAACCACTGTGCTGAAACGTTCCTTGAGGTTCATACTTTCATAGAGGCTGATTCCCTTCACAGCCTTCTTGGACATGGATGTCCAAGGGTGGGGTTGGCCAAGAGGAGACAAACAAAACTGTCCTTACGAGAGCAGGGCGGACACAGGTGACAGGGAAAGGTAAGGACTGTGGCTACCTTAAAAGGTCATACTCTTCTACGGGGGCATCTGCCACTCAGTGCCAAGTGTTGGCACTGGAGGGGTTTGGGGCCTAGGGTTGCTGGCTGGTAGCAACAGCAGTAGTAAAATGGGCATCACTGACAACAAAAGCACCACACATTACTCACTGCTTACTGTGTAAGAGCTTTAAATATGTTGTCCCATTTAATAATCACAGGAAGCCTATGAAGTGCTATTGTTAGCTCCATTTCAGAGATAAAGAAGTTGAGAAACAGAGAGGTTAAGCAACTTGCATGGGGCCACACAGCTTATAAGTCGCAGGGCTAGGACTCTAATACAGACTGTGGCTTCTGAGCCCACATTATTAAACTCTGTATTTACAACCTCAGATCTAATGTTCTAAAGGGAATTCGTATCCAGTCTCCTATATTTCCTGTTATTTTTTAAACTTCCGTAGCCACCCCCACACTCCCTGACCCCACAAAAACAATAAAATATTCACGTGTGGGCCATAACTAGCACAAGTGCTGCCAGTTCATTAGCCTTGACCTAGAAGCTAACAAGAACGTCCCAGGACCTTACACTGGCAGCTTACACTTATTTACGGAATGCTTGCTATGCTCCTGGCACCAAGCTATGTGCTTTACAAGGATTACTATCTTTCTATTTCTCACTACAGCCCTATGAGATAGATACTATAAGGCTCTCTGTTTGGGGGAGAGGGGGGCAGGGGGAGAGGAAGCGGGGGGGAAGAGAAAAGAAAACTGAGGCACAGAGTGAAAGTACCTTGCCCATGGTGCACTAACCCCACCAGCAAAGCAGAGGCAGAGCTGGGACTGAAACACAAGCAGGTGGCCTCAAGACCAAGGCCCCAGTGGTTCTGTTACACTGCCTCTCTGACAGTCAGGACAAGCCCAATTCCTCAAGGGTGGACATCAGGCCCCAGCAGTAAGAATGGTAAAGAGGGAGAGGTCTCACCACAAATGAGCTTCAACAACCTCAGGGGTATGAGTGGTTCAACCGTGGATATTTTGGGGGTCCCTCTAGCACTTGAGGAGTAAAATCCCAAAGCACAGATTCATGGGTTCATTTAGTCAGTCATTCCTTCATTGTACACTTTTGTGCAGGACCTTTCATTCTTCCAGAAGCTGCATACTGGTAAGGCACACAGACCATAATGAATCCAAATATGGCGGTATGAGAGGCACAATTAACGCACCACAGAAGCTCGTGGAAAGACTAGCTAACTGCAAATGGAGAAACTGAGGAAGGGCTCGCAGGAGACAGACATGTGAACTGGACCTGACAGGAAAAAACGGAGCATTCAGGAGGGAACACTGCCGTGCAGTGAGCCGTTTCGAGGAGGGCTCAGGGAGTGGTGGGAACTGTGTTGTGGCCTGAGCATGAGGGGGCCAGGGACGGCCTGAGGCCACAGCCATGAATGTGGACGGTGTGCCTGGGAAGGGAGCGCAGGATCCTGGTGTCGTGTTGGGGTGTCTGCACTTCTCGAGGAGCCACTTAAGGTTTCTGAGGTGAAGAATGACATGTTCTATCAATGCTGCACTTTAGGAAAATCAACAATAAGATGATTCTGAATTGAAGGAAAAGCCACTGAGGCCAGCAGATCAATTAAAGAAGTCTTCCATCCATGCAGGCAAGAGCCAAGGGGAGAAAAATCTGACATGGACCATAGAATCATGCACTCTGGGAAGGTCAAATGTGATGAATCGACAACTCTGAGGTCAGTGATAACTTTACAGAGGGGGATAAGGACCCCAGTTTGTAATGGGAAGTGAGGGGCTACAGGCAACTCCCTATCTTGCCAAAAAGGAGAAGGCAGTTTACAGGAGTTCCAAAGAAGAAACACAGCAACTGTTGTATGAGCCTGCCATTTTCCGAGGAGCGTAGAACAGGTAGGTGCAGCAGCTGCTGGCTGTGCAGCGCAGAGGGAGTGCGCCTCACAGTGATACGGCAAACAGATCCGGCATGCACACGGAATGGGGGGAGTAACCGCTCAACCAAGAGAACCCAGCTCTGGTCAGGAAAAGAACGTGTCGACATTTCAGACTCCACTTTACCTGGGTGTCCGATTCCCAGCCCCTCACCCATTCTAGTATGGAGTATTTATAGGGAAAAAAGGGTGTGTGTGTATATGAGGGGCAGATGGGCACCAAGTGACAGGGGTGTGAGTGAAGACCATGGGGAGGGGTGACAAAAGAGAAAGATGAAAGCAAGAATACAAAGGAGAAAGGAAACTGAATTTAATTAAGATTTACAGTAAGTAGGTAAACCAGTTTTCTAAAAAAATTCCATACCTCACTCAGCATGTGAACTTTTGCCACTTCAGTAATAAAACTTAAATTGACAAATGTAACGTCCTGGGGCATGGGAACAGAATGTCTACCTTTATTTTTTAAATTCAGCTTAAACATTAGATGCTTGTATGTGACCTTCCATCTTAAGCAATTTCATCTAGGCATATCTGAATACTTTTATAGCTTTTTAAAAATATTAGGTTTATATCATATTACTCTATGCTTTCTCCTTTTTATTCTGTTTAACTCTACAACTGAAGTTTCCTGCAACTAAAAATACCTGAACCGTGAATGAACAAAGCATTGACCTGAATGCTGTATTTCTGCTGAGACAGCTCTTCTCCCCCACATATCCTGGCCTCACATGTTACACTTTCCCACAATTTCAGACAGTCTGGAATACGCTAGTCTTAATTTCCCTCTGTTCAGATGAGAAAGCTGTGAGGAAAGACTATAAAAAGTATTTCAAACAATTATCAGTTCACCATGAAAGGAAATCTGGAAGCTTACTAAGAGCAGCTAAAATATTAAAGACTTTACCTTGACTTTTTAGTTGTGAAGTGTTTTCAATTTTTAGTCATTCCAACTTTACATTCAGACAGATGCCCCCATCCATTCACTTACTCTGCCTCTGCCTGCTGACTAAAAACCAAAAATAAAAGCTACTGTTCAGTCACCAAGTACCAACGACCCTGTATATTATCTCATTTCAGTTTTATAATCTTACAAAGTAGCCATTTTCACGTGCATTTTTCAGAAGAAGAAACTAGGGCTCGGAGATATTAATGACTTACCTAAAGTGAAAAAAAACTACTGTATGGACAGGCAGACATCCACACTGGAGTCTAGATGACCCCAGTTACTGGGCTCTTATCACGGCCTGACACCTCCTCTCAAAAGCACGATTTCCAAAGTGAGGAGATGGATCAAGTAGCCCAGCACAGTAGAAAGTATTGATATGAGGGCAGGAGGCAGATACAGGCATATCTCTAGGCTCAATCTCAAACCTTTCTCCCCTTTAATCAACCACTGCACATGACGCCCCATACCAGACAAAAGTAAGTGCTTTATATAAAGCAGTCCTAATAGATACAAATCATTTCAAATGACAGATTAAACACAGTAATTCAAGCATAGGGACCTAAAGATACCAATCTCAGCAGGGGAACATGAAAGGGTTTGTAATAATTATACTCAGCACAAATTCTCAGCTACTGCATGTGAGTCACAATTACAGTGACCTTGTACAGAGAGATGGAGCAGTAAGATCTGGTGAAGGTTTTACTACAGTGCTTGTGGTATGTTCTGGCTACACACAAAAGACATGGCATGCAAGACAGGGCAACTCGAGCCATGTCTCAGTTAGATCCTGCTTATCTTTGTTTTGAGATAATGAGTTAGTATACGCAGAGAGCATTTCCCTTGAAGAAGAAATGGATACATCTAAGAGTGCTGGGACAGAGAAAAATGAGATTACAGTACAAACGTTAGGCCTAACAACCCTGGGGGAGAGGACACGGTACGCAGGTCCATGCCAATGCAGAGAAGCCACGTGAAGAAGGGACGAAAGAGGATTCACATGCAAGGGGGACAACCAGAAGACCAAGGGAAGCCATGGGATACATTTGCCAATGTCTCACACCAAAAAGGTAGGAAGGGGCTGACCGAGTGGCTCAGTTGGTTAAGAGCTTGCTCAAGAATGCGAGCTCTGGGGGGCCGGCCAAGTGGCTCAGTTGGTTAAGAGCTCACTCAAGAGTTTGAGCTCTGAGCAACAGCGGTTGAGTCCAGCCCGAGCTGAGCAGCCGCTGAGCTGCCAACAGGTAGCAGGATGGCTCAGCTTAAAAAAAAAAAAAAGGAAAGAATATATAAAAAAATAAAATAAAAATAAAAATTAAAAAAGAATGGTTAAAAAAAAAAAGAATGCGAGCTCTGAGCAACAGGGTTGCCAGTTCGATACTCACATGGGCCAGTGAGCTGCGCCCAAGCTGAGCTGCCAACAGGTGACAGGATGGCTCAGATGGTGAGAGCTCGTGCTCCTAACACTAAGGTTACCTGTTCGAGATGGTGGGCTACGCCTGCCCGCAACTAAAGACTGAACTTGGCACCTTGAGCTGAGCCGCCCAGGTGCTCAGGGAATAGAGTGCACGCTCTTAACAACAAGGCTGCCGGTTCGACTCCCACATGGGATGGTGGCTATGCCCACCCACAACTAACTGAACACAGCACCTAGACCTGAGCGGCACAACTGGACTTGGAGCTGAGCTTGGTGCACCCTCCACAACTAAGATTGAAGGACAACAACTTGGCTGTTCCCCTCCCCAATTCCCCAAGTAAAAATAAATAAATAAAAATAAATAAAAATAAAATAAAAAGGTAGGAAGTAGGAATTGAGCTAAATTCAGGATTTCTAGACGTATCATTCATGTTACCTAATTTTCATTCATTGTCTGATCTTAGAAACTCATTTTCTCCTTGAGTGCTTCTGTCTCCTTAGGAATATATTTTTAAAAATCAATAAGATTATGGGGATTCTCATCTAACATTCTGTGATTAAACCAGAATATTTGTTTTACAGGACTGTGAAGCCAAGAAAAGCTGAATGAGTCATCCAGTCTACCATAGAGAAAGTGAGTTTAGTTCTACAGACTTTGTGCTTAGTGATCCATGAAGCAGATCTATGTCCAAAACAAGATTGGAGATATTCCTATTTGACTTCCAAATTCCAAACCCCAATGTTGACTTCAGGCTAATATATCAAACTGCCTCAGAAACATTTACAAGTATCCTGTTACAACACATACCCCAGGATGGACCTAGCAAATACTGAGCTAACCAATTTTCAAAAGCCAAGACGATTAAAGAAAAATGTGTAAAAAAAAAAGCAGAGAGAGTATTCTAAAAAGAGTCTAAAAACACAGTAAAACCAAATGCAATGTGTGACCGTTGACTGGATTCCACCTCAAAAAAATGTACACAGGATATTTTGGGGAAACTGCAAAATTTTAATGCAGATGGAATATTTATAAATATTATTGTTTCAACATTAGTCCCTTGACTGATAGTAGTAGTGTTTAGGTAGAAGAATATCCTTGTTATTAGGAAACACACGCTGAGGCAGTTAGGAGAAAAGCATTTGTCACAACAACTGCAACTTCAAACAGGTCCCTCAGAAAGCTGTGTGTGTGTGTGTGACGGAGAGAGAGAGACAGAGAGAGAGAGAGAGAGAGAGAGAGAGAGAGAGAGAGAGAGACAGAGAGAGAAACATTAACAATTTGTAAATCTAGATGAAATCTAACTGAACTATTATTTCAACTTGTGTGTAGGTTTCACATCTTTAAAAATAATATTAGAAGAAAAATCACTTGTAGTAATAAATGAAACAAAAAAAAATTTAAGCATTGTGGTGGTAGAGAAACACAAACACATACTGTGGATGTCATCCTGTAGTCAAAATAAATTTGGGGTTTGTAAATGGCAAAACAATGTTATTAAAAGAGCTTCCCTGCATTTAATAGGATCGTCTAATGAAATGGCGAAATAATTATTGTTCTCAAGTCTTTTACGAAATGTGAGACTTGCTATAAAAATCAGCAGAAAAAAAATTATGCAGGTTAACTTTTCAATGATTTGAACAATAATAAAAGTCATGGGCTGGTTTCTAGCTGCTCTTCTCATCAAAGCAGTTGCACTTTTCTCGTGACTAAGTGTGTACTACTATACTTTCCTTTCTGAATATTAAGTAAGACCAGCTTTAACAAGTCTCAACTTGAGACTGCCATATTTTGCTTTAAGACGAATGCATACAGGCCGCCTCATGTTAACTTTTTCATTACTAGGCTTCATTTGCCTCACCAGCCAAAGAAACTTTTAAGTAAATATGACAATCTCACTGTTGTTAATGTTAACCAAGGGAAAAGCCTAGTCCATCCTAGCCCACCCTCAAGAAGGGAAAAAAGCCACCTACCTCACTGGTGATGCGACACCAGCTCCTCCCCGCCCCCAGAGAAAATCTTTATATAAAAACCCAACACATACAAAGTCAGGGTGCTTCATGATACAGCAAAGACTGGCGATCCTTCTTCAGACTTAGAAAAGCTACTAGAATCTTTGCACACACTGGCCTTTTTTCAGTGACTATCTTAAAAGGCACTCCAAACCAGATAATATAATCCTAAATTATCAAAACATTTCCCCTTCAAATTCAAAGTCGAAAAGTATATCAAAAACATTTCCAGAAACTCAATACAAAGGAAAGGGATTTTCTTTAACATAAAATATAAGAATTAAGTTAGTTGTCCCCAATAGGACAAAGTCAGCCCAGGTAATAAATGTATTAAATTTTGAGATAACAGAACTGCCTTTATTACTTAACCCAAAGCTTGTGAAATATTTGTCCAAATAAGCTCCCTAATATGATTTTATAGATGCCACTGGAAATTGGGTATAATATTCCTCAGAATGTTCAGAAGTCTTCGCTCAACACACTTTCAAAGAGGTTACAAGGGATGTTCTGTCCCTTTAAATTAATGCTTTTAAGACTTGGCAGTTGGATATTCTGCAGTTAGAATTCACATTAAAAGCAGCACATCATTTATTTGTGGTTCACGGTGACAAATGGCAAAAAGTTCAACCCAAGAAGGACAAGTCTCTCAAAGTAAGGTCTGCATGGCATATATTACCTCCCCGCCTCAAGATGCAATGAACTGGCTTCAAACGCTAACAGCAAGATCCATGGGAAGAAGTAAATGGCACAGAGCAGAGGCAAACCTACATGAATGTTTATCAATCTGGCAAGTTCCTCTAAGATTGAGCTGTTATTAAATTGGCTAATTTTTGTTCAGAGACTTGCCCTAGGGCTAGTAACTCATCCAGAACATACTAAATCCACCCTAAAAACAGAATGGAAAGCCATTAAAGTTGTTTTTGTTTGTTTAGGAAAATACCAGAGACATAATTTTGATATTCAACTATTGGTATTTAAATTAAACACATTTGTTTTTCTGCACAACGAAGGAAAGAAAACCAACTATGCAGTACATATACATTATTTCCTTAAGGCATCAGTTAAACACTCAGTAAACCTATTACTGATTTACTAACTTCAAAAGTTTCCACCTTTGATTATTATTTTCATTTATCTTCATGATAGTAAAAGGTTTTGATTCCTCTGATGAAATTTTTTTAACTTGTTTGAATGTTGCATTCAAGAAAATCTTAAAATCTTTTTGGGCACTTTATCTGAAAGTTCTAAATTAACTATGAATAAAAAGTGATTTGATTATATAATTTTATCATTGAGGGAAGATTTTTTAAAAGAATAAAACAAGCTTATCAAATATATGATGATGGACAGAGAACTGACTCTGGGTGGTGAACACACAATGTGATATATAGATGATGTATTACAGAATTGTACACCTGAAATCTATGTAACTTTGCTAACAATTGTCACCTCAATAAACTTCAATCAAAAAAAAAAAGGAAATTCAAAAGATTCAGTAAGCTCACCCCCTAATTTATTTAAAATATTTTGAATATTGATATTTGTTTATTTGTGAAAACAGGTCTATGGATTTAATCAGATTCTGGTATAAGACTACAAGTTTCCAACATTATCAATTACTAATATAAACAGATTTTAATTTTAGTCTTTAAATAATATGTAGGATAATATATTTGAAGGGACTGTCTTTCATAAAATATATTTTGATTCCTCTTAGCCAAAGCAAAAGGCTGTAAATGCATTTTTCTTAATTAGCAATCGGACCAAAAAAAAAGAAGAAGAAGAAGAAGAAGAAGATGTGGAGGAAGAAGAAGATGAGGAGGAAGAAGAGGAGGAGAGGAAGAACTAAACACTGGCTCTGATTTAGCAGGCCCATCCTGAGACTTCACCCCCTCTTCTTACACAGTCCTCTGGCTGTCTGAGTTCCAACCCTCTGTGTTCCCTTCAGGTGACTCACCGTCGGATTCCGGCAGGTTCAGGAAATGCTCTTCCCCAGCCTGCAAGTCTCACCTACTCTTAGATGTGAGTCACTTACATTAGCAAGAGCAAGTTGCTCCAGTTGTTCCTGAGCAGGAGACTTTGAAAGGGAGCCCCAAAGGACAACCTCCAGGCGGCTAGGGGAGCACCCACCATCTCAGGCAGCGGAGAAAAATGCGCATTTTTCATGGTTTACCAGAAAACCCACATCCCTGCCAGCCTTAGTGTCAAAGCTTATTCTTAGAGTTAGAGGAGCCTGTTTCAACTTGAAGACACCCGTGTCAGGTGAATGGACAGCCAGCTATCGCAATGAAAGGTAAATAAAAAAGTTTTTTTTTTAATTGCCTTAAAAGCCATGGTTGATCGAACTTAGCACTGATTAAGATTAATTCCACTTCTGCTGAACTCTGGGGTATGAAGAAACAATAGAATTAGAACGTTAACTGAACAAGACGCGTAAGTCCTCTTTGGGAGGCACAACTTTTCGAAAGGGGCTATAGGTCCTTCGTGGAGTTCCCACATCAGGCAGGCAGAGAACGTGGACTGTGTATTGTGCCTTCCAACGTGCAAATGACGTTTTGGAAATCACTTCTGTTAAGTGACTTTTTTAAAAAATCACTTACTTTGTTAGATGAGTCAAGTCTGAAGTCCCTTACAATTGTTTCCCAAGACCCAAAACTTACATTTGTTTCATAATCTTTTATTCACATTTTATTTTTTTTTTAAAAAAAGAGAGAGATTGGCAGGAAAATGGTGATTTTCTGTCCTGGTTGCCTCGTTTTGAGAAAAGAATCTTAATCTTTTCATTGTACCACAAAGAACAGGCCAATCCTCATTCTGAATCCTTAAGGGATCGTGTTAAAACATGTCAGGAAAGGCACTGAGAAAACTGCCCGGAGACTGACAAACACCTTGGTTCTACTTCACATTCAAACTGTTAGGGGAGTTTTCACTTCACTGAGGCAAACAAGACGTAAGCATGGCAATTTGAAATCTGCGAAGTTATAATAAGGACTTTAAAAGTAGGTGAGCCTAAGGCAGAATGATTGTTGATTTCTTTGGTTAAGGTTTATCTATTACAGAAGTTTATATCATATTCTCAAGTTGAATCTGCTTTTCATATTAGGTATATTAACATTTTTCACAACTTTCTTTCATAATTCTACTTAAAGATTCTGATTACTAGGAAAATGAACAGCAACAAGTTTGGTTCTCTATTACCATCTACATGGCAGGGATGGGGAAAGAGCCAGGCATTGTCAATATTTTATTTCATCATTATTTTTACCAATTTGAGATGAATAGTCTTTCCTCCTTGAAGTCAGGGACCAAGGAGATGTGTTGTCTTAGTCCTTCAGCAAAACCCTATAATTGGACTATTGTTTCCAATACCCACTTGAAACGCAATTCAGGTGAGTGTTGGTTAAGGGGAGAGAAGGGGCTGGAGGAGCTATTAGATTGCTGCCTAGCATATTGAAGAATGTAGCCTAGGGAAAAAAATTAGTCATAAAATCATAACTATTTTATGAAGAGATTGAGAAGAAATTTTCTTAGCCAGAGACAATATGCTGAGGGGGCTTACTGCATTTCAGAGATCCGGGTGGGAGAAGGAAGGCTAAATTAGAGTGGATGTTTTCATGTAGGTGAATGGTGTTTGTGCCCTTCAGAATCTGCCTGCTTTTCTTCCTTCTCTGATACCTAAGGATTTCACTTCCTTGAAGAATGAAAACTATTTCATGCTTGGCCCTGGACTGTAAGAAAATGCCACAGAAATTTAAGAGAGGAGACAAGAATAGCCATGTGTGCCTCTAAACGGAGAGAAACATGAAATTCTCTACAAGCCCAATAAGGGAATGGTGGAGAATGCAGGACAGAAGTGAGGTGAATTGTGGGCAGAATCACCGGGAGCATCCCACAGTCTCCAGGGCAGATGCTCTGTGTACAGGCATGGGGCAATGGTTTGCTTTAGGGCAGAAAGCTCAGGACTCAGCAAAATCACTGGGGTTTGGGTGCTGACTGTGCCAAAAGTTATCAGCGTGACTTGGGCAAGCCTCTTACTTCCCAGGAGCTCACTGCTTTCCGTCCCAGTAAAATAAGGGGCTTAGATTTCATGGTCATAGAGGCCCTGCAGTGATGTCCTGAGGTGCTAGGGTTGGTTAGCAGGAACCCAAGGCGCAAACCAAACACAGGGATGCTGGAGGGAGGGGACACTGGATAAAGCCAAAGCTGATGAGGAGAACTGGTCCTCCCTATGTCTGTCACAGCCAGCTACATGACATTAGTCAAATCTCCATCTCCTTAGGTCGCAGATTCTTGCTTTGCAAGATGGAGATGGAGATGGTTTGCTCCTACTTCCTCAGGTAGAAAGTTTTATGTTAATATCAATGCAAGGGCCAACTGCAGTTCTTCTAGTTGTGAACATCTGAAGCAGAGAGGAGAGCAGAAGCAACTGTGACCATGTGGTTAAAAACTAGGTGAGCTGAATCTCATAAAAGACACTGAAGTGAACAAGAAATAATACTCACGTCTTCTGCTTCAGGCCAGTGGTTAAAGCCAGGCTCCCACCTGACCTGAAAGGATTTCCAAACTCTCTACCAACTTATACGGCAGATGCAGGCAGAACACAACATTTGTCCTCCATCTGTACCTAATTAGCATATTTTACCTTTCATTAACATTCTTATTAACCAAGCACAAAACAATTTACACTAAAATGCAGCTGAAGAAGAGCACTGATTAAATTTCACTTGGTAGAAGGATCCCATTGGGTCATTCACACCAGTGATTCCATAATTTCTCCTGTAAGGCAATTTCTTCTAATTCTAATTTCTGTCATTTTCAAAGGAAAAGGAAACTACTTAATGACTTTTTAAAACATATTAGAATTTATATGGCACAAACTGTCTTTCTAACTTGAATACTAAAGCAATTAACATGTGGATAGTTTAATATATGCCCAAGACTATTGCATATTTTGACATACATTATTTAAAAAAAAAGAAAACCTCACACAACTTTGAGGTGTATACAGCTATTACCCCGTTTTACAGCTGAGCAAATGAAGGCTTAAGTAGTACACAAGTATGAAGCAGAGCTCTGACCCTGAACCATGTCTGCCCGCAATCAACCATGCCCTTCGCCACTACTTTTTAAAGCACTGGGTAAACTCACTATTTGGTGGTAGTGACCTCTTTCGTGTGGGTACTTTAATAGGTAAAATTATATAGATCTGTGATTTATTTACCGTACTATTGGGTTGTCGGAAAAGTCATGACACATTTTTGCAATGAAAAACAGAAAAAATACATGATGACTTTTCCAACAACCCAATATTTGACTGCAGTAGATAAATGACTGTCTTGGGTATATCACGCCCTGCAATAAAGTTGGAGCCACTTTACTTCCTAGTTTTCCCAAAGGAGACATCAGATAGTCATCAGCCTCTGAACAGCCAGTTTGTGTAGAAGCAGAAAGAAGAGGACAGCACACAGACCAACCTGCCTTCCAATCCAGGCTCTGCCCCTCACTGGTGTATCTACCTAGGCGATGTCTAACACTCTTCCAACAGTTGGCACATGTCTGTTGAAGGAAACTCTCTAAGCCTCAGTTCCTTCGTTTGAAAACTGGGGGTACTAATTCTTACTACCACTCGGGTAGCAACGAAATATTGAGTTCCTCATACACACCAAGCTCCAATGAAAGGTCTATAAGGACTGAGTGAGGTAATACTGTGGTAATTACTCATTCCAGACTCCAGTTGATCTGACGATGAATGTTTCAGAGAAGAGGAAACTGAGGCATAGAGGGTTAGAAAACCTGCCCAAGTAAGTGGCAGGCCTGCAATTGGAATCCAATATCCTTTAACTAAATTAAAACGTATCTAAATAATTTAGAATGACCCTAGGCACACAATACTATCAGTCAGCATTTGCTGAGCCATTATGCTTCTTAATATCGTTGTTGTTGTTGTTGTTGTTGTACCTGAGAAGACAGAAGCAGACTTTTCAACTGCCAGAGGAAGGTTCGCCTGCAGCCTGAACATGCTCGCAAGTTAGAGATGTTACTGACTTTTGGCCGCCAGAGCCAGTCTCCAGAGAACAGAGTAGGGAGAAACTCTTCTTTTCAAGTCCAAGAGTCTGCAGGGTAGGCACCCTTTGCTAAATCTAAGAAGATCCTGGCTGCTTCCAAAGCAGAAGCCAGCATAATAGAGGGCAGCAAGAAATAGACTAATTCTAAGGGCCCTGTGCAATAAAGGAGTTACAATCTAGTCAAAGAAAGAAAAATGGTAACAGAAGACTGCTTGGGCTGTAGCACACATTACAGCACTGAGCTGTGTGACTCTCAGGCTGACAGTTGACAGAAGAGATCCAAGAAAATAATGCGTGGACACAAATTGTCTCTAGATTGCAGCCATCTTAGGGCTGCCACATGCCTTTCGGGGCGGATGACCTACCTGTCCAAACCTGTTCCTCCATGTACCTGCCAGACTCACATGAAATTGAAAAATAAATCTTCAATGGGCTTCTCAAAACAATTTAGGTAAATTAGCGAAAAAACAAATTGGAAAAACGACCAAATGAATTGTTTACTAGATGTATTTACTGGATAGTCCGTCATCTCATAGGTGGGTGCAATGTAGCTACTCGGCGCTCACAGTAATATACAATCCTTAAATAATGACAGCTACAATTACTTTTTTGGTTGTTTCAACCAAGCATTTTAAAGACCTGAACAATGAAAACTTTAAATGAGATAAAGGTTTGCACTGTTTCAAAACTGTCTATGCAATACCTATGTTATAGGTAGCAAAATGAATGAATAAAAGAATAGTGGGTGCCAACAAAAAGGTAAACTACTGTATCAATGTATTAGCATATTATGATTGCTGTTGAATAAAACTGTACTATATGTTAAATACCAACATTCCTTTCCCCCTGAAACATTCATCCTAATTTCATGCTGCAAACACCAAAATATATATACCACATATATAAAACAAAAAAGTATCCACTCAGTACAATACCTCAATTATTATCCTGATTTTTCACCCTAAGACCCAGAAATAATGTGTATCAGATATGTACCCAGTCCTTTACAAAGGCATGCTGGGACTCAGCATGTGTGCTGTTGATCATCAGTTTACAGTGTATAAAACTACAAGTCAGAGAGACACTGAAGAACTGCTCAATGCAGAAGTCAGTTTGAGTGCTCAAAGCTGAAGGAACCTGACCTGTAAGCACCAGGGCACACTAACATGTGCTCTTATGCCCACCCGACCCCCACCCAGCATTTCTTCTTGATCCTGGAAGATACTCCCAGAAACATAAATGTCTTGCAACCAGGGTGGCAAAAGCCAACACCTCTACCCTTGACTTTCTTCCCCATCCCAGCCTCCATCAGGAGATGGCACATTTCCCATGATGCCTCCCTCTCCTTCATCCATGAATATCAACCCAATTTACTCCACACCGGACAAGCACTCTCTCCAGTACACTCACATGGCTATTTACGTAGACCCTGCCTAGTCCCCTCCAAAAAAGATGTAAAGTAGTTTACAGAGATGCTTAATATGAAGTAAGTGCAAATAAATTTTAAATAAGAGAAATGGAGCCTGGGAGAAACAATGGTGGGGAATTAAATGCTATGTCAGAGGTGAGTTCAACAAATTCATTAATTCCTATCTATTTGATCGACCTTATGTAAACATTCCAACAGGAAAAGAAGCAGGCATAATGATTCAGTTCTGATAAATTAGTAGCAGGCCTAAAGGGACATTATCCTCAGTGTGCAGACTACAAGAACTTCCTTTCTCTCATGAGTTCTCACACAGAAAACTGAAGTTATGCTGAATAACCCAAGGAGTAGACACAGTGAAAGTGACTGAATGCTTGGAGGTATCAACACACCTCCGTCCAAGCAAAGCCATTTATGGGGGCAGATGGGACAACACAATGGGTCCACGTATGTGGCATACTTTCCATATTTTCATCCTATTGCTGTTTCTTCATAATTACTCTAGAAATCCCCTATGCCCCATTTTCCCCAGTAGACTTGATTCTAATTATCAAAATTTCCCAAGTGCTAGGCATATTAGGTTGAACCATATGAGAATGCCATTTTGACCCATAAAAACAACATTTCCATATGGTTCAACCTAACAGATCAGCACCAAGGAAGAAGAAACTTCGGAGCTTGTGAAGGAATATTCATCCCAAATTCAATACAATGCCATTATGTTCTAAAATCCTATAAATTACTTCAAAGCTTGTCTTACAAGCTTATCAATTTCAAGTAGGAAAATAAAATATCACGTTAGGGGGAATTAGTCAAACGGAGGGAGAGGTTTAGAGCAGGCATCAGGGAATAAGGCTCTAAGTGGCACAAGATATTGGCCAAAAACCAAGGGCGAGACCTGGGGCAGACCCACCATGACATTACATGTCACAGATTGTAACCCACAGATAAGCTTTATTTGATCTGCCCAGATCTGGTACTATTGATCATTTCCTCTTCTACCTGGCTTACTTTCCTCACTCACAACACCCAGCTTTAATCCTCTCCCTTCACACACAGCGAGCTGTTCAGAAACATCAGGGGACCAGCGCTTGGTCTTTGGCCATTCTTACACAAGATCCACTGCCAATTCCTCTTCTCTCAGCACTTCCAGGGTGGTACTCTTTCACTTCAGATGGAAAATGAGGGTATTTGTGTGTGTGTGTGGGGGGGAAACACTAGCAGATGCCTACCAAGATCAGCCATGTTCCATGAGAGGCTAACATTAAGTCAAGTGTTATCTGAGCTCTGATTCTGTGCCTGCAGACACTCTGCAAGACTCTGGAGCTAGAAGGATGCAGGGATTCTCAGGAAGTCAGGCAAACAAGGAAAGTGCAATACAACAGCTGGAGGGCCGGGTAACCAGGCAGTGAATAGGGACTGAGGGGCGCTGACATGGCACGTGAGGAAAGCATGGAAGGCTTTGAGAATGGAGGCAGATGAGTGCCTCTTGGAAGCTGTGAAGAGCTTGCCTAGTAGAGCAGGGAGAGACGGGATTTCCAGGACAGAAGGGCCAGGTGGATAGGACAGGCCAGGTGCAGGAAGTGGGAGCTGCAAAGTGGGCAGAAGGCTAAAGGTCAAGTCATAAGGGTACCTGCAGAGACACTTGAGTTGTGCCCTGTACAAGACAGAAAGGAAGCCAGTAAGGGCTGGAATGATAAGGGATTAAGTGAGGAAATGTGACAGGCAAGAGAAAGACACATAGGAAACAAAAGAATTCAAACACATAGGTTACTATTTCTCCTTGTTGAACAAATTATCTTCATACATCAACCCAGAATTGTTTTGATTCAAATATTCCCACTGGTGTGAGGAGCATTGTTTTAAAAAATAAGATAATTATGTGAGTGAAGTTGAGAGTAGAAATTACTTTAAAAAAATGTTATATGTGTGTGTATATGTGTATACACACACATATATAACATAAAATAAATTATGTGTAATGCCAGATCCTTTTACTATATATGTGTGGGGGTAGGATATTTATTTCTTGTTTTTATGAAAGGAGAAAATGAGAAACAGTGAGGGATGGATGATGATAAAAATTGTGAAATATTCACTAGTATTGAAGACTTCACTAGAGAATTTTTCAATTATTGATAAAGGTAAGAGATGAAGCTGAAGGAAAGAATTGTCTTTTAAGTACCAGTCTTATTCCATTAATTGATTAGCATTATAGTTTGGTTAAACTGTGATGTGAAGAATTAGGGGAGCTAACCTGACATCAATTCTGTTGGGAGAGGCCTCGAGAATATGCACCCCCTGATCCAACAGCACAGACAACCATCATAATGACCCTGTTCGATGGTGACCACCATCACCATGGAGAATCACTGTAACTCCAAGGATAGTGCTTAAGCCATGGGGTGACCCTTCCAAAACATGGAACAGCATCTCTGTAAGCTTGGGAGAAGCGTTCTTCCTTTCTTTACAGGCTGATAAATGGTAATCAAACAGCTAAAAACTTTACCTGGGGTCTTGAATTCTTAGAAATTTGTTTAAGGAACCAGGAGTCGTTTGAAATATATTTGGTTTAGAATATATTCATGTGAATCCACTATTCTGGCTATTGGGACTATAGCCCCTAACCTTTCTGACCAGCCTCCTCTCTATCAATAATCCAGCATTTAGCTACATATGAATTAGATTTTGCCTAAACAGAACATAAAAATATATATTTCACAATTCAGTAAACTATAGAATCTATATGAGTAATAAGACTTTTACTATTAAGCAGAAAAAAGATATTTGCATGAATTACACTTTTATATTATTATGGCACTTATAATATAAAATTGACTTTGTATGCATTATCGCAACAGATTCTCACAGCACCTTTGGAAGCTAGAACAGGTCTATTATTTCCTCATTTCACAGACGAGCAAGCTCAAACTCTGAGAGGTAAAATTCTTTGCCCAGGGTCACAGACTCATAGATGCAGTCAAAAACTTTACACCTGCCCACTGAATTGAGGTCTAGGTCACTGGTCGGGCTACTTGTGAGGTTCCGCTAATCAGGCCAGGCAGCCCAGCAGAGAGGCACCTGCTCTGGGGTCCCAGACACTGGGGCCCATTTCCTGGCTTTGCCTCTCACTGTCTGTGTAATGTTGGGCAAGACGTTGAATCTCGCTGAGGCTCCTCGCTTATACAGAGGGAATAAGCAGGTTGGAGGTTAAGGTTACAAAGAAGCATGAGACACGACCTTGCCTTCAGGGTGATTACAACCCAGTTTGCATCATCCCTTCAACATGCCCCCCCACCC
>NW_017731694.1:445799-453094 GCF_001890085.2 Hipposideros armiger
CAACTGTAGGCCACAGGTATGAAGCAGCATAACTTGGGAAGACAGCTTTAGGGAGCACCTGAAAAACCTGAATGAAGGGCCGTATGTTTTGCCTTCCAACACTCCACGCATGCATTAATGAAGTGCTCTGTGAACACTGTGACCTAATTCTGTTACAAAAAGAAGTAAATTGGACCCAGTGAGGTAACCTGTGTCGTTTCCAAGGCCTTCGGCAGACCTGTATCTTATCAGTGTTGGAACATCGACAAATTCATTCTCATTCTCTCTCTCTCTCTCTCCCTCCCTCCCTCCCACCCTCTCCCTCCCTCTGCCACTCACTTACTCACCCACTCACGTTTAAACTGAGATTCTTAGATTACAGGTGATTCTAAAATGCAAGAGAGGCTGTACCTTTCAGCAGAAACTGTGCATTAGATGGCTTTGGTGACCATCACATCATCACCAGTGAGATTTAAGGACTACAGCAGTACAATCTGTCATGACCCATATGCTCTATTAGTTTGCTATAGCTTTTCCGTACAACAACAACAAAAAACTCAAATCCAAAATTCTTACCATTTCGAATGTGAGCTTCCAAAGAACAACCTGCAAAGTGGAGGACACATAAGGGATGTAATTACATTATAACTCTTGTCATTGGAGAACCACCACCACTACCAAGTATCAGTCCAAAAAATCATCAACAGTTGCATGTAGGGAGCAAGCATGTAGCCAGCCTTTGTCTTTGGATAATGGATCTTCTGTGTACTGAAGGGCAACGAGACCCTGGGATGCCAGGGAGACTGAAGGCACTGCTATGGCCTGGTGGGCACACTCGCCGGCTCTTCCTGCTGGGAAGGGAGTCTCCCCCACCTGGGCACAAGTGGCTCCCCACCCAGGCTGAGAGGGGACCCAGTGAACTGTAAAAGCAAGGCTGTGCCCCCCAGGCAGCAAATCTGTGCCCGGAGTGCTGATGCTCACCCCTGCCTCCCTGCCATGGTCTTCCCACTGCTCCTCCAGGGCAACATAGAGCCTTGGGCATCCAACACGCTGGGCTAAACCCCTCCTCCACAAGCTAATAAGCTTTTCCTTCCTGAGCCCCAGAATCTGTTTTCCCAGCCATAACAGCAGTGTAGCAGCGATACAACCTGTAGGGTTTGCTCTTAAAGGCCCCAGCGGAGGGCTGGCCACAGAGAAAGAAAAAGCTCAATTGTGACAATTAATCAATTCTCAGGTGTGAACTAAACATGATCTCCAGCCACTATATTTTGATGAGGGGTGGGGAAGCTGCTAAGAAGTACCAGGAAAATCATCTATAAAGAATGCTAAGTGATGGTCACTAAAGCAAGAAAAACCAGGAGTTGTGGGGAGCAGAGAAAAGAGAAAGAAAGACATATTTATAAGTAAGGAGAACATTCGAGGATCCATATGGGTCAAATGCAGTGACATAAGATGAAATGATAAATGGAGCAAGGTCTGCAAACGCCAGTTGTCTGTAGATCGGGCAGGTAACGCTGAGGAGTGAGGAGACCCGGGGACGCCACGCGAATGCTGGAGCTGGTGAACTGGGAACCGCCCCCCAGCTAACGTGGCTGGGCTGTTCATGCTTGCTGTTGGCACATCTCATTTGTCAAGATCGGATCCAAATCTGGATTCTTACGTGAAATTTCCTGATGTTTTTAACATAGTTCAGGCCAAACAAAACTAGATCTCCAGCTGAGAAGATCAGCAGTTCCTTCAGGAGCTTGACAAGGAAAACCAACCCCACCTCTGCCCTATATTCCCCCCTCCCCATTTCCTACCTTCCAAAATTAACCCCCAGAACGTTATTTTTACTCCAGTGCAGGGTAACCAAAAAAACTGCAGATTCTGTTTCTGTTAGGAATCCTGACTCTACCCATTACTCCTTGTGTGATTCAGGGCCAGTTAATTAAAGTGTCTGAACCTTGGATCTTCCCACCTGGGGGCTGGCATGGGGTCAATAGAACACACAGGTTGTACGGCTGCTCTGAGAATTGCATGAGGCATCAAGCGCCAAGTTCGAGGTCTAAGATAAAGGCGACAATAAGAACATGCTAATCCTTTTCCACCATCTTTATTTATACGGTAAGCTTATAACCAACAAAGTAGCAACATAGTCAATAAAATAGTCAAAGGATGATATCAATGAGTGGCTAAAAAAACCAAACCAAACCAAAACAAAACAACAAAACAACCAGAAGGTCTCTAAGCATCGATACCATCTAACCTCAGGAATGGCTATAAAGCCTGGGCCTACCACAGACATCACATTCTTGAGCAGTTTCATCAGCTCTCAGCTGCGGGAGCAGTAGGAGGAAGGACAGGATTCCCACCCATGAATAAGGCCCTGGAAGAAAGCCCATTACTACCGCTGAAGCAATCCTCATTGCAACACCCACAGGTGCCAGGACATGCAGAGGACGCATAGCTGCTCGGCAGTAAGCCATACAGGGAGCCTGATGCTTGGTGCAGATGGTGCAGAACGGCAGCAGGCAGAGGAGGCTCAGAGACAGCTTCAAAGCAGGGCAGGCTTTCTGAGCAAAAAGAGCCATTAAATGGCTCCTGATAGGGTGGCTGAGGCCACATGCCACGGAACAGTCTGAGTATAAACAAGGTGGCAAGAACTCCTTTCATCTTGTGTCCAACCCACCAATCACCACATAAAATTCTGCTGTGAACCTAGGATATGCAACAGGAATTTATAAGGTTTTGCCCCTACCCAGTACAGTTGTGTCATCGTCTTTGGAAATATTCTCTTGTTAACCCTGCAGTCCTCTCATACGGACATGTCACCATATTTATGTTATGAGGAAGTGGAAGGTCATAAGCTAGAAGGTAGAGCTGGGACTGGAACCCAGTGTTCCACATTGCTGCCATACTCAGCTAGGGGTACAGGCAAGGGTTTTTTTTTTAAAACCAAGCTAGTAAATCACCATTTTAAATGCAAGGCTTTAAATGAGAAGCTTAACAAAATCTCCCATTGGTCCTGTGTCTGTCTTTCTACCTCCTGCCCTCTCTCTCCCCTTCCCATCACAGGCATTTTTTTTTTTTTTAAAGATTCTCAAATCGCTCCCTTACTTCCTTGCCTCCCAAGATTTACTCAGCCTGCGTCATCGGCCCTCTGCTTCTGCCCCTGCCTCCCTCCTGCTGTCACCACCACACACACAGCACAACACAATCAGCCCGGGCAGGGGTGAACAATGGCCTCTTTGTTACTGAATCCCATCCAGGGGCAGTTTGCTGTCCTCTCTCACTTGATGCCCCTGCAGGATAAAGCTGGTCACAACCTACAAGATTTCGCCCCTACCCTGTGCAGCTGTGCCAGCTGCCTCATAATATTCTCGTTTCTTAAACTCTCTCCTCGAGTCACATGACGTTAGTCTCCTGACAGTCCTCCCAACTCCCTGACCGCTCTTTCAGGCACACCCTTTTCCCGAGGATCACTCCTTAAAAACACCTAAGTCAGCCCTCTCCTAATTCTCCCTCTACTGGGCAGGTTCACCTGGGCAACCTCATTCACTCCCATAGTCTCTTCTGTCACTGATCTTCTGTTGGCCTTAAATGTACATCACCAGCCAGGAGCCCTTCCCCAGGCTGCAGGTCTGTATCTTTAATTACCCAGTAGACACCTTCACATGGATACTATCTAGCTATCCTGAAATCAACTCTATGTGCGCCTCCTCTCGTCAGCCCTCGCATCAGGGAAAGAAACCAACACCGACTGCCATACTCCTGGGAGGCCACCAACACACCTCGCTTTTCATCATCGGTCAACCACTAATTCCTCAAAAGCCTCAAATTTGTCACATCTCTCCATTAGTCAGTGTCATGATCGGCTCCTCAGCAGATTACTGAACCTTATCTTTGGCCACACAGCATTTCCACATGCTCCTTTCCCATCGGACTTTCGGCAAACCTGCTGCGACCCAGGTATCACAGCTGCCATGTCACCTTCATGATCCTGCTTCCTCTCATCAGGGTATACCTCTGTATTTCCATAGCACCCCAGATCTCTCGCTCTCTACTCAGTGTCTGTTTACTTCTAGATCCTCAATTGACTCTAACCTCCTTGAAGGCAGAAATGTCCCCTCCTCATCTTTATAATCCCAGATCCTGGAACGTGACTCTCAGTAAATGACTTCACGGAAGAGGTCAGACTATGGTTGCACTGAAAGGCATGCAGAGATTTGTAAGGTAGGGAAAGAAGGGGAGAAAGGACGTCATTCCGGAGTGGGAATGGGTGCGAAGGAAAGCAGGGGGCTAAATGCAAGGCATGCTACTGAGAGGCAACAGTTTGGTTCCCAAATCAGATGAAAGTAGAGAGTTCCCAATCAGATGAAAATGACCTTGAATTTCATTTAGGCAAGGATTAATAAAAACTAACATTTATAAAGCCCTTAATTTATAAATGTATATTCTAATTTAACCTCACAATGATGCTCCAGAGTAGGTACTACTGTCCTCATGACTCAAAAGATTAACAAGGGGACATGCAGATTTCCCCGAAGTTTACTGCCAGCTTCTAATTCTAAGAACCCAGCATCCTTTGGCTTCCACACTCCATGATCCAACACCACAAAAATAACTCCTTAGATTGGATTAGTAATTGAAAGAAGAATTTCCCTGCCACGTAACTTAGAGTTGGAGAGCAAAAGAAAGGCAGGGCTACGTGGGTTACTTAGAAAGAAGGCGCAAGAAGAAGCAGGAGAGAATGGAACGGAATGAAGCAAGAAGCCGTAAAGGCCAGTGAGGAGATCAGCATGGTGGCCCACACAAGACTAGAAGGGCCTCAATCTGGAAGATGGCTGTGGGAGCAGCAAGGCAACGACAGACAAAAGGGGAAGGTATTTTCACAGAAGAAACAGACTAGACAAGTGACTGACTAGATGAGGGGCAAAGAAGAGAGAACTATCCAACAGAGTACATCCTGAGGTTTTAAACTGTTTCAACTAAAAGATGAAGACAATATTCACAAACAGGCAGGGGGAAAAGTGGTTTCTGTTGAAGAAAGGCTAAAGTTTAGAGATGCTGAGTTTGAGGGATGTAGATGTGTAGCACACGCCAGTGCACACAACGGACTGTAGTCTGGGGAAATGAAAGAGGGAATGTTGGGAAAGAGGTGATGGCTGAGCATTCACATAAACATGCACACTTTTGAAAAACAGGAGGAAAAAAAATGAGGAGCTGGGGCCTAAATTTCGGGAAGCACTTCATTTAAAGAAGGTAGTGAAGGAGATGGAGGAGGCAAGAGGAAATTCTCAGAAGCCAGTAGAAAAGAATAAAACACCTCATTTTCCAAATCTGGCTTATCAAATTTAATTCCAGAAAATCCAAATTCTATGTCTGAGCTGATTAAAACACAACTTTACCACATAATTTCAACAGGAATTAAGAGAATGGGAACACAGATCCCCCTGATGTACAAACCCTCACTGTATCCAGGTCTGGATTTTGGACCCAATTCTAAGACACTCATGAATGAGTCATATTGATGGCTACACAGTGCCCCTCTCCTACCAAGAGGTGGGGCCCTTGCTGGATGTCCTTCTACAGCAGAGGACAGGGAGTGCACTTATGACGGGCTTGTCCTTGGTCTTGAAATCTCATCCACTATCACACAGTGAATCACTAAATTCTTTCTATTCCTTTTCTTTTCTGTGTACTTTTTCCCCTTTCTCATTTTATTGAGATCATTTATTACATATCATAATTTTCATCCATTTTAAGTGTACAATTCGTTGATTTTTAGTAAATGAATAGAGTTGTGCAACCATCGCCACAATGCAGTTTTTGTCACCTCAGTAAGATCCCTCAAACCCTCACGGTAACCCCCAATTCCCCCTGGAGCCCAGGCAAACACTAATCTACTTCCTGCCTCTATGGATTTGCCATTTCCTGGCATTTCATCTAAATGGTGTGTGATCTTTTGTATTGGCTTCTTTCCCTTATAAAATGTTTTTGAGGTTCATGCATATTATAGCTGTATTTCATTCTTTTTTTATAGCCAAGCAGTAGTCCACTGTATGACTGTATTACATTTTGTTTATCCATTCATCAGTTGACAGTTGAGTTAATTCCACTTTTAGCTATTACAAATACTACTACTATAAACATTTGCATACGAGTCTTTGCATAGGTATATGTTTTCATTTCTTTTGGGTAGATACCTATGAATGGAATTGCTGGGTTATACGATAAATTTAGGTTTAATTTTTTAAGAAACTACCCAACTGTTTTGAAAGTAGCCCTATCATTTTAAATTCCTATCAGCAATGTATAAGAGTTCCTGTTTCTCCACATCCTTGGCAACATTATTATCTTATTTACGGCCATTCCAGTAGGTGTAAAATAGTATCTCACCGTAGTTTTCATTTGATTTTCCCTAATGACTAATAACGTTGAACATCTTTTCATGAGCTTTTGATGAAATGCCTATATAAATCTTTTTTTTTTCTAAAGATTTTATTGGGGAATTGGAGAAGGGAACAGCATTGGGGAATTGGGGAAGGGAAACAGACAAGTTGCTGTCCTTTGGTTCTTCAGTCTAGTTGTGGAGGACGTCGCTTCACTGGCCCACGTTGGTATTGTGAACATTGTGCTCTTCCCGGGTGAGGCAGATCAGTCGCCAGCCATTGGACGACTGCTCATGGTGGCTCACAGCAGCTCACGGTAGCTCACGGCAGCCCACTGCAGCCCCTCTGCGGCCTACGCCGTTGCCGGCGACTCACGGCAGCCCAGCTCCAGGCTGAGCTGTTGTTCACCATCTTAGCTATAGAGGGCAGTGTCACTGGCCCATGTGGGATCCGAACCAGCGGCCCTACTGCTCAGAGCTCAGGCTCCCAAGCCAACTCTTTTTTTTGGGAGGGGGGATTTAAATTATGAGCAAGCCAACTCTTAACCAACAAGCCACTCAGCCAGCCCTATATAAATCTTTAGACCATTTTTTTTAATTGGGTGATTTTCTTATTAGGAAGCTGCGAAAATTATTTGCATGTGTATTCTGAACATAAATTCTTTATCAGAAATGTGATATGCAAATATTGTCTCCCAGTCTATTTTCTGTGTCCTGTATAATGGTTCACGGTCTGCTATCCCTCGTCCTGCTGCTTGTGGCTCCCCTGCTTCTGGTCCCACTTCCCCTCTGGGGGAGTACGCCATGCCGGAGTCCTTGCTATCGAAAAAGGTGTAAATGAAGTCAAGAGGAGGAAAACCACATAACTTGGGAACAGAGAGACATAAAATTAAAGATGTGTTTGTCAGTAAATACCCTGAAATCTTTTCATGAGAGGCTATAT
>NW_017731694.1:453834-458401 GCF_001890085.2 Hipposideros armiger
AAAACACAGAATATACATGGTTGCTGAAGAGGTGGGAGAAATAATGTTTTATAGTATTCAACATCACGTATGATCTAATAATCTTTGTAAAAATGTTATAAGGAATCTGGAGCTTGGAAAGTGAAGGTATTTGGCCAAAATCACACATCAGTCACTTCAACGCTATTTGCCCAAATTCAAATTTTGAGTTTGGATGGAATATAGTCATCACAAAGAAATGCAGAGACTTACAAGACAAACATTCAAATGATATTAAATTCTTAATGGGAATCTATGTTTGAGGAAAACATAGAAGCTCACATAAATTTGAGTACTGATACGAATTTTTTAAAAGCCTTTGCAGATTCCAGAAAGTCCAATTCCAGAAAGGTCAGGTGACTTGACAGAGGTCACACAGCAGGTTAATGTGAAGCCAGAACCAGAACCCCACAGATTATAAGAATAGGATGCTAAATACATTTGAGCTTATAGAACACTTTTACATATCAGTGTTAGGTTTTTAAATTCTTTTAACAATCTCCAATTGCATAAGTTCCATCATATATGCATTTAATTACATGTGCTCAGGTCGAGGGGTGGGGAAACATGAAGCAGAAGCAAGAATGGGAAGATGTAAGCTAACATGTCCTGAGTGCTTTCTTGGGCCCAGGTTCTGATAAGAGCCTACTGGATTATCTCACATAATCATTATTATAATCCTACAGTATGATTATTATCGTTGTCATTTCAGAGATGAGGACACTGAGTCACAGAGATGTTAAGTAACTTTCCCATAGCCACACAGTGGCATTCAGATGGAAAGCCTTCACAGAAACAGTCCAGGCTCCATGGCAGGTTAAAGGAGGACACAAAAATAGACAACTCTTGTGTGGCAAAGTCATTCATGTCCAAAGAGTATACATTATCTGAATTGTGGCCACATGTGTATACATTGTAAATATACATACATACATATATACACATACATATATATACATACATACATATATATTTTTTTTAACTGAAAAGATCAAAACATTATGTATTCAAACTCTTTCCTAACTGTTTCTTTTTCTTTTTTCCCCCAGAAATTAAACCAGGAATAACCTATGCTGAACCCTTGCCTCAACCATCCCCGAGTGTTTCCTGACACGTATTTCTGCTTATACTCCATCACTACTAAAGAATGGGGCTCAACTTGACACTTGCAAAATTACCAGGTAAGCCATAGGAAAGGATGCAAAAAAAATCTTACTTGATCAATAACTGTTATTTATATTATATGGCCATTTGGAGGGTGTTATAGGCCACCCCAACCAGCTAACAAAAGAGCATCTAGCCAGCATTAAGTATAAAACAGCGAATGGGCAGGATGGCATCACTGAGGGAAATCTAACTTTCTATCACTTCATTTAAAATTTAGTTTCATCTAGAAACCATCTCTAAAAGGACAAGAAAGATTAAATTAATTACAATTGAGGAAGATTTTTATGCCTAAAGTACATATTTCTTTGCAGATATAAAAAGTCTAAACCAAGGTTCACTGAGGTTTCCCAGGAGGCCAAAGACAGTATCTACCCACTCTACTGGTGAACTATCTAGAAAATGATCACACAAGAGCAGCTGTGCCATGGTGGTGACACCCTGTAATTTGCATGACTTTAGTATTTCATTCCCACCTGGCAGGTAGAGCAGTGACATATTGTTGATACTTTCACATTGTGTGCCAAGAGTGACACGCCCCAATGAGCAATAATGTAGCAAAAGGACAAGATTCTTCGCCACTTTTTTATCATTCATAATGTGACTGCCATCCATGAGACAACTTGTAATTAGTGACTCTAGTTAGAGTGTACACCTACTAAGTACTACTGTGCACGAAATGTTTGCAGAGCATTTAACTCTCAGAAGGTCCGGTAAAATGACTATTGTTTATCCCACTTTTCAAAGTCATGAAGTGGCTAAGCCAGCCTTGTCAGATAGGACTTCTGCAATGACAAAAGGACCCTTCACCTGCACTGTCCAATACAGGAGCCACAGGTGATATGTTCTACCTGTCTGCAGGTTCCCAGGCATTTCTCCAGCACACACAGGTGCACATACACAGTCCCCTTTACACACAAACACGGCTAGCCACAGCCCACCCCAGCCCCCAACACACATACCACAGGGCCACTCTCACACACACTGGCACAAAATGGTAATTTACTATGGAACTTGAGTGCTTGTGTCATTGCCTTTGTTTATTTAATTTAAAAGAAATTGGGGGAAGAGGAGCAGGGGAGTGAATAACAAAGGAATTTTTACCTTCCATTATCACTCTGTATCAGACTCTGTGCTAAAGAAATAACACGGGGAATAACATCCCAGTAAACAAGGGGAAAGTGAGCAAACAGCCTTCACACTGTACACACAGCTTCTAGTTTTTCTTAATCGAGTCAACAAGCAACCTGTCACTAAAAATGTCCCCTAACCTGGCCACATTCTTTATGGACAGAGAAGAACAACATGATAAAACCCTGGGTGACGAAAGCCACTCGCTTGTAATGGTCATTGTTCCTGAGCAGGAGCATGCTTGAGTTACACCCACAAGCTCTGGGAAAACTGGAGGCAATGATACAGAAGAGAAGAAATTATGGTGGTAGCTGGCAGAAAAGAATTATGGCATAGACTTAGTTCCATAAATAAATAATCAATCCATCAATCAATCAGAGAAAACTCTACATTGTTTTGAGCCTTCGAGAGCAACCCACATACATAAGGCTTTCCTGCTTATTAGGAGCCATTTTCCCCCATATAATACCATACTATTTTATAAAATCACTTATAACAGACTTTAATAATTTAAGCTACATTATAAACGTGAAATTTGTAAATGAAGTAATCACCAAGCCCAGGCCTACCCCACTGAGTTCAGAAATCCTGTATTCTAAAACGTTCATCCCATACATAAACTAAAGAAGCCAATGCTGTGAAGTGACACAGTTCACAAACTGAATGCCCAATGGTCTCCGAGCCACAAAACAGTTCCATGCCCACCGTGGACGAGGCCATTGGTGCTCGACATTCACCACTTATGAGACAGAGTATATGTAAGGATTACTTTGGACATTCAGATTTAAGACTCTGTAACAATAACCATAATTGATCAGTAAATTGTCATTTAATAAGAGTGCCTGTTGATACAATTAAAACTTAAAAATACTATAATGATGTATGGCACAGGCACACAATCCCTCACCACCCCAGGGGAGTACGGGTCCAGCCATTGCACAGTGGATATGCAGAGTGGGCCCAGGCAGTAAACACGAAGGGTTTAAGTAGCCCATGCCTAGTATGGTACAGTCAGTGTACCATCCTATTTGTATTTACAATGGCTTGAAAACCATTAGTGAATAATTGTTTCAAGGCATAGCCATTGTTTCTGGAGATAATACAGCTGCCCCTTTTCAGGCTGTTTTGCCCAGCTGGACCACTTATTCTAATTAAGACTTACTTTTCCTCTCTCCATTTCCCTTAGGGTTTTATTCTGAGTTAGATGAAAGTGAGTGCTAATAGTTTAATTGGGGAAATTAATTCAAGCAGATACCTTATCCCAGGTAAAACTGCCCATCTTAAGCTCCTAATATTTGGCAGGGATGCTGATGTGGATCTTAGGTGCAGAAGCAGTCAAGACCGCAATTCATTAAGTCAAATGACTTCATTAAGTCAAAACAGGTTTGAATGATACTGGTCCAGTGAATATTGAACCCGGCAACAACAATACAGATGGCAGCTGAATCAGGCATTTGAAACTTGTAAAGCTTAAAAACACTATGGGCCTCATCATAACAGGCTAGCCCAGGTATAAATTACGAGCCTGTGTATGGATATTTTAGCCAGGAAAACCAGTTTTTAAAAGGACTTGTTGCAGGGAATAAAAGGAAACGAATTAGAAAGAGGACAAGATTACTCAGGAAGAGCCTACACTTAAATTTCAGGCAGCAATTTAAGAACCTGTTTTTGGATTATAATCATCAGAGCCATTTTCCCCGTTTCACTTCATCAAAAAGGGAAACCAACTACAGTGCCTGTCATGTAGGGAAATGACAGGTAAATTCATGCTGTTGCCTCTAAAACAATCATTTCAAAACACAACTGTAATTATGGCAAACACTTTAATTAGTGACAAGTAAAAATTCAGAAATGACCTTCCTTGTAACCTTACATCTAAAAAGTTCATTTGTTTATCTTCTATGCCATTCTTTTTCTTTTTTATTCTTTTTTTTATAAGGTTCAGGTGTACAAAACAACATAATAGACATTTACACCCCTCACAAAGTGATAACCCCCTCAATCTACTACCCCTCTGACATTGTATATAGCTGTTACAATACCAATGACTCTATTCCCTATGCTGCACTTTACATCCCATGACTATATATATATATATATTTAATTATAGTTGACATTCATTATTATTCTACTTCAGCTCCAGGTGTACAGCACAGTGGTCAGGCATCCACACCATCCATGAAGTGGTCTCCCTAATAAGACATGTGCCATCTGGCATCCTACATAATCTTTGCAACGTTATTGATTATATTCC
>NW_017731694.1:464196-469460 GCF_001890085.2 Hipposideros armiger
GTGTGTGCACAAGAGAGTACAGCCAAAACATTGAGTAATTTTTCAACAATCATAGGGTGATGTGATATACTAGGAAAAAATTAAGAAAACAAGGACAAAATAAAGCTTGGGGATCACTTAACTCTTATAAGTAGAGATTTTCCCTCAGACTAAACACCACAAGAAGACAGCTAACAAATCAATAAATACTTACTAGGCACGTACCATGTAAAAAATACAGTGTTCCACATGATATTTAAAATAATCTTTGGATATCCCTAAGTGAATTCTGAAAGTAAATATTTCTTAAGATGAAACATTTTTCAATTTCAACATAATACAAGCATCTGGTAGACGCAGAATTATTTAGCATCTCTCCCAGCCCTCTGGCACCATCTAGTGGTAAACTCATGAAACCGCTAAAGAAAACGACTAGTGTCCTACAAGGCCTATATATTAGCCATCCCTGCCGTCCTCCTTCAGCCATCTTTAGTGCTAATGTACACACTCACTCTCTCTCTCTCTCTCTCTCTCTCCCTCTCTCTCTCTCTCTCTCTCTCTCTCTCTCTCTCTCTCTCCTGAAGCTGCCTAGAAAAATGTAAGATGAAAATGTTCTGTAAGATGAAAATGTTCGAAAAGAATAATTAAAACCTATAAGAAGTTATCTTACGCATGTAAAAAGAACAAACACTAAAAAGGCTCCAATATACATGAATGCGGGGAGAAAATGCTACAATACTGACTGCTTTTTCTTAATTTACATACATAAAAATAGAAATTAAATACAATTCATCTATGAGTTCAAAAGTACAAAAAATCACTTATTAGTGTTGAAGAGGGAGGAAGAAGGCTGTCAGTGTTAAAAATTTTAACTAGAAACTCATGGGATTCAAATGGCAACTTTTGTTTTGACTATTCTTACGTTTTTGTTATAAACCACAATGATGCGATAAGAAAGCATCTAAAATGATAAAAACGGTTCAGGCTTTCAGGTACTGTAGCTATTAGACCATATATCCTTTTTTTCTCCTCATTTGGAAACTCAAGATATGGAACTAAATCGGAAATTCCTTTATCTCTAACCGCTTCATAGGCAAATATTTTTAATAAAAGGGGCCAATTTTTCTTTGAATAATGCTGGACAATAATATCCATTGGCAGCAGTCTGGGTGGTCTTCACAACAACTCACAGAAATGAGCCACGTGCCTGATTAAATCAGCCTGGCTTATGAACAGGGTCTCGAATAGTCACCAAATTTTTCAGAACCTCCAAGTCTAAGTCTAGGTTTAAATGTGAAGAACAAGACTTTCCAGAAACACTCTGNGTAATGACGCTGACATTTCCATTCCGAATAGTCCATGATGCAGGATTTGGACCTTGGTACTTCAAGTTTATCCTCTGCAGATACACTTCGGTTTTATTTTATGCAAACATGTATACTTCCATCGTGTTTCTTGGGCTGATAAGCATTGATCGCTATCTGAAAGTCGTAAAGCCATTTGGGGACTCGCGCATGTACAGCCTAACCTTTACAAAGGTTTTATCTATTTGTGTTTGGGTGATCACGGCTGTTTTGGCCTTGCCAAACATCATCCTAACAAATGGTCAACTAACTACAGAAAATATTCATGACTGCATGAAACTGAAAAGTCCCCTGGGAGTCAAATGGCATAATGCAGTCATTTATGTCAACAGTTGCTTATTTGTGGCCGTGCTAGTGATCCTGATTGGATGTTACATAGCCATATCTCGGTACATCCATAAATCCAGCAGGCAGTTCATAAGCCAGTCAAGTCGAAAGCGAAAACATAACCAGAGCATTCGGGTGGTCGTGGCTGTGTTTTTTACCTGCTTTCTACCCTATCACCTATGCAGAATTCCTTTTACTTTTAGTCACTTAGACAGACAGTTAGATGAAACTGCACACAAAATCCTGTATTACTGCAAAGAAATGACACTTTTCTTGTCTGCATGCAATGTGTGCCTGGATCCAATCATTTACTTTTTCATGTGTAGGTCATTTTCAAGAAGGCTATTCAAGAAGTCAAATATCAGAACAAGGAGTGAGAGTATCAGATCACTGCAAAGTGTCAGAAGATCAGAAGTCCGCATATATTATGATTATACTGATGTGTAGGAGCCAAAGACCACTGGGCCTTCTCTTGTTTGTTGAGGTCAATATGTACAAAGTGTAAATAAATGTTTCTTTTGATTAGCCTTGCTTCAGCCCACTGAAATAAGCAAAACCAGAGAGCTAAAGGGGTATGAAATCTGGGGATAATTTGAAACTAGGAAAAATATGAAGGCATACCCAAAAGTGAGACGAACAGGGTAGCATGTGGCTGAGGGGCGGGTTTGTGACTCAGAGCTGAAGGAGCAGACTGCAGAGGCAAAAAGGGCCACAGCCGGGGAATGCCGCCGCTCTGAAGCCACGTGTGGGAGAAAAGAAGGAACGTATAGAGAAATAAACTCTTTCTAGCCTTCAAGTTTCGGATTGGGAAAAGAACATGCTGTTTTCAATACAGCTCATTTATTGCAGAGATAACTGAGCAAATATTGATTGCTAGGCGTTCTTCTGTCATTCCATTCGTGGATACGCAGGACCTTCAGCCGACATCCCTTAACTGCTTATCAATGTCTTAGGCGCATTAGAAAAACGTGTGCAGTGTGGGGGTAGGTGGGAGAAGGCTCAGCCATATTTTTTAAGCAATGTATTTGAAAGATTGCATTCAATGCACTGACTTTAAATGTAGGCTATTTCAGAGAAAGAAAAATGTGACTGAATATTAAGACAAGTAGATCTTGTATGAGAAACACTCTGAACATCTGTTCGCTATACGATACACTATTCTGCATTTAAATCCTCATGTGCTAAGGGTACAGAAGACAATATGGAAGCTTGGTTAAATAGTCAAGTTAATGTAGTTTATCAAAAAGCCATTTAATAGTCTTTATTTTAGAAAAATTATTAGTAATTATTAGTCTTCCCTTCAAGCCTTAGCCCACCTTTAATCAACAATATCATTAGTTTAAAAAAGATAACCTTAAGTTGAAGGATAGAGTTCAATAAATCAAGTCCAAAGAGTACAAGTGACCTTTTGAATCTTACAATATTTTCTCCTTCTCTAAGAGACACCTTAAGCCCTCATTCTTGCCCAAAGCCTTCAGCTGCACGGGCGCTGCCCACGTGCCTGAGGTGTTGCTCACAGCGTGAGGAGCTGGGAAGCATGACAGGAGGGGCGAAGGCACATCTGTCGCCGAAAGAGGACATCACACTTAACAGACAAGGCACACACGTACTGCATATGACAGTACGATATTCTATTTAGACTTTTAAACTATGTGCAAAATTCTAAAAAGCTGAAGTGAGCAAAAACGAGGGCACGAGAATAACTTAGCTGAATAATGATGACCCTCGGAAGGTATAAGAACAGAATTCGGGAATTGGTCACTATCTAGGTGAGTCAGGTTTGGCAGAGGGGTTGCAGCAAAGGGGTTAAAAGAATTACCTGAGGATCTCTTATCAAAATGTCCACCTCTCCATCAAAATTTCAATTCCATAAATCCTACGAGCACTCCAGTATGTGAGTTAATATACACCTCAGTTGGTCATTTGAATAAGCACTCTTCTCCCCTAATTGTGTGCCATTAGCTAGATTAAGTTAGCCATGTTTCGGGCCCGCCAAGTAGCCCAGTTGCTTAAGAGTTTAGCTTAAGAGTGGGAGCTCTGAACAACAGGGCCGCCGGTTTGATTCCCAGATGGGCCAGTGATGCGGCGCCTGAACTGAGCTGCCGCTGAACTGCCAACAGGTGGCAGGATGGCTCAGCTGGTGTAACAACAAGATTGCCTGTTCAATGGTGAGCTACGCCCACCCACAACTAAGACTGAACACAGCACGTTGAGCTTAGAAGCCACGAGCTGCTGACGGGCAGCCAAGTGGCAACTGGCGCCCTCCACAACTAAGATTGAAGAACAACAACTTGGCTAGTCTCCTTGCCCAATTCCCCAACTTAAAAAAAAAAAAAGGAAAAAAGATAGCCATGTTTTACACCAGCTCATGTGAAAAGAGTTTGAAAGGCTAATTCCCTTCTCCTTCCTCCCCATAATGCCTAGGATGAGTAACAGCTACTCTATGTAAAGTGAAGGAATAATACTGTGGCTGGAAAACACCCTCAGTAAAATGTGTCTTATCCCCTCCATTCCCTACTTCTCTCCACTACATCACAGCTCCCAACCAAATATCTCAAAAATGAATTACCTACTTCACTGTGTGTGTGTGTGTGTGTATAAATATGCACATATACAAGTAAATATGCACACATAATGCATGATCACTTAGAACCCAAAAACTAAGACCCTACCATCTTTAATATCATCAAGGGACTCCATCTGGCACTCTGGAATTTACCAAATACTTCTCTACCTGACTTCATTTAATCCTCTAATCCAGGCCCCAATTTTAAGAAGTCTTTAAAATATTTTCATCCCATATTAATGTTTCTAGAATTGGATCACTGTATTTAATGTTTCTAAAAGTTGCCTCATTTAATGTGATGGTGGTTTTATTCTCTGAAATTGCATGATTGTATCAATGCAACCTCTTAAAACACTGACTTAGAAAAAGATAGATCATTATCCCCATTTCTTTAAAAACGTCATATTACAAAAAACATCAAAATCATAGGGCTTATATTTCACATCAATGTCCATACCGTGGTCATAGAAATTATTTATGTAAGCCAACCACGAATGAATTACTTATATGAGTAAAATAAGAATAATATCAATGGGAATAATATAAAATATTGTGCTAGTGTCAGAAGTTAATACATAATACTACATTAGTATTGAAGAAAATAAGAATTCTATTTGAATACTTTTTAAAATTAATTGATAACTTGGAAATAATCTGATATCTAAAACTTCTTACATGGAACTTTTGGATTTTATTCAGTATGTCAGGATCTTCTCAGGTAGCAATAAATAAAATACTTATTCTTTGTTTTATGCATAAGAGAAACATATTCAGGCAATTTCAAAGAAGAAATTTTTTTTCTATTCTTTCTAACACATTCAAAGAAACTAACTTCTAGAAAATCTTTCAGTGTCTTACTAAATCTGTTATATTCATTATACTATTCATACCATTTTATTCTCATTTCCAAACAGTATACCAGTTTTTTTTTCTCTATTGAAGCTATAAGGGAATGTTAACCAAGAAAATCCACACAAATAGATTAAATAGATCAGGCAAAATTGTGTGTGTGTGTGTGTGTGTGTGTG
>NW_017731694.1:472250-473140 GCF_001890085.2 Hipposideros armiger
GTATATAATTCAGGATTCAGAGTAAACATCTTTTTCTGTGCCTTGTAGAACTGCTGCACTCCTTTCTATGTTTGAATCAGCTTCCAATATTTTATCCTATTATCTCAAAAAATTCTTTTCCTGTGAAGTTTCTTGCCAGCATCCCTTTCTCTGAGACATCTCATTCTTTTCAAAACCAGTTTTCTCACTGATGTCTGTAAGTTTCTTCCACTACATACCTAGAATTCAGCAGCCCCAGTGAGCCACTTCTTCTGTAACTGTCTTTACATTTAATTTGAATTCCACTTTCAGCGTCATCACTTTTCATTTCTTTGCTGTACTTTCATCTTTGTTGGTCAACTCTTGCTTCTGATTATCCATTTTTGTAGAATGGCATGGGGTTTATCATGGCGAACAAGGAGGCAACATAAGTAAGTACACACTTTGCTGCCTGTGAACTAAATAACAGATGTGCAGTGACCCATCACCAACTGACTTTCAAAGAAGCGATGTGACTGGTCACTAATTTTGATGCACATCTATTATTTACATGGCAAACTATGAAGAGAGTGAGCAGCGAAGTTTGCACTTTACGGAATTACTCAGTTAATGTGCTATGGTAACTGAAATTTGAACCGTGTTGCTGGGAGACTGATATTATTTAAACAAGTCGTGGTAACTCAAATGCATGTGTCAGAACTATAAAATCAAGGACTACCTATGTGTGTGTGTATGTGTGTATTTAAAACCATAAAATGATATGTAATTTAATATCAAATGCTTAGGTACTACTATATGAGAAAATATCATTCACGGATTCAACATGAAATAGTCAGATGCTTGTGTCTATATATGTATAATTTCGTGAATTCAATAGCTACAAAAGTTACTTGAGACCCAAATGACACTTA
>NW_017731694.1:475363-476520 GCF_001890085.2 Hipposideros armiger
AGACAGGCAGGTCAGGAGGCAGAGCACCTGGGGCACTCATGCCAGCTACCTACAACAGGGTTAGGTAAACGCCACCTACAGGAAGTCTGCGATGCTCCTGGAAGAGGGTGATGAGGCCCCACCCTGTTTGGGTGAAATATGGGTTCCGGTGTAGCTTTCTTCTCACGATAAAGTCACACAGTGTAACCACATGTCCTCATTCAACAACACCCCTCATGATCCCTGTGAATCAGACAAGAGCAACAAGCACAGCTGCTCTTTGAATGGCCCATTCAAGGACTGAAGACAAACCTGGCCTCATGATTCTTTGCTCTGAGTAAGCCAACTGGTCCATACAAAACAGCATAAGAATCACTGCTGAGCTCAAATTATCAATTAAAGATATATGGAGTTCTCTACAGCATTAACTGCCTAAAGCCACAAAGAATTTCTCAGTCAGGCTGCCAAGGAAATTAAATTGCCAAGAATAACCACACAACCCTCACATAATCTGGAAGTACAAACAAGTGTGCTTAGCTAACATCAGTTTGCCGGACAAAGATGGACTGTACATATTTTCAAGTGTGGCTTACTCTTTGGGTTTTAAAGAAACTGCATGAGATCCCCACTCCCCGTCCCCCCAGCCCCCTGCACTTCCGTTGACTTCAGTTAACCTCAGTGAAGTTCCCTGAAGTCTCAACACCACAAAACCTTCCCCAAACTTGCTAGCATGTGTTCCTCCCACACATCACCACAGCATGAACAAGTAGCATCTGTTTATCCGAACAACTCTGGGAAAGTTTATCTAATACAAATGAAGTAATTGTCTCTCTACATTCTTAAGTCTCATTCCAGCTCAAGCTTCTCTCAATCACTCCTCAAGGCTCATTTTTCCTAACTTGCTCTAATGATTTAATAAAATGCAAAGCAGTTAGAGTACTAAGTAAATTGAATAAAAAAATAAAAACTGTCTTATAAAGCAGTGTACTATCCTCTAAGTTACCAGTCCTAAATTGAATCATTATGTAGGTCAGAGATTCAGAAACCTAAAAACGGCGTTCAAAGGTGTGCAGATACAAACAATTAGACGATTTAATAACCCTGGGATAACATTACTGTATTTAAAAATATTCGGACCTCAGGCCGACCAAGTGGCGCGTTGGTTAGGAGTTAGCTTG
>NW_017731694.1:480045-481069 GCF_001890085.2 Hipposideros armiger
CTCTCTCAGGTCTCTCTCTGAATCTCTCTTCCCATTAATCCCACCCCCTACCAGTACTCTGATCATCAAAATTTCTGCTCTCAAGACCTGCATGGCTGTCCAAAGCTATGGCAGTAACTGATATGGGACCCAGGCATTTGGAGGGGGGCTGAACAAAACAGGCTGGAAGGTAGGGCATCTGCTCAGAAAATAAAATTTCCTCCAAGTGTTGTTATGATGAGAGGTTCCAAAACAGGGAGGCAGGGATGCTCACACCTGGCCACATTTCTGAATTATCCAGACACTTTTAAAAATATAGATTCCTAAGCCCTAAAACTCATGGAGTTCTGATTCGGATCATTTGCAGTAGGGTCTTAGAATCTGCATCTGTAAAGGTCCCCAGGTGATGTTCATCACGGCCAGCCAGGTATATGAACAAAGGCCTTAAAAAAGTCAGAAAGAACTGCTTCAGAGTCTCCAGGTAAACAGAGGCATGGAGGGCCAGCCTGAGGCCCAGGGGAAGAGGCAGCAGCTCCAGGTGATTCTCCAAAAAGTCTCCCAAACATGGACAGAGAAACCACAGACCTGCACTTCTCCACCTGTTCATAAGGTCCTATAGCTAAAAACTCGACAAAGGCAGACAGACAACCTGTCTGGAGATATGCCATCCTGAGAACACAAGAAGAACAGATAATCCACCAAATTCTTCTTGGATCCTTACACAGCATCTTCCCCAATTCCAAGGCAGGTGCCGCCTGTCACTGACGCCACCCTTGCCCTGGCATCTAATCATTACCACCTGCACCACTTCATTGCCTGCCTGCCTGTCATCACTCTCGTTACATTTCTCATCTCAGACTAAAATTCTGTGTGCATACAGTCAGCAATTTCTGATGAGGAAATACACATTTCCTGTGTACCCTGCTCTCAGATGCTCAATGAATTAATGAATCAGGGCTCACCATTTATCTGGTTGTAAGAAAGGTCCACTGGGCTGGGGAAGGAACACTAAACTCAGCATCTAAAGACCAGCTCCAAAGTCTAG
>NW_017731694.1:481924-500171 GCF_001890085.2 Hipposideros armiger
AGGGCTGCAGCTTGGAGACTGGTGATGCCAAATCATCCATTTAAGCAGCCTATGTTTACAGCTGAAGGACGCTGCAATGTGCCCTGGTAATACCCAGGCTTGGTCAGTTTGTCCTTCCGTCTGTGTACTTGCTGGATCTCTCTGCTGCTGAAGCCAACAAGCCCCGTTATTCTTAGGCCCAGTAGTCAAAGCAGCAGCCAGAACGATATGGGCCCATAATGGATCCCTCAAGCACAGCCAATTGGGGGGCCTCTCTAAACCAGCTGGGGGTCCTTGGGGTCTCTGCTGGGTCTATTAAATGGATCAACAGTGACTATCAAGTCTGTATGTGAGACACAAAATAAGAAAATGAACTTCCTGTAGGGACCTGGGTCTGACTCAGTCACTATTCCATTTACAGTGACTGGAGCACTGCCTCCTACACAGGAGGTGCATATAAAGTATCTAGAACACTCGCTGGCATTATCATAAGCACATAAATGAATACAAATGACTATCATAACTGTAATTATATACAGTGAAACCTTGGATTGTGAGTAATGTGGTTCGCGAGTGTTCCACAAGACAAGCAAACATCTCTAATACATTTTAACGTGGCAAACGAGCGATGTCTTGCAATACAAGTAGTTTGTTTCCTGAACGAATTATGCTCACAAACCAAGGTATTACTGTATTACATTTTTAAATTCCACTGAACTTGACTAGTTAAGCTGTTAGCCCATAATGTGACAATGGAACAGCCTGAGTGAACACACCTGAAATGTAGCAGCCTTATAAAGAGCTTTCCAGAGCACAGTTTTGTTTCTTTCTTCTCCGGTTCTGAGTCACACACTCGGATGAGGTCTTGGTAGTCAAATTCTGAGTGGTTGCCCAATCTGCCCGAACACAAGTATTCAATGGGAAAGACACTGGGTAACTCTAGATGACATTACAAATTATATGACAGAACTTGAACTAAAAACATGAACGGCTCCTGCCTCTGACTTTCAAAACAATAACATAAAAAGCACAAACTTAGCAAAAGATGAACACATAATGAGTTTATCTGAAATCCTACTCATGAGCTATTTGTCAGTAATGCTCAAATATGGGGAAAACACCCTCTGGGCGGCAGCGCCTCTTATCTGACAGAGGTGGTCATTGGTGTCAAAATGCCTCCTTACTGAAATGCTAATTCCGCTTTCCAGGTGGCCCCAACTATCAACCATCTGTGGCTACATCATGTGGCTGAGGATGATTTTCTTTGAGGAGGGTGGTTCAGGGACGGCCATGCCTTCCCTCCCTCAGTTACCCACTATCAGTTCTCCACCTATTACCACATGTTAAATTTGGCAATGGCCAAGTTTATAAAGAAAACATATGTAGGTTGTTACCTGGCTGTTCATTTGCTAGATGATGTGGAAAAAAATTGCAGAAAAATTTTGGGGGATCACTGAAGGCAAGGAACTAGCAGAGGCCAGCCTGACAGCCACAGACACCCACAAGTCCCTCTTCCTCCATTTCCATCTCCCAGCCTTGGGTAAGCTCTAGTTGGCTAACTCAGCAGAGTGACGTTCGATACACTATCTCGTGGTTTAGGTCAAGTTCCTGATTTCAATTGTTGTTGAAGACGAGCAAGAACTCTGTAGAATAGTCTCAGTTTGGAACACACCATGAGACATACCCTGAAATGAGTGCTGCCTGACTTGCAGATGAAGGGCTAGAGGCAGGTAAGGAAACAGCTTTGCCATGAGAGAACCCAAGTGTATGTGAATGGTGCGTGAGGATGGAATGGGAGATGTCAGAACTGGGGGCGACAGCGCTAAGCAACGCTAGACTATCCCCCGGTCTGACCTTTTGTTTGAGAACTGTAATTGGTTGGTGTGGTAATACTGGCTCGTGCTGATTTGGGGGATTCCAAGCTGAAATTTGATCACTGATGATTATTTATGATTTCCAACTGTGGCTGTAAAAATACATCTGTGCTGGAGAGATATCAAGTAAATGCTTAAAAGGTATTCGTCCAGGACAAACATTTCAAAAGCTTGCAAATGTGTATCAAAATTGCCTTTAAAAAGTACAAAATCAATTATTACAATAATATTTATGAGTCCATGCAATCATGTTTTGTTTACAATTGCATGTGTGCAAATATGATATAGTTACTATTTTATATAAGTACATATACTTATATAGGTAAAAAGCTCTTTATCTTAGTTGTTTTTGTGGTAAGCTAACCCTTCAATTACCTATTAAGATATTTATTTAATTTAAAGAGAATTATAAGCTGCAAAAACATCTATTCCTATGAATAGCAAAAAATTGAGTTCATATGTTACTTATTATGATGTATAACTAGTCAGCTCTATTATTTAAAATACTTTAAACATTATAAATTTAAATTATACACTGGGGAATTGGCACAGATCCACGCTGTAAGCATATTCAACCAATCTTATGCAATCCATCTAGTCCTATATATATGTATTTTTAAGCAAGGACAACTAATGCTATCAAGAAAACAAATCAAAGGTCATACTGGTAAACAAACAAACAAACAACAAAAAAAACACTGTGGTTTGCATAACTATGTATGGTGACAGACGGGTACTAGACTTATCAGGGTGATCACTTAGTAAGTTATATAAATGTCTAATCACTGTGTTATACACCTGAAACCAATATAATATTGTATATCAACTGTAATTTAAAAAAACTTGTAATATGAACTTGAAAACAATTTTAGCACTAAAAAACTTAGATATCAAAGATAAGTTTAAAAAATAAGAAAAAGATGTACCCACTATAAAATATCAAAATAACTTATTTTACGATTTGTGTACATACAAATGTTATACTTCATAAAATCTATAAATGCACATATAAAAGTATGCACACACAAACACAACCACACACCGGTAATATAGACATAAACTATAAATTGTTGTCTGTTATAGCTTAGTAAAAAAGAAATGAGGGGCACCAAGATACTCAAAGCAGGAAGACCCAGTAAGGGGAAGTGGGCAGGGTGTGGGGAAAGAACCATCATTTACTGAGATGTATGGAGCCCACTTCACACTTGAGGAAGCAGGTAGACCAAGGCCACCCAGCTGTTCTCCCCATGAGCCAGAGCCCCTGAACACACGGAAGGCACTGGCGCTCCATTCCAGGGTGCTGGCTCCTACAGCCCACAGGGGTCCACTCAGCCAGCCTGGCCACTGCTACAAGCTGCTCCCCCCACCCCACCCTCGAGCAGCATGTCCTTCAATTCTCTTCAACTACTTCCATCCTCAGTCTTGAATTTGTAGGACGTGTTCAATCTAGTATTATGCATATATATTAGGGGGAAAAGTTTTACTAAAAGCATGAAATTATAATTATCCCTGACATCTCCATACACATGAGTAGAAAAAGAAAACCTCTCAAAGTGAGGAGAATTGGGAGGGAAAAAAACAAACACGTTAAAATACTAATGGGTGCCCTAGGCAGGAAGGTACTAAGTGACCACCATCTTTGAGGCCAGTTCTCCGAGTGCCCTGGGCCTCGTTCCCTTATCTGTAAAACAGTGACAATAACATCAGTACAAGACGACTGTATGACTGAATCAGATACTATTTGCAAAATCTTTAACACAGGAATGGAAGAAGCATTCAATACATGGGGCTGACATCATTATTGTTCTCACTATTATTATAAACATGAATCAAGGCAGATGTATATGTGATTATTTATCAGACCACTGGCAAACATAATGCAGACATTTCAATACCTTTATAGACCAAAGCAGGTAAGATATAACATAAAACCATTTACGACAGTGCTTCTCAACCTCCGCTGTATCTCAGAAGCACCTAGAAGGCTTGTTAAACACATAGCCCTGGCCTAACTCCCCAAAGCTTCTGACTCAGTAAGTTGGGGTGGGGGCTTTAGAATTCGCATGTCTCACAAATTCCCAGTGATGTTGATGCTGTTGACCTGGGGTCCACACTTTGAGAACACTGCTCTACAGGTAAGTCCCACATTCACATGTGCCTTACAAATAAAACTATCTACAAGTTGCTCATTCAAGCTAAGCAGTCACTGAGAAGTCAAAATAATGAACAAATGCTTCAGAAGTCAAAGCAGTGTAGTATCCCCACATATTTAAGCATTACACAGGAAAGGAGGGAGGGAGGGAAAGAAACAGAGTCAAGGTATTTCCAATTAGAGCTAAGATGTTTCGGAAGTCATCTGCTGAACAGAGAAATATCACTGCCCGAAACAATGTCCACTCTGTAAAAAGCCTCCAGAGTGAATTGTCTGGAGGCTTTCCTATGCCTACATCTCTATGGTAAGAAACCAGAAGTCACGTGTATCCCCTTTGGTTTCAGCATTTCCTTGAAAGGTAGGGTGGTACCAGGTGAGCTGTCTCAGCCTCCCAGCAGCCTCTGGAATACCAAGAACAGAGCGTCCAGGGAGACACAAGTTGAAGCCAACGTGAGCTTATTCTGCCATCTTCCTCAGGGGTGTCCTCACTGGCAGAAGGTTGTCTAGCGGAGGAGAACTGGACAATAAGGAGAGTTTCTTTAAACTGAAAATGGCATGACCAGCATAGGAGTGCCACCTGTTCAGACAGAGCAGTGGTTCTCAAAGTGGAGCCGCATACAAGCAGCATCAACGTACCAGTGACCTTGTGAGACATGCAGATTTTTGACCCCCGACCTACGGGTTTTGAAACACTGGGGATGGCGCGTAACAACCTGTGTTTTAACAAGCCCTCTTGGTGATCTTGCTGCACATTCAATGTTGAAGTCCACTGGGTAAAGCGACCCAAGTCCTGGGACTGCTCCAGTTTTCACCTGCTGCCGGACGTAGCTATAAATGGTGCCCAGTGCCCCCTTTCTGCCTCAGAAGGTCCTGGAGTAGACAATAAATTACCTGGTCATCCTCACGGGTCAGAGTGGATGCTACAAAGGGGGTTCACTGGCTGGATTCTATTTACTACTTGAGACTACAAATTGGCTTTAAGTCTTGCTGCTACATCTGGTGCTAAACCCATAGCCTCCCTGAATGCTAAAAGATGCACTGCCTCATAAAAATCTAGGAAGCATGGGAGCGAACCGATTTCAGTAGTGGTACCCAACATTCACAAAAAAGTACCCACCAACAAACTACATAAAATCTAGTTTAAATCCTCAGCTTCCTGGATAGCATGTGGGATCAAATAGCCTCCACTAAATCATTCAAATCCTTCTTACTAAATTCTGGCTCCTCGAAGGGAGTTTTCTTTTCCTGGCTAGCACCCTATAAAGTATTGGGTTGTCAGAAAAGTCATGACGCATTTTTGCAACGTAAAACATAGAAAAAATACGTCATGACTTTTCCAACAACCCAATACAAACCTAGTAACTTACTAGTCTTATTTTTATAATAATAACTTGGCTATGTTAATTCACAGAAAAACCACGTTTGCCACAAAGCATCTCCATCCATCTGTTCTTTTAAAGACAAAGTGAAATACTGGTTATATGATTTTGGATCTGGCCAATTTTCAATTCCTTTGAAATCTTTGTCTTCACTAAGCCTAAATTAAATTGTTGGCTTTTTACTCTTCACTTAAGTCTCCCAACTGTGGTTTCTGAGAAGCATCAAAGGCCTTAGATATCATGTTCTGACCCTTCATCTTTCAGATCAGAGAGGGATGGGGCTTCTACTCAATTATATAACACCCGTTGTTGAAATTAAGATCTCAAAGAGAAAAAGATCAGCTATTTGGCTCAAAGAAGATTACAGGTGACTTTTGAACAATACAGGTTTACTCGTAAACTGTGCAGGTCCACTTATATGCAATTTTATCCCAATAAATACTGTAAATATATTTGTCTTCCTTATGATTTTAATAACGTTTTCCCTTTAGTTTGTTTTATTTTAAGAATACAGTATATATAATATACATATAACATACAAAATATGTGTTAATTGACATTTCTAATCAAGAGTAAGCTAATAATAGTTACGTTTTTGGGAAATCAGAAGTTATATGCAGATTTTCAACTACATGGATGGGGTGTCAGCACCCCTGACCCCTGTGTTCCTCAAGGGTCAACTGAATACACTTTGGTGTCACTTAGAGAATGAATCTGATTCTCAATTTTCCAGGATCACACAATTCACGTCACTGGACCATAGGAACAATTTACACCAAGCAGACTTGATATGTGTCAGCTTTTCTTTTATTGTGGGGGAGATACCTGGCTGGAAAGCAGGATTCACCTGATGCTTAGAGGATGTTCTCAGTGAGTCCAGCTCTAGGCTCAAGTTGGTGGGTGAGCTCACAGGAGGCCTCCCCCTGCTCCAGAGAATGGATGAAATCTCATTCTCATCCTCAAGATAATTCAGTCATCATTCATTCAACAAACACTGGTTCCCTGACATGTGGCAGCCACGGTTCTAGGGACCAGGGGTCCTGTGCATGCAGGAGCATGTCTGACTACATGAGCTTACATTCTAATAGACACAAAGACAAGCCTTCACATCTTCCCTCTTACTCCTCTAGGAAATGAACAACAATATTTGGGCACATTATAACTTACATAGATACATGGAAGGGGTGCTATTCTCATCAAAAGTCAACCAACATTTACTGATTTGATCCAAATTCTTGACCTAACCCTAGTTAGGAGCTGATAGCCCTGCATGTACTAACGAAAAAAATAAAATATGGAAAATAATACTAAATTCAGTTAAATGTCCTAAGAGTTGGCCCTTAGTATTTAATATTCTCTCCCTCGTGGCCCCTAAAAATGCCCAAGTATGTTTTTGCACAAGGATCTCACTGCCTCTTTCCCTGCTATAAATATCTCTGCAAGCAGCACCTTCATAGAAGTGAAAAAAGAAAGAGGAAGGATATGTTCAGAAATGAAAAGAAAACCTAAGGTGCAGATTGACCCTGTTATCACTGAGTCTATGAAGAGTTTGAGTACTGCAACAGGCCTCCTCACCAGTGCCAATGAGGCAAATAGTTGGTTAACCAAAAAACAAACAAACAAATAAACAAATAATCCAAAACCACACTAGACTAAGTTCAAATCACTTCTAGAAAAGGATAAATATCTCCTTTAAATACATTATTTTAACTTATTGTCCACTTTTTGCATAATAACTTGGTGTGGTGGCAAGACTTTTTTTCTGAGTATGGGTCTACTGATTAGAGTTCTATATTAATTTTCCTTCACAAACCATAAATTTAGCACATTGCCAGTCATGTCCAGTTTGTTAGTTTAATTCAAGTAGTATGAGCATTTTTAAATACTTGAAAAGCCACGAGTAAAAATAACCCAGACCTAGATGTTCGTAGACTCTTAATCCCTCAAAAAAATGGAGTCTGCGCCTAGCCTAGTAGGGAAATAGCAGTGAAGTTTCTCCACTAATGTTTTATGGATGGCTGGCAGTAAGGAGGATCTTAAAAACTAAATGTCATGGAAACAACATTCTGCCTAACGCGTTTTTATTTAAATCCACACCTACCACACCTAACAAAAGGTGCATGCCATGCTCTCACTAACGGAGACAGGCCTACGTTTACAAAGCCCAGTAGTAGAGCATGATAATAAAGAGTAAAGAGTCATTCTGGAATGACTACCTGGTCTCAAATCTTTACTCCACACCACTTACTCTTCTATGACTACTGACTCATTCCCCTCACCTATAGAAATGAAATGAATTAATATGTATAAAGTGCCCAAAGAACGATTGGCAGAAGAGTATAATCAGTGTTTATTGATGTCATCACCATCATCATATTTCTCAGTAACATAGCACAGTGGTTTGATGACTACGAGAACTGTGAAAACCAAAGAGATACATTCAAATTCCAGCTTGTCACTTAACCTCTGCCTGCTCAGCTTATTCACCGGTAAAAACAGAATAAAAATACCTACCTAAGAAGAACAATGGTAATGTTTATCACAGTATCTGGTACCTAAGTGACAGCATACACTGACTGTAGCAAATTCACATTCCAACAGACGCCCTCTCCTGCACGTCTATCATACCTCCTCCCTCCAAAGAATCTTAACCAGCATTTGATTGTAGACTCATCGTTTTACTTGGGGCAGTGAAGGGAAAGCTACCTTCCCCTAGGGAACACTTCACATGTAGGATGTAACCCGAGAAAAAATAAATGCTACACTATGGAGTTAAAATCAGAGCTCAGAAAAAATACAGAACACAGTGATGGAGCATCTAGTGGACAAAAGAAACAGAAACAGGCTGTGTCTTGAAAGGAAAATGATACTACAGAGGGGTGGGAAGTGATATACTGAGAAGGGAAACAACTTCCATTAATACGTTTATTGACTTCAAAGCATGTCTTTACTCTTATCTTGACCCCGTGACCTGAGACCTTGACCCTATTTGAAATAGTTTCCCTCTAATCCGCAATCTCTATCATTTTCTTCAATCTTTAAAACACAACACAAACCATCCTTGCCCAGAAAGCCTTTCCCGCTTGACCCGCCTTTTTCTGAGAACTCACATAGTGCACACTCCCTGCCATCTCTGCCATCTCTCCTACATCCTACATGACTTACATACAGTTTTACAACCTGCTTCATGTCTGTTCAACACCCTTACTGCTCCAAGGGCAAGTTTTACACCGTTGATTTTTTCCCCCCACTTAATTTATGTTGGTGTATAAACTACACAAAGTAAAACGGAAAATAGATTTTAAATGTAAATTCAATGAGTTTTGACACCATGTAATTACCACCCCAACTGATAGATTTCCATCACAAAGTTCCCTTGTGGTTCTTTCCAGTGACAGGGCTCCACACTCCTGATTTCTCCCACGAGAGCAGTTTTACCTATAGTAGTCTGCACTTAAATAGAATCACACAGTACATACCCCTTTTGTGTGTGACTTCTTTTACTCAACATAATGTTTTGAGGTTTATCCATATTGTTGGTCTGTATCATTCCTTTTGATCACTGAGTGGTATTCTATAAGTATACCACAATTAAGTACACACAATTTCTTTACTCATTTTAATCTGTTCATGAGCATCTGGGCCATTCCCAATTTGGGGCTAGTATGAATAAAGCTGTGATGAACATTCTAATAAAAGTCTTTTTGTGGACATATGCTTTCATTTCTCTTAGGCAGACACCTAGAAGTTAAATTACTAGCTCATAAGGTTGCTAGCTATATGTTTAACGTGGTTAAGAAGTTACCAAACCATTTTCCGAAGTGTATTTACTACTTTATACTCCAACCAAAATTGTATGAATGCATTAATTGTTCTATTTCCTTGTCAACAGTACTGTCAGTTGGTTTTGGGGTATTTTTTTTTTTGTTTTTTGGGGGTTTTTTGGTATTTGTTTTGTTGCCATTCTAATGAATGTGAAGTGGTACCTTATCATTTAAATATGCATTTTCCTGTTGACTAATGATGTTGAGTATCTTACGTGTTCTTTGGTCAAATCTTCTTTTGTAAATTATTTGTTCATGATTTTTGGCTATTTTTTTAAATTGAGTTCTTTGTCTTTTTATTAGAGTTATGACAATTCTTTAAATTGTCTGAGTCCTTTAACTGAGATAAATATTGTGAATATTTCCTCGCAATCTGTGGCTTGCCTTTCATTTTCTTAATGGTGTCTAATGAAAACTGAAGTTTTAAATTTTGATAAAGAATTTATTAATTTTTTATTTTATGGTTAGTACATTTTGTATTCTAAGAAACTGTTGCCTAGGTTGGAAAGATAATCTGTTTCCTCTAGAATCTTTATCATTTCAGTTTTATATTTAGGTCTATGATTGTCTTGCATTACTTCTCGGACTCCCCGGTTTCATCTGGTAATAGATCTCTGGAACAGAACAAGTGCTCTATAAACATTGCTGACTCACTTATAAATGCTTTACAGGTTAAGAGAAATGTATTTTGAAAGCCTGTTGAAGGGCCTGTGTTCAGCCTTGTTAACATCCTGGATAGAAAACCTACTAATAGGAATGAAGTCATGAAGGAGACCCAATGGAACAATCCAAAAGTGTCCATTTAGAACTGATGCTAAGGCCCTGCCTTATGACAAACTTCTGACTAGGGCAGAGATAATCCAAAGTTTCCATTTCTGTGCAAAGAACAATTTAACCCAGCACAGAAAACAGCTTACTCACAATCAATTTCTTCTTTTTTGAATATACACTGGAACAATTACCATGTCATTAGTATAGACTGAATTCTCCTTAATGAATTAGGCTCCATGAAAACAATCAGTGCTTCACAGCAGCTCTGTTGAAAACTGACTTTAAAAAAAGTAATAAATATTAAAAATATTACTCTCGGGTGACATAGTTTCTATAGCCTAAAACACTCACATTGTTTTATAGGCTTTAGATGGCCTTAAAAAAATGTTTACTAATATTTCTTCTGGAAAGCATGCCAACTAAAAACAGCAAGAGAATTACTCCTGCAATTCAGATAAAGGCTATTATTTAATGCATCTTAAAAACAGAGCATTTCAAGCTATTTCCTTGAGATTTTACCAAGAAAATGCAAGACTGGAAAGAGTAAAAAATATTCTTTTCCATTTGATTGGGGTGTGGAGAAATGAATTAACGAGGATCATAGAGAACTTTGTAAGGATTCATCAATGCGGTTAATAAAACAATGTGCACACTAAGAAATGAAGAGACTATGCTGAGGAGCTGTATTATGACAGCTGCGTCCTTGACAGTATTGAGCCCAAACACACTCATTGTTGAGGAAGGTTCATTTCTTATTATTCCACTTTAGCACTTAAGTTTCCACACTACAACTGAGAAATTGCCATAGGAAAACTATTTACAAGAACTTACGTACTTATTTGTAGCTTGCACGTACTCTATTTTTAGTGATTTACCCAGATTCACAAGCTAACATTTCTTGGAAATAATGAACAACATTGCTTATAATTTAGGGTAAAATACAAGAAGAGTGAGTACCATATATACCTGCTACCATCTCTTTTTAAAGAGAAAAGTAGGTTTTGGGTCTAGCTAGTTGAATTTGGCTAAGTTATGCATTTAAATTTCTTTTCTCATTAAGTATTTCAATGACACCCATTTCCTTAATAGCACTCCAATATTTTTATGCTATCCTAAGTGTACAATCGTTTCCACAGTGGAAGGTCAAATGAATCAAAGCAGCAAAAACTTCCAGTAAGGTATATTGTCTTAAGCCTTCCATGAAGTGTTAGTTAATAGTTCCAATAATAGTCAAAATAAACTTTTTATTTAAAGAATCTAAGAAACTCTAACTGCAAAAAATACACTCTAGAATGAGCTACCTAGACAATATTTAATTAGAAAAGTTCTCTCCCATGTTACAGCATTGCTATAATTCAAGAGCATGCACATACCACTTCCTGCCTCAAAAAAAGTAGCTTTTCCTTCATAAAATGTCTCCAGCAATTGTTTTGTTCTGACTCTTGACTTTCTTCTTACCGGACAGCCAATTGCTTTATTTTTCCCTATCCCAAGCCACTAAGTCCCAAAGCTCTTCTCCTATGGCTGGAATTCCTTTCCACTGATTTGTTCATGTCACTTACTCATTCATACCTTCATTTACTTAAAATCTTCAAGGTTCTAGAATACGAAAGAATATTCAAAGAAAACAATACGCAGCACACCGGTGCCCCCACCAAGTGATGTAACTACGACTAATGTGAAAGTCAAAAATATCAACCAAAAAAAAAGGATTAATGTATTATAGGATAAGTACTTTTGTGCAAATATAATTCTAATAATGTCTAGAGTCTAGACAACCTGTATTTAATGTTAAGTTCATTAGTCAGCAACAAACAGCTCTCCATTGGGTGGTACTGTGAGTGTGAGCCTACGAGTTTATGTTTGTGCTCTTCCAGATACATTCAGTGATAAGGTGAAATATTTCACAAATTTGTTTACATTTTGACTTTGATAAGTTCATGTTCTCATTTTAATAGAGAGTTTGGAATGCCTTGGAAACTGAGGATATCAAAGGGAAACTAATTACAGTAAGTCTTCACTGAACATCTTTGATAGGGGCTGCAACTTTAAGCCAAAGAAGGTAAAAGAAAACCAATTTGACCATAAACTAAGTGATGTAAGCAAGAGTTAAGCTCCTAAGGCATAATGAAACTATGAAAAACAATTTAAGGAAACGATGTTCTTCAAGGACCTGCTGTTTTTTAACAGAAATGAGATGAGCCTCCCCCAAACGCATAGCACCAGGAAAAGCCATTAGCATAAAGTTTCCGCAGCAGTGTTGCACCACAAACAGAAGCACTAAGGAGAAAAGAGGAACTGAAAGAGGGGAAAGTAAGATGGCACAAAAACCAAGGGCACCGGTGTATCCTGCCTAGTAAAACCTATGCCAGTGGCTCAGGATGCCTGTAATTAAGTTTAAGGCACAGACAACAATCAAATGTTTCCTTGGGTCACACCTAGTCGGCCTCATCCAGACCAGCTGCCTTGCCTTGGTCTGCCCCCTTCAAATCTCAGAGACACAGGCCCTGTTCCAAGCCCTCCCATTATTCCTAGAAAGGAAAGAGACCCTCCTCAATTGGAGGTGTTTGGACATTTTTTTATTCATTGAAAGAAACTCCTACTGAAAATCTTACAGGGAACACTAATGCATTAGACAGATGGAAACAGAAACGTTCTGAGGAGGCTGAGGTGGATGGAGACTCCATCAGCCTCCCTGGAATGCTTCCAGGAAAGCCCTTGGGACCTGCCCTGAAGTCAGGCGGAAACCCGGGTGAAACAACTTGCAGACTCCTCCTTACAGAGAGGGGTGTTCTTAAAAGAGCCGGCTACATATGCCCTACCCCTCCAGGGAGAAGGGACCCCTGAATACACCGTAAAATTGTCATCACTCACTTGAGGGGGAATGAGGGACAAGGGGGGGCCCGATCTGCCAGTGGGCATTTGAGAAGATGAGAACAATGACTCGAAAGTGCTTTCAGGATATAAGATGTAAATATGAGAGCAAAATAAAAAAGCAGAAGATAATGATGCTCAAAGATGAGAAATCAATTCACAGTACTTCTGGTTTTTTGAAAAAGTCTCAGAAACTACATGTCTATGCTCTAAAAACTAAACTCAAAGACTGACAATTTCTCTGAACTCTTTAAAGTTAGAAGATCCACCCTTAGTTTCTGTGATCGGTATTCAGACCAAAGTCCCCAAATACAGCATCAGACATTATATTCTACAAGTATCTCCCCCTTCCTTTATAGCTTCATTAGTTCAATAAATATTTATTGAGTATTTCCCTATACGAGGCACTATTCTACGTGCCTGGACACAGCAGTGAACAAGACAGTGCCTGACTTCACAGGTTTATCATCCTGGGGGAAGACACACAGTAAACAAATAACTAACACAGCATAATGCGTAGTTTTGCGAGGAAGACCCACGGAGCAAAACTGGGGCAGGACATCATGGGGGGGTGCCCAGTGGAGGAGGGGCTCCAGCGCAGGCACAATGATGAGAGATCAGAACAGGAGACCTGCATGAAATGAGGAACAAAGAACGAGGAAGAGTATATGCAGAGGTTCTGAAATGGATTTGACATGTTGGCGGTGGGATGGCAGAAAGAGGTCGAGGCAGGGAACTCAGGGAGTGCAGCTGGGTCAGAGGGCCCCACAGGCCAAGACCAAAACCTGTATTTTACTCCATGTGTGATGGGAAACCCTCTTTCAACCCAGGTTCCCAGTGGGTTTGAGCAAAGGAGTGCCTGGACGTGATGTGTGTTCTGAGAGAAAACTCTCTGGCAATTGGCTGGAGAAGAGACTGTGGGGGGTTGGGGAGAGGGATGGGGACGCAAGAGGACCAAACAAGAGATTTCTGCTTCCCAGCACTGACTATGACTGAGAAGGTTTTAAATACCCAACTTAAACTGCAATTGAGGAAGAACAATTTCAGGGAAAAGGTATTTCATCAAATACAAATGAGAAAACTCTCCATTCTAGGTTATGTGCACTTTTCACAATTATATATCAGCTAATGAGTTTAGGTTTATTAGGTAATAACCTTACAAAAGCCATAAGAAGTTTTCAATAAAAGCTCTCAGGCGGTTTCCTCTTTTTCATCTGACAAAGCATACTGCCTACTCCCCTTATGAAAAGAGTTCAGTTCTTCAGTTTATAGGACAACATACCCGATAATTATTTTATGCTAAGTAAGTACAAACGACTTCCTGGTACCCCACCAAACAAGTGCTTACAAAATAATGAAACAATTACAGCAGGAGTACAAAAGACTGACCTCAAAACACAACCTTCAAAGCTCTGAGGGAAAAATGTAGAAGAGAGCAAGGGAATAAGAGTAGAAGATGTTTAGAATGATGAAAAAAATGTGAAATAATCCAAATACCATTAATAAGGTAATGGTCACATTGTGACTCTTTCCCTCAATGGGATGGTGTGCAGCTCTTCTAAAGATAAAGATAGAGTTTTAAAGTCTGACGTGGAAAAATCACCTAGGTATACTGCTAAGTGGGTAGGGGGCTGGAAGCAGGGGTAAGTGATCTCAACCTCTGCCCAAAGGTATCTGCCTTTCTGGTATTTAATAATTACTAACAAGTATTGAGGGCTTTCCAGGACTTAGGCACCACACTAAAGCTTTATACTACCTCACTGAATTCTTACAACAATCCTGTGGAATACAGAGTTATTCCTATTTAACAGGTGAATTAAGTATTTTAGCCAGACTCAAAACAGCTGATAAGTGTGAGAAGGAGGAGGGTGTGCAGATTTGAATCCAGGAATTCTAACTCTGTAGGCCACAGTCTTATAACTCGTCTCTCAGAGATGAGTGCTTATTCACTGAGTGCATTAAATCAATCTGCTCTTGGATTCTTTCTTTCAAATAACATTAAAGAAAAAAACGTCGTCCACTTAGTGTTCCAGGAAATACAATAATTTTAAGGAAAATTAAATTAATGTAGAACATACAAAGCTCATGACATTTTGCAAAGCTGATTATGACCCAGATTGGCATTAAACTCAAGATCAAAGTACAAAGGCAACTTTGCAAACAAGTATTATTTAAAGGCTTGGTGACCGATAATAATTCTGTCAGCCCTCATTACAGCAGCAAATACTGGATGTCACATTTGCACACTTCTGTCTGGTTCCAGCTGTTTGTGAAGGTTCAGCTCAGAAATTTAATGGTATCCAGTTTACAGTTAATAGATGCTCATCATTTTAAGGCAAACTGGTAAGTTCCAATCAGCAGGCATTCTTTGAGGAGTTCCACATGTTGATGACAAAGGAATGGGAGATATTTCAAGGCGAGGCTGATGGTAAACTCTGTCACTAAAGGGTGCTGGGGTCCCCTAAATGCATAGGACCTGTGCACACTCCTGACTTGTTGATCTACCTTTGCACCCACTGACCTAGACAGAAATGTCCTACTCCTCATCCCTCATCCCACTGCATTCATGCATGGGTGTCCTCTCCACCACCACCAGCACCACCTGACAGGAATTCACAGCCGTGTTATCATACCATCCTGGACGATCAGCAGAGGACACATGTTTAAGACAGAGAATCACGACATCTTCCTGCCTCAACTCAAATCCTTACCATCCATGAGATCTTGGGCAAGATGCTTAACCCCTCTGTGCCTCAATGTCCTCGTTTAATTGGTACATAAAAGTACTGATCTCATACACTAGCTATCAGGTTTTAATGAGTCCATATAAATAAGGAATTCAGAACAGTATCTGGAATGTTATAGAAACTCAGTAAATGTTAGGCTTTATTATTAATGCTGTCATCATCGTAGTGCATAACCAGGAGGCACAAACTCCCCTCTAGCGTCAGTCATCAAGTGACTCTTGTTTTACTTATTTTACCATTTACAACAAAATAACTGGTTACCCAAAGATAAATTGTCCAATGATCTTAATCTTTTTCTTTTCAGTTTGCTATGTTTTCTAATTTGCCCATGCATTCCTTAGTAAGTTTTTTAGAAAATTAAGTTGTTGAAAGTAGTCTTCACTGAATTCCCTTCCCACCCTCTGGCTGGGTGGGTGACTGCCAGAAGCTTCCGCTATTGTCAAGTTCTATGGCTGAGCAGCAGGTGTCAGGACCTGCTGACATTTACACAGAGCCCTGGATTAACATCTGGAGAGATCTTAAGGCGCAAGCTCTCCATGAAAAGAGTTGGGGCAAACCACAGACTAAGGCTACACCTGGTACTAAAAACGAATAATCAAATTCTCTAAACAATCACTGGTGTGTGACTTAGAATCTAATAATTCTAATAGGAAATAGTCAGAAAACGAAAATATGTAGTTTATATCAGAGTACTTAATCAGGGGTTCCCACATCCCCCCACTATTGTATGTAATGTGTTTGTGCATTTTTCTAGCTTTCTGCCTGTCATCAAATTCTGAAAGGCCTTCACAACATAAAGCTGCTACAAATGATTGGTTTAAAGGTCATTCTCAAACTTTAACACGCTTGTTTAAACACCTAGCCCTGGGCCCATGCCCAGACTTTGTTTCTGGGGTGGAGGGGTCTGGGGTAATCTAGGACATGAAAAGGAGTCAGGACGTTTCTAGCAAGTTCTCAGATGATGATTACATCCTGGCCCGGGTCCAGGAACCACACTTTGAGAATTACTGGCTTAAGGAATCATGTGGGCATTTTGACTTTTTCTTTCAGGAAAGCAACCAACCTCCCTAGCAGAATTAATGTTAAGAAAACTAATGGCCATTTCTCCACTCATACCTGTGAATTACCTACCAACCCTCATCACCAATCCTCCCACCCTCTAAAATTCTAGGTAGGCTACACTTGACTACCAGTTTAATTCAATTTGGCAATTTTGATTTGGCAAATATTTATCAAACAACTCATTAGGTAAATTAGAAACTAGCTTTGATCTTAGTATAAAACAGTGGATGTCAATATACCTCCACCGGTGCCATTTCTTTTGGTTTCTCCAGCATCCATTCATACCAGACACCTCCCTAATCTCTCTCATATATAAAGTCATTTTCAAATGAGGTTGAGGGAGAATATAATGTACAATAGTTTCAAAAATTCCACCTTTCTGTTGTTTCAGAATTAAATGTGTGAATAAAACAGGGCTCTGAATATCAAGATGCTCCCATCAAATAATCAAAGGCAAGGTCATTCCATCATTAAACACATAAGGATCACCAGACAACACCTGACCTGTAACACACAGAATGAAAGGGGCCAGATGCATCCAGGACCTCAAAGAACTCTGGGGAGACAGAAACTGGTGACCAGCATAAGGGATGTGAGGCCCTCAGGATAAAAATAAATGTTTGTTGTTGCTGGCTGAACTTTGAGTATAATGTAGTTTGAGTCCAACTACAGCAGGAATATTTTGAATAGGGGTAAGTGATTACAGTCATCTACACGAATAACGAGTTTATTACTTTTTAAAGACTAGCTCCTAATGCCTACACACCCAGGAAAGTGATCATCAAGGAACAAAGCTGGTCAGTACTGAGTTGTACTTACATAAATTGTCACTAAAAACTAGTTTTAAAAAGATGTCAGTAGGGCCAGCCGAGTGGCTCAGCTGGTTAAGAGTTAGCTTAAGAGCGTGAGCTCTGAGCAACAGTGCCACCAGTTCGATTCCCACATGGGCCAGTGATGCTGCGCCAGAGCTGAGCTGCCAACAGGTGGCAGGATGGCTCAGCTGGTGAGAGCATGTGCTCCTAACAAAATTGCCTGTTCGATGGTGGGCTAAACCCGCCCGCAACTAAGACTGAACATGGCACCTTGAGCTGAGTTGCCGCCCGGATAGCTCAGTGGATAGGGCATGCACTCTTAACAACAAGGTTGCTGGTTCAACTCCAACATGGGATGGTGGCTACACCCACCCGCAACTAAGATTGTTAACACAGCACCTGAGCTTAGAGGCCACGAACTGCCGATGAGCAGCCAGATGGCAACTGGCACCCTCCACAACGAAGATTGAAGAACAACAATTTGGCTGGTCCCCTTCCCCAATTACCCAACACTGTTTCCCCTCCTCCAATTCCCCAAATTTAAAAAAAAAAAAGAAAAGATGTCAGTAAAGCTAGATTAAAAAGGAAGTAAGAGGTGAACATAAATAAGTTCATTGTATGTTCTGGTAATACCAACTCACAATTTTAAGCTAGATAAGATGGTGTTTTGGTTCCACTCACCATTTTCAAACACCATGTCTATTAATCTGAATAGCCCTCCCTCATTCTTTTTATAATTGAAACACATCTCTTCTACCCCACTCCCCCCCCTC
>NW_017731694.1:500191-556265 GCF_001890085.2 Hipposideros armiger
CCCCACCCTCACTAGCCACATCCATGAATACAGTGAGGATCCACTATGTCCCCAGCAGGGAGCTGAATGCTGCTGTAGTTGACCAAATAACTGAAAATGCCCTGATCTTTCCCTTTAGAGTGCTTACAAATCTGGAATATTTACCACATAACAAAAAAGAGATCTGGTTCTAAATAATTTATAATTAACCTATAGGGATTACAGAAGGCAGAGAACAGGATGGATTAACAGTCAGGGATATCATAAAGGAATCAGAATTAGAAGAGGAATAAAAAGGGGTAGGGGGATGCACTGGGGCTGACTTGTAAGCCAGGACATGTGTTTGGGAAAGCAATGAGCCCTTTTGAGTGGTGGACGAAAGAATCTTGGGAAACGCTAGCACTGAGTATTTATACATAGTAGATGCTCAATAAATTATTCACAACAGTGGAAGCCAATTCTACACAACAGCATTCACTACAAGAGACAAAGTACAGCCCGTCTGTCTGGAGACTCATTTTAAGGTTCAGGCTTTCAAAAGCTTTGGGGTATTCAAAATTTCCATTCTAACCATTCCAAGCGTACCTATTTTAAGCTGCACTATGTCTCTGTTTGCCCAGGATAGACCCAGTTCACTCCTGCAGTCCCAGTGTGATTATAATTAATAATACCCGTTTTTTACTTGTAAAAGTGTCCCAGTTTGAATAATGAAGTATAAGGTCACCCTATCCATTGGTTTTGGTTAAGCCTTTGGTAAATGAAATCTCTTTGAAAGTGTTTCCTGGGGCAATGTACCTCAGATCAGAAAGTTTCTCCTCAAATCTTAAAGGCAAGAAGAAAAATCTGTCACCGTTCAAAAGGAGTGCCTACTTCTGAGCGGAGGCCAGATGTTCATAGCCCTTTACAGACTGCATTGTTCTCAGAGGGAGCTGAGCTGTGGTCAGTCTACAGAACACTAACTAATCAAACTCAAACAAAAAGAGTTAAACAAGTCAAACACCTCAGGTGAACCTTTCTTTCCACGTCATTCCATTTCAAAGCAACACCAAGTGCTTTTGGAGAAGTAAATAAGTTTATTTATTACTGATAATAAGTATACATATAATTATGTATTTAATATTTACATAAATACACGTATCATTAGGGAAATAAGCATCTTCATCAAAAACTTTTAACTATTAAATAAAACACGTGTGCACTCACCAAATACCTATAAAATAGGGAAGACACTGTCATTCAAAAACAGCCAACTATTTCATGGAGACATCATTACCTGTTAGCTCCATGGGGCTCTCTGGCCCACATGTCCCTGTGGGCTGGATAACTGGGCTGACCCAGCAGCTCTCTCTGTACGCTAGGCCCACCTCAGAAATGCCTGAAGTGCATATTCCAACCAAGTCACAGAAGGAGGAAACATTCAAATACAGCACTTGACCACTAGACTTCATGGAGGTTGTCTTAGCCTTAAACACTAGCCTACAAAGACATGTGACCTGGGAAGTGTCTCACATTGTCCCAGGAAGGGGCTGAGGCGCTTGGGAACACCCCAACTCTTGGCCCAGGCACAACGCCACACAGGCCTGCTGGCTCCACACCAACAGACCATGGATGGTTCAGGGGGCTCTTAAAGCAGAAAGGAAACCCAGGCTTGAATGAATTGCTTGTCTCCCTGGTGTTCTGCATGTCCTGATACTGGAATTTCCTAAAGAAAAGAGACCAAAAAAAAGGAGAGAAAGAAAGAAACTGGACCACTTTCTTATACCATATACAAAAATAAACTCAAAATGATGAAAGACTTACATGTAGGTAAAACCAGGAACCCTAACACTCCCAGAAGAAAATACAGGCAGTAAACTCTCTGACATCAGTCTTAGCAATATTTTTTTGGATATGTCTCCTCAGGCAAAGACAACACCAAAAATAAACAAATGGGATAAAATATCTACGAAGCTCATAGTGGCAGCTTGTGGGATAGGCGTATTCTAGAAAAAAGGTCTACATCGATAGTTTTCAAACTATCCCCTAGCCATAAGGGGTCACAGACATAGCTTGGGGGCCAAAAGGTAGACACTGAACAGTAGGCTACACTTTCATCTTTTTTATCCACAGCGGTTCTACTTAACATTTCCATAGAGGGAAAAAAAATGGTTCCACTGCTCTGCCACTCAGAACAAAACAAAAACCGCACACACATACACAGTTTTAGAACATGTTAGAAACGGAGTCTAAAAAAACTTTTCGGAGACACTATAAAAATTGCCCCCAAAGCCTGAAAATTTTACAGAGGAAAGGCTCTCAGGTTATTTTTAACCCAATTCTCTCATTATAATTGAGGAATTAACTGAGTCATTGAGCATATTGAAATAAAAAATTATCACAATATCATCTCTATCCTTACTCTCTACCCACTTTTGTCCATCCTTTCCCCAAAGTCCCCTACACCTTACTACCAACATGAAGTGTTCACATCTCATTTGCACGTCTTAATGACAATGCAGCTACAGGACACAGCCAGGTGCTCCAGGACTCAAAACGCTCAAGTCTTTTTCTAAGCGATGCCTAGTAAGGGGCGAGGGGAGTAAACTTCAATTACATTATTTTAATTTGAAGAAACCAATAGAAATAACACTAATAGTTATTAGCTATACTTTGTGCCATGAACTGTGTACATTCCATGCACACTATTTCACTTAATTCACCTAGCCACCCTGTCAGGGAGGGGCCATTATCAGCACCATTATCAGCAGGTGACAGAGGTAGAGCTTGGAGAAGAACAGCACAGGCACACCTGACACCAGAGCTCATGTTCACACCTTCCCTACACTGCAGCAGGCACAGATTGAGACATGCCCTAAAGAACTCTGAAAGGGCCTGAGCACATCAATCAGTTCTTGATGCTAGACATTATCATTGTTTGTGAAGTAGATGTTATCATTGTTTTTGTATAGCTCATCCCAAGGAAGAGACTGTTGAGGCACAGAGAGGTTAAGTAACTATGTCCAAGGACACACAGCCAGTATGCGCATTAGCCAGCATTCCAAGTAAGGCAATCTACTCCCAGACATTATTCTCAACCAGTCAGACAGGCTGCCTCTCACACCCCCAGGACCACAAGGTCAATAAATGTTTCAACTGCCTAAAAGATAAATTTGTAGTAGCAAGAGCCTATAAATATTTAGACTAATTACAGCATGCCAATTGGCATCCCAATGAAAGAGGATTAAACTGAAATTGCAGAATAAGAGCTACAGAGACATACAGATGCCTCCCAGGCCAAGTCAGAGAAAGCATTCCAAACAGTTCTGGGAAAACTTGGTTTGAAAATGTCTACAATCTCTCATAATCATTTCCTTTTTAAAACCGCACCATTTCTGATATTTCAGAAGCAGCTATATTGTGGGCTGCTTTTTGGTTTTGTTTTTTGAAATTTAAGTGCCTCCAATGGAGTGGTAAGCATCCTTCCTCTTAGCAAACAGCACATGCTTCATATGTGGAGTTAATAAGTGATATTAGGTTTGGCAAATGGCAAGAGGTCACTTAAATTCGAACACTGTTTTTCCTGTGGCCCATTAAAAAAATAAAATAAAACTCTGACATTTCCCACAATAAAACAGAATGGATTAATAACCAGTCAGCTGAACTAACAAAATATTTACCAAATGGTCTGCTCATGTGAACTTTTGTTCTCCTTACCTAAGGAAAAATAAATGTTTCCTGCCTTTCCTATCATTTGGTGTCTCATAGGCCTTGAAATAAGAGAGATTTATCTAGTCGGTTTGCTTAATCGTGGTATTAGCATAATGAGCTATAGTCTGTCCTGTGGGGCAGCAGCCTGATGTGGTTTCAGCAGTGAAGAGGTGCTTCGGGGCCCCACATTTTGTCCACATGAGGAAAAAAAAGCAGGACTCTAACAACTTCTCCAGCTGAGAGCAGTGAAGAAAGAGGGAGCACCCTCCCTGTGGAGGCTGGGTGTGTAGAACTAGGGATGGAACGGAGTGGGAAAGGGGCCCCTGAGGCGAAGCCGCAGGGGAACCACCCGCGGGGGCCTGTCTTTGAAGGTCTGAGCTCACCAGGCTACTGCATGCCCCTTATTTCCTCCTGGGATTCAGTTTATAATTTGGAAATACTTTTTCCAGGGTTATGTGTAGCTCCGTCATCTGAGAGTTTTCCCATAACCATCTTTACTGAGCCAAAGACCTCAAATTTGGATCTTTTCATAAAAATCAACATTTACGACAACTGCAAAGCATATCTACCATATGTTCAACAACAATCCAATTTCAAGAAAATTATAAAGCAACAATTAGCCTGTGAGCATATTAATAAGAGCCCCTACCATTTACTGACCACCTACTTGGGCTGAGCACTGCAGGAAGAAAATACACATTACTTCATTTACACTTTCCAACAATGTTAATGAGGTCAGTGATACTAGACCTTTTTTATATAATAGATGGGAAACAGAGATTTAGAAAGATTACATAACTAGCCCAAGGACCCCAAGCTGATAGGAGGCAGAACTCACTTTTGTACTCAAATTTAACTCTGAATACGTTATATTATGGTTAACTGCAAAGAATCACAGATTAATCTAACCCTGACTTTGTCTCCAAACTGGAGTAGACAAACTTGCTGTAATTTTTTTCTTCATTTGTCCTGGATGAAACTCTAGCCAAAGATGGCCTCAGGTTTCATCTCAGGGGCAGACTCTGAGAGGCTGCCGGAGACCCCCTGAGGAGGGACGTAAAGCTGCAGGAAAAAGGGCTGTGGTTAGTTATGGATGTATAGAAAAGGCACATGGCAGCACATGACAGCACAGGTGATTAGCCGCTGCTGGCGGGTGTTTGTTTATGTCCCACATCCCTCTGCTGAGCAATATCCAACCGCCACAGGTTTTCTCTCTACTGGGTGCTCATTATCTAGACACACACCCCTTTCGATCTATGACAAAAGTTTAGACAGTCACACGCTCACACATGAGGGTTACCAATTAGTATGAATCCCCAAAATAGTATTTTTACAAATAAACGAGAGTCACTGTCTTCCTCGCACATCCCGTTATTTGGTCGTTAGCTCTTTTCTCTGATTACTTATTCTTACATCAAATTGGTCTCCCAACAGTCTCATCAACTCCACAAGCCAATCCCCAGCCTGCCTAATTATGACTCAGAAGCTTTTATCTTCTAAGTGATCGTCTACACGTTTAAAAAAATAAAATCAGGGGCCTTGCTTATCAAGTGTAATAATGGGAAAGCTACAAAAGAGAGCTGCCATGCAAAGAATGAGAACTTGATTCAGGCTTCCGGTAGCAGGGAAGTTTCAACTAGGAAGACAAGAATTAAAAACACAGTTTTGGAAGTGTGTGTATTTCATGTCTGTGACTTTTCTAAGATACCAATAACTGCAAGCTGCCAAAAACAAAATGCCTAAAGCTGATAAGCTAAAAGGGCTCTCCAGTGAACTACAACAGAAAGTTATTAATAACAAGGATTTGTCAACACACATTTCCTCTGCCTGTTGAGGTATAATGCTAAGAAATATCTATCCGGCACAAGGTATACATAAACATACACCTAGACTTTATATAGTTCTCTATAAACACAGCTGTTGGCAAAAGTACTTTTAAGCTTATTATTCATACACGTACAGCTAAGAAGTGAACTAAATGAGGTTTGGCTCAAATTATAATATTGAAGTGATAATAAGAGCTAACATTTACATAGCATGTTTACATATCTTAACTAACTGTAAATGGGAAAATGGGCAGCCGGGACCCAGAGGGCAGCCTGCCCTCATTAGCCAAGAGGGCGGGTTTCTCCTGGTCACTAGAGGAGGCTGGGGAATTGTGATCCCTTTCAATGCAACTGATGAGCCTGGCTACGAATAACATTTGCATAGCTCTAATGATATGAATGAGGGTCACAGATTTGTTCAAAAATTGTGGACATAATTATCTAGACGGAGAGAAGTGTAGAGGGTAAGGGAGCTGAATCTTCATCTTCCACACAAAGAAGTCAACAGACATTTCTGAAAGCCAAGAACTGTCAGTTATGTAGGAATATAGGGCTAGATACTCAAAAATAATAGCCAAAAAGTGAAAGAGGTGGCCACGGGGGCAGAGGAAAAAGACAGGAACTGCTATTATTCATTTGATTTCTTAAAGTACATAAACACATGACTTGATAAAAATTTTAAATCAGTTTAATTTGAATTATCAACAAAAAGAAATCAAAATTTTAAAAATGTCTACATTTTGGGGCTAGGAAAAGAAGAAAGAAGGAAAAATAGTGGAGGTCCTCATTCATTAAATATAATCACCTTCTTGTATCTGAATCTTCCTTTCTCACTGAGCTGGTGTCTCAGGAGACGGGGCGCCCATAAACAGCTAAGGAAAGGGGTAATGTGTCAAGCCCAGGAAGCCAGCCCAGACAAGCTGGCAATATGTGGTGACAGAGGCTGCAGAAAAATAACCTGCCCTGTCGCCCGACATGCCAAGTGACTACATGAATAACAGATTTGGGGAACATCAGCAAAAGGCCCACCATTCCCCCAGACCAGGAGAGAGCCATTACCATCTGTGAGACAGCACGTTGTCTGAGGCCTGATGAGAAATCAAGTTAAGCACTACAGGAATTCAGAGAGGCGAAGCGATTCCTTCATGCTTGGTGGGAAGTTAAGGAAAAGCGCCCAAAACAGTGGAGTCTGAGCTGGGTTTTAAGGGATGCAAAAGAGGTCAACAGGTAGAGGTGGAAAAGGAAACAACCTGATAAAGGCCAGAGATGAGAGAATAGATGTGTGTTTAGAAACAGGACATGCTCTAAACCAAAAACCACATCCAATTGCACATCTCATGCTGCTACGGCTCTACTTCAACTTAGAGAGCATGGGATAGGGGTGGGAGCCTCCTGGGACAGTTAATGGTTTCTGGCACAGTGTGAAGCTACAGATGTGAGCGATGTCAACACAGTAAAAAAGGGCGTGCCTCTTAAATTATCTAGTTTACAGGAATATACCTTCCGTGTTTAAACTGGCCTCTTTTGCTTTGGATAGGCTCTTAAAACCCAGACACTGATTTTCACCTCAGTATTGAGGGTTTCTGCCATGCCCTCAGGTTTCCCTAAGTCCTTAGCTTTGTACTAGTGGATTGCCAATACTTTTTCTTTATAATTCCCCAAGAGTGTTGAACACAGAAGACTTAGAGATTTGAGTTTTAGGTATGTCTAGTTCTCCATTCGGCTTACAAAATGGGATGACATTAAAAACGTACAAGTTCCTTTAATTTTTTTTTTCCTTTGGCATTCCCATGTAGTGCTTGTTACTTTCAGTAATGCAATCATTATTTAATCCAATAAAATTGAACCAAGTTTGATCTGCACTGCCCCAAATACTGGTTTGATTAAAATATACACATTTGACTCAAGGTTTCTTTGTATCTGAGCCAGTTCCAGCAGTTACTGGATTACAAACAAAACTATTCCTGCATATCAAACTGAATATTTATAAAAGACAGTTTATTTTTGTATCAGGGATCCCAGGCCTTCACAAATAAAAGTGAGCATATAAACTTTTACTTAGGCTCTTATCAATGTTTAGAAGTCTCATTTATGAACTATATCAAGTGTTATAAGTGAAATGTGGAAGAAGAGAAAATTAAGAAATCAACACATCTCTACGTTTGCATTCTTTTAATTCCACGAATTCAAGGGGTAGGTGCTGAAGATTCAAAACTCACAAAATATTGCCCTTGCCTACAACCAACAGTTCCCAATCTAAATGGCAGAAACAAAGGACACACAATTCAAAACCGCAGGTTAAATACTCATGGCTACACCCTAGAGCCCTATGGCAGCTGCACACAGAGGTGACTATCATTATTACTTGACTGACTAAACATTACTTGACTGATTAGATGAACAGATGCATATAAGAATGGATGGAAGGCTCAATAGTATTATCAGCTAACACAGAGGAGGGCCAGTTCACCCTGCATGTGGGGCTCAGGAAAGCTTACCAGAGGAAGGGGAGGCCAAACTGAAGCCATGTTTCCACAGGTTTGAGAAATACTCGGGATAAATCACACACAGACAAATTGACTAAACAGTCATGGCATTATTTTAATTAAAACAAACACATAAAATATGTCATTTCAAAGATATTCTTGCTTAGGCTGAAGCTAAACATGTAAGTAAGTTTTAAGGTGATTCCATGTAAACAAAAGTCAGATAGAAATAGAGCAGATAATATGTGGATATAATAAAGATTGAGAAGCAAGTATATAAATGGCTGAAATTCTAGAAACACAGTTCAAGTTCATGATGAACCACGTGAAAGGAGAAGAGAATTATTCCAGAGGGTTATTCCAGCAGAGGAAAAGGCATAAGCCCAAGCAAGGAGGCAAGAGCCATCAATAACTGCAGGAAGTTCAAACAGGTCAGTGTTGCTGTAATACGAAGTTCCAGGCAAGCCGCGGCAGCAGAGGAGCAGAGGAACGCCAAAGCACACAGCACTAGGTCTGCTCTGTTGAATAGCATGAACTTATCTGTAGGTGACAGGGATCCACGGAAAGGCCATGGCCATGCTTGTATATTAGAGGGATTCCACTCGGGGGGTGGGAGAAGATGACAGACTGGAGGCGGAGAATCCAGGCAAAATGACCTTGGGCTCAGAGGAAATAACAGACAAGAAATACTTAGGTGTTAAAAAAAAAATCATCAGGTTTCAGTGACTGACTGGCTAAGAGTGGATGAGACAGTGAAGAAGAGCTTAATGGTTTATAGCTTGGATGATCAGTAGACAGTGGTACCAAACAAGAGGGACTTACGGTCAAGGGAGAGCTTTGAGAGGTTTTGTTTTGTTTTGTTTGATAATGATAATAAGCACGATTGACAATGAGCGTGCTACCTTAATACAAAGGGAGAGAAACTGGTAAGATAAGTAAAGGTGAGGAAACAGGTCCCAAACTGGATGAGTTCAAAGTGGGCAGACTGTAGGAAACTCGAGCCTTTCCTCCTGCGCGAGAGAAATTATGATTGCATTCATCCCGAGTGCCATGTAAAGAGTACAGAGTCCCGGCAATTTGTTAAATAAAAAAATAACCCAGAAACTGGGGTCAAACAGGGTGCTCCAAAACCAGATTTAAGAGGATGGGGTAAAGTGAGGAGAGATTAGGAAACCCGATAGCACCAATTCCAGGTGGAAATGTGTCAGGATAATAGCTGGCGTAGACCAGGCACCATCAGGCATCAGGTCCACCCCTCGAACAGGGTAAACCACCCAAGTCCAGAGGAGTCTGCCTCGGGGTCCTTTCAATCTCCCTTCCCATATGATAGTTATCTCGCTCTTCGTGGATGCTCAGGTAAACACCCACTTGCACATCCTCCCCACTTCCTGCCCTGCTACTGAAATGGGAAACGTTTTCGTCTGTTTTATTCTCAAATATTTTGCGGGTTTCCAATGAGTTTCAAGGAGCTAGCTGAAGCCATGTGAATTACAACTTGAAAATATTTCCCAGTAAATACAGAAGCTATTCTCACAATCGCTTCACAGGAAGAGGTCACGGCTAGGCCCCTGACAGGAAGAGGTCACGGCTAGGCATGGGAAAGATGCAGCCTCCTGCTGGCTGGGGCTCTCACTTGGGGGTCCCTCTCTCCTTCCTCTCTGTACCTAGTTTCATACCACTTACCATTGGTCACACCCTGGTAACTTGTAACCCTGAGCACAAATTAGACCCAATTTATACACGCACATAAAGCTCGGCTCCAAAGAGGGTTGGACATCTGTAGCACTTGACATTCAAACCTTTGGCGAGATGTCAACGTTTCATAGAGCACTTTAAATGTTTTGGTTTAAGAGCTAATGCATTTCCCACTGGTCAACACGAGCAGCCCAGGCAGAAAGCAAAGTCTGTTTCCCTCAACATCAGATGTTATGCTCAGTTTCTGACCCAATCTTGCCTACAGAGACCATAAGAGGCTGGAAAAACTGGTAAGTCTACCCAATGCAGAGTATATTTAAAGAATATTTGTGATTCTAATGTAAAATGGCTTTTTGTGCTTTTAGTGTCCTAAATTCTTTTTTTTTTTTTTAATGGATGAAATGACATGTGACAGGTGATATTTACTTTTCCAAGTTCACGGACTAAGTACAATTAACTTTTCCCTGTAAATGTTCTTTTTAATTGCAAGAGGCAGGCTTTTCTGCCATGGGTTGGTACATTAGGCTTTGGGCAATTGCCGTTTTTAAAAATCTGTAAACTGACTGCTTGTAAAATATAAGTCAGTGTTGTGTGCATGTAAATAGTGAGTTAAAATCAGTTTGGGATATGATAAAGGGCACTGCTACAGCTGCGTTTTGAGGCAATCCTCAGAGCTAAGAAAGGCCAACAGAAAAACTAAAATTTTAGCTCCAGAGAAAAAAAAACAACAGAATGTTTGGTTTAAGAGCACAAAAAGCCACAACCTCACAAAAAATCTGAAACCAAAGGTGAAATACTTCAAGCAAAGAAGTATTTAAAGTCTTCTCTGAATCGCTAAATGCCTGGGCTGCTGGTGTGGATTTAATGGTGAGTCACAATTGATTTTCACAGGAAAGAAACAGGAATTAAATAAGCCTCATAGTTGCTGCTTTAGCTTTTTTAATGTCTTAAGTTTTGATTTCCATCTTCATGATTCTTAACTTGATTTCTTCCTCTGAAATTTCATAGACCTTTAGATATCAAGCATTGATAGCGTTTTTAGTTATAATTTGGGGATGGCAAGGACAAAGAATGTAATTTATGGGACTTATTCTATTGTTTGTTTTTCTAGAAATTGAGTAGTAAATTTCATAAAATCTAGACCAATCGGTGATTTTAAAACTTCATTTGTGCTTAGAATCCACTCCAGTTTATTTTTCCAGCCTAAGAGACAAAACTTTTTGTTTAAAACACTCCATTTTCTAGAGAAATTGTAAGAACACTGCAACTGAAGGAAGGGAGGGTTTTAGAGAATAATTTGCCAACCACGAGCGCCTCCCCATCTACTGCAAAAAGAATTTTAACTACTAAATTTAGTATTTTTAAAAGCTGTGACTCTTCTTAACAAATGATTCTTTACATGGAGAAACTGCAGCCTCTTAAGTTGTCTATTTATTTTTATGCCTAGCACCTTTCTTGCCAGTTTTCCCCCACTTAAAGAAAGCATTCACAGGAGAAAGATCTCTCTCTAAATAGACACACAGACATACAGGCATTCAAATACATAGATCTGTCACAACACAACTGAAGTAACACACTAGCATTTGCAACTCCTTTTTCAGCCCTGGCCACCTCTCCATGTCAGCCCTACCCATTCTATAAGAAGATCCTTCTTGCCTTTAGTGCTTCTTCAACACAAAACATTTAATTGGCTGCTAGGCCATATGTCCTCAAGGTAGCCTGAAAGAAAATTCAGAGTAAAAGTTTGTTTTGGAAAACAGAACAAAGATCGAGGCGTACTTTTTGCCATGTTCCCATAGGTACAATTTACATAGGTTTTTTTTTTAACCATTCATGTGTAACTGTACTAATAACTATTAAATGTATTAACATTAACTCTATAAAGGTGCCATTTTTTGTAAAAAAGTGAAATAGCAGCAATTTTATATGACTCAACCTAATAAGAAAAGAAGGTCTTGGTCTCAAAAGAAAGTCCCATTAGTCGAGGGATAAGGAGATCACCAGTAATGATCATTTAAGTAATTTTTAGATTTTATATGATAGCAAGATCCAGGACTTCCGATTATCCCCATAAGTACAAGTCCTCTGCTTTTAAAGCCTTTGCACAAATATTGTTATCAAAATTGGGTGTTTCTAGCACCAAAGTACACTGGGAAAGATCTTCTATTATTGGCTCCATTTTATAGATTAGGAAATTGGTCCAGAGAGATTCGGTGATTCGAACAAGATAACACAGCTAATACAGGTTAGGGATGGTGCTTAGACAGGAAAAGTCATCTGGCTTCCAATCTAGTGCCCTTTCACCTATCCCACCTTGTCTCTGACCTCAGGAGATGAATATGTCCAATAAAAACTGTGATTTATACATAAACACAAGTTGGAAATGCAAGAGTATATGAAACTGCTCTGTCCCTTAACCACCTGTTTACACAACAGCAACAATCACACCATATAAAATAGTCAATGTTATCGGGACTCAGACTGTCATACAGACAATCTCACATGGTGAAAAGAGCACGCACTTTGCAGATAAACTGCTGGATTTGAATCTAACGTGGCACTGAGGTACATTTTTTGTTTTATTTTTCAGTTCTTTTGCCTCTTTGATCTCCCTCTGTCCCATCACCTATAAAACATCATGATAAAGCTATCACCCTAGAGAGCTACTAAGATACTAACTAAGACTTGCCAGTACCTGGCACACAGCAGCTGCTCAATAAAAATGGAATTCCTTCACCCATCCTTACTAAGAACTTATTACGTTAGAAGTAGTGCCGCCAAGAGTAAAATCCCACCAAAAATTTCTTGAGTTAGAATCTGACACCCATGAGGCTAAAAAAGAAATCACAGAGGGGCTGGCCGAGTGGCTCAGTTCGTTAAGAGCTTGCTCAAGCGTGCGAGCTTTGAGCAATAGCGGTTTGATGCCAGGCCCGAGCTGAGCTGCAGCTGAGAAGAAATCACAAAATAAGGGAAATGAATACTTCTCCCAGTTTACCTCCTGTCATTCCAACAGAAAGCAGGGCATTGTGCCAGCACACAAGTAGTGAGTATCTACCAACACATGCCCACTGAGTGACTACTGCCGTAAGTGACCTACGCTGTGAACCCGCAGGCCGGTCCTTCCTGGCCTGACATTGGGCCTGACCGCCAGAGAACCTGGAGACCTGTGACAGGGCCCATGCGCCCCACAGGTAGTGGTTCTGTACAGAAAGAGGCAGAGAACGACACTAGGACTATTCTTTGCTTAATGCACATGTTTGGTGGATGGATGGCAAACCAAACAGGCCAACTGACTAAACTCAAGAAAAAAATGAAATGAAAGATATCTGATTTGCAAATTACAATGACAGGCTGCAAAGTTCTACGTTTAATTTAATTCCTCTTCACGAAGGACTTGTGTTCTTTTTTGGTATTTACACACAGTCCACATACTGTCCGGTGCATGTTGAGATTAAGGGCTGACATATTAAAATAAGCAAAGTAACCACCCAAAAAAATCTTATGAGAAAATATAATGAATTATATTTTAGCCAGGAATTCTCAAACTTTTGGTCTCAAGATCCCTTTCACAGCACTGAGGAGCCCTAAGAGCTTTAGTTTGTGTAAGTTATTATCCAGCAACACTTACAGTATTAGAAATTAAAATTCGAATTTTATAAAATGTGTTTTAATTCATTTCAATAATAGCATCAAATTTTAATATAACACATTGTTTTGAAAAATAATTACATTTTCAAAAAGGGTTTCAGTTAGAAAAGTGGTATTATTCCACATTTTGCAAACTGCTTTAACATCTGGCCTAAGACAGATTCTCATATCCACGTCTATGTTTGATCAGTTTTAAAATGTAGTTGGAGTTAAAGTATACTGAAGAAAATCTAGTCTCACAGATAATGCAGTAAGAAAAGGAAAGAGTGTTTTAATAGCTTCCTGGATTTGCTTCTTTAGTACCACACCAAAACTCAGCAAGTGGGAGTTTCTTAAAGGTTGGTTGCAATGAAGAATCTAACCTGTATCAATGAATATTGCTGTTACGTTAAAACCCCTTAGTCTAACTCAGCTTTTGAATGAATCTTTTACCCATGCTAGATTTTATAACATCATATAATCATTGGTCATTTGGACGTTACCTTCATGCAGAAATCTGAAGTATAGAACCAGAAGCCTTTGTCATTTTGGGGGGCAGAGAGAAAACGTGCAGCTGCTCAGTGCGTTCCCAGCACTGGATGACAGACAAGCAGAAGCTCAAGAGGACAGCTAGGCAGTTAGGCGTTTGCTCTCATTCTGAATTTTTGTTCCACTGGGCCAAAATACCTAAGTAGCACAATAATCTACATTTACAAAGAATACGATTCACTTGCCAAAGATACAAATATCCATTATTTTGCCTTCTCCACACCCCTCACCCCATACACACAAATACACCTGCACATTTCCCACAAGTGAATCATGTCAGTGACATTCACGAGATAGACAAAAGCTTGCAGCCCATTTGCTGCTACAGGCTGGGCAGTTTCATATTATGCATGAAAGAATCACCCAGCTGAGGAGAGGCCCTTGCTGTCCTCCACGAGGCCCTGGATAAGGAATTTGGGAACAGGGTCAGTGGTAATCCAAGTGACTGCTGACATTCTACCTGCCAGGCCTCTCCCAGCCATCTCCCAGAGGGGAGCACGAAACCAAGGGAAGTCACAGGCTAGCAGCTGCCATCACTGAAGCCTGGAAGAGTTGGGTTCCAATCACAGGGGCTCTGATGACTACCTCGGGAACTGGCCAAGCCACTAAGCTCCTTTCATCTGCTTGTTTCCTGTGCAAAATAGGATGTGTTAGGTGATTCATCAGAAATTTCTACAACTCCCACTATGAACCATTTGCTGGGTTATGTGAAAATACAAAGTTCCTCTCTCCATGCAGGAGGAAAAGCTGATAAATACAAGTCATTTCAGCAGGGAACAATATTTCCTAGTAGTTACGGCTTTAGAATGTCACTGACCTATATTTAAATCTCAGTTCTATAATGTACTAGTTTTGACACCTTGGACAATTCAAGCTCTTTGGACTTCAGTTTCCTCAACTATAAAATGGGATTACTTCTATCTTATCAGGACTACTGGAGGACTTACAAGTACATAGCTGTAGTTTGTTCATTTTCACTGCTGCATAAAATTTCACTAAATAATGCTTTTTTTTAACCCACTCTCCTGTCAATAATCATTTGAGCTACTTCCACATTTTTTATTATTACAGTGTTTCTACGAGCATCCTTGCACCTGTTTCTTCTGTAAGAGTTTTCTATGGCACACACCTAGGAATTCAAATGCTCAGCTACAGGGTGAGTGAAGGTTCATCTTTCCCAAATATTTACAATTCCTTTTATAAAGTGATAAACTTGAGAAATATAATGCTGAGCAGGGGATTAAAAAAAAAAAGTCCTGGAAGACTTCATACAGCAGGAGCGATTTTTACAAGTGTGTATGGATTAGAATCATTTGTTTGAAAAGGGAGAAATGCAGAACACAGAATTCAAGACAGGGTTACCCTGGAAGGACGGCCCGGGATGGAGTAAGAGAGGCAGAGCACGGGTGGGCTCTGGCTATGAAGTCGGTGTGCTGTTCTTTTTGTTGTGCTGTAGCTTATGTTACATAAATTCCTGTCAAGGCATCAAACAATCCATTAAAAAGAAAAAATATGTTTAAAAGCAATTAGCACTGCCTGTGTCTGGTATGAGGTGAAGTTCCCAATAAATAGCAGGTATTGCTATAAAATGTGATGAGAGGGGAGAGATGACAAGGCACAGGGGTAGCTCAAGGTCAGGTGTGACTAACTCTGCTGGTGGCAGAGCCCTTCTCTCTGGGGGTGAAGCAACCTGGCTCCTTAATACCCAGGGCTGTGAGTGGCCCAGGACTGCAGAAAACAGAGGTGCACCATGGAGAGGGTGGAGAAGGCAATGAGCCTGCTCAGGGGCACAGCCACCAGACTCTGAGCTCCAGGAGGGCAGGGTACCAGCACCAAGAACATGGCCTGATGATGGGCCAAAAGGAAGTTTGTTTTATAGACGGTGGTTTTAAACAACGTCCTAAACCAAGATCACTTCGGCTTAGAAGAATAGGTAAAAGGACAGAAGATGCCCAAGAATAGAAGAAGAAACCCCAATGTAAGGATAGGCAGAGGAGAGCCCACAGGTGACTTGAGGGTAGCAGAGAAGCCTGTGAGATGTATGCACTTGCTGTGTGTCAGGTACTGAGCTCAGGACCCCTTCACTCAAAACCAACACACACATAATACATACACGTATATACACGTGGATGCATAACGCTACGATATACATCAACAAAAAGTACATGCATACAAGTATATATACACACGTATATTTTCTTTTACTGAACCGTTCTGAAAATAAGTGGCAGACCATCATGGCTCTTTCCTCCTAAATACTTCAATATGCACCTCTGAAGAACAAGAATAGTCTCCTGATTAACCACACCTTTATCATACCTAGAAAGATTAAGATTAATTCAATAATAATATAGTCTGCATTCAAATTTGCATGATTGTCCCCAAACAATTTTTATACTTTCATTCTCTATTCCCCCCAATCACCAATCACAGTTCACAGACTACATTATTTCTCTTTGGCCTCTTTTGATCTAGAACTGCTCCCTCTCACCCTATCACATTTGTTTGGTTTTCACGACCTTGAATGGCTGGTTGCTCTATAGAGTGTTTTACATTCTGAATTTGTCCGGTTGCTGATCCTTGATTAGCTTTTTGATAAGGTATGTTGTGTACATCTATAATTGAATCATATCAGGAGGTAGAAAATGTCAAGTTATCCCATTTTTGGTCAGTTTGGTCATTCAGATATCCCTGCTGAAAAGGTACATTAGTTTTCTTTATTATTATAAATTATCTGGAAGAGATGCATTTTGACTGGTATATCCTATTCTCCCACAACCTTTCACCGAATGGCTTTTCATAACCATTGACGATTGTTGCCTGAATCTGTTACTATACTGAGGTTGCAAAACGATGACTTTCTAATTCTGTGATTCCTTCTCTATTTTCTAGCTGGCATTCTTCTGTGAAGAACTTCCCCCTATCTTCATCCTTCCTTTTTTAAAAATCCGTATTTCTAATGTCACTATCAACTTCCTGAATTGGGTTTGTTTTTCAAAATATTTTCATCTATTACTGTCATTCTTGTAGATATCTAAGTTATCAGATTTAAAAGTATCTCCAAGTCAGTTCCCATGTCCTTTTTTTTTTTTTGACATTTCCCCATTGGTCCAAGCACTTCCTTGCTTTTTGCCCACAAGGTAGCTCAGCTCACCTTGTACTTTCCCTGTACCTGATTTGAAATCAGTCACTTCTCCAAGGAGCCCCAGTTCCTTGTATGGGGCAGTGATTCTCAGAAACAAGATGAGCTCACTGATACTAGGGATCATTGCTTCATCATCTACACAGGGCTCTTACTTTTGTTACTTAAGGGTGGAAAGGGCTTGAGCACATTTATAGCTACTGGGATGTCACAACTTCTAGACCTACAGCTTTTTTACTATTTTAAGGACTTGTGCAGGTTTATGCCTGGAAGGGAAGTAGCCTCTAGAGAGAGAGAGATACTGCAGATACAAAAGAGGAAAGCAATAACGGGGAGACGTTAGAAAGAAGTTAGTGTAGGCTACATTAAAATAAAAACAAAACTGGTCCTGGTCCAAGCAAGGCACGAGCATGAAGCTGCAAAGCACCGTACAGACAGAAGGGAATGCTCACTCCCCTCAGATTTCTTACATGGACAGACAGTACATCTGAAACAATAATGAAATGGCATCTGATAGGCCCCATGGGGCACAGTGAGATGTAAGGTTACTTTCTTATAATATACCTGACTGGCTCATATCAAAATGCACTGGAAAAGTGAAATACAGTTGAACCTTGAACAACAAGGGCGGGTAAGAGGCACCAACCCCTATACATTTGAAAACCCATGAGTAACTTCTGACTCCCCCAAAACTTAACTAACTGTTGGTTCTTTGCATCCATGGATTCAACCAACAGCGGAACAAAAGCTGTTTTCAATCCACGGTTGGTAAACCACCACTGGGAATCTGAGAATATGGTTTTCCACCAGCAGTTGACTGAATCCATGGAGGTGAAACCCATGGATACAAATGGCCAACTGTATTTGAAAACTGAAAAAAATACACATATGACATTGTCAAATGGAATGGTCTAAAAAGGACACATACGTTGAACAATGGGTCCCTATCTGTGGGCTTGGGATTCATAAAAAGGTCTTTTATTTCACATGTACTCTGAGCACCATCTTTAAGCTGCATAAAAATGTGTCTTTTGCACTTAAGTCCTATGCACTTTGAAATGAAAGTACTTGCTTCCTTGTCACGTGCTGTGTTTAGTAAAATACAGATTCATTTAAAGAAATGCCCAATTGATAAATTATTGTCACAATGTATTTCATTAAAATAAAAAATTACTGATTCCTCCAATAGGTAAAAAGTACAAAAAAAATTTAGGTTTTAAAGTGTATGAGAATCACTTCTCTGCAATGTTTCCAACTTCGACTTCAAGTCCTGGGTATTTATATTATCTTTTGGCTAGGTAAGCCTGAATCTGGAACAAACACACAGAGGGGTGCTATTGAGCTAAGCAGTTAACACTGTTGGTTTCTCAGAAACGAAAATCTTCCCATCCCCATAGCAAAGGGACATGCGTTAATGCTCCAAGCCCAGAGATCTGGAGATCTGAGGACTGCATGCTTAATGGAGAAATGTTAAACACCACCGCAGGAAGGCAACGTGAGGTCAGGGATTCATTTCCCTGCCTGGCCCCCAGGGAACAGAACCATGGGATCCAAAACAATGCTGCAGAAGAACAGACTGGAAAAAAAAGTCAGAAATCCTAGCAGCTCAAGCTAATTCCAGAAAGAGAAAGGAATTGGTCCCCAACACTCGGAAGCAGCAGGAGTTTCATAGCTTTCCACCACTCTCACCAAAGGTTCGGGCTTGCGTGGGTTGCTGATGAAAAGCATGAAACATGTCGGACTTCACTAGAGCCCTGATGGCTGAGTGCCATTTCTGTGGCTGGAATGGAGGGACCCTGAGAAGCACCACCTTCCCTTTTCTCTGCCACACAAGCACTGCTGGACCCGATACTCCAAGGTTCGAAGGACTCGGCAAAGACCTACCTCCTGTAACCCCGCATTTCAGTGCATAAGAGCATCAGCCTAAAATAAATGTGGGCAAGCAGGGGAAATGTGTGGGGCCTGGCCAGGGGAAGTCCCAGCGACATCTGATTATTCTATTGTCACTGAGTCACTCGCCAAACCCCCAGGATTCCTCTAAGTCGCATCCTGCCAGGCACCAGGTATGTGGTGCTTATAGGAACAGGAACCCTCTGAGGTAGCAACCACTGCCCCCTCATTTTAGAGCTGTAAAAACTGAAACACAGAAGCACTCAGTAACCATCCCAACAGCACAGATGTAAAGAAATGGAGCCATATTTCTCACCAAGGTCCCCTGCACTCAACATGCAAGCTTTTACATTCTGCGGCACAGTCAGCCCATTATTCCAACAGAGCAGTGAAGAAAGCTTCCTTCACATGCCAAGACCTAAGGACATGACATACTTATTACTGCTCATGAGCTACTCAATATACAGCTAAGGTGTATCACCAATAAGAGGGCCAACTAAATCATCTTCCTGTATCCAAATGATACCAAACACACCTACCAATAAGGGGCTCTTCCAGTGGTTCTCAACGTGGGAACACTTAGAAATGTCTGGAGAACTTTTTGATGGTCATAAATCATGAGGTGCTACTGGCACCTAGTGGATAGAGGCCAAGGATGCAGCTATAAACACACACAAGACAGCTTGCCCACAAAGAACTGGAACTGAAAAAAAATGTCAGCTGCGCCAAAGTTGAGAAGCCCTGGGCTATGTACCAAAAACTGTAGCCGAAAAACTCCCCACAAAACCTTTCAGACAATGCAGACATGACATGGTTCATGGTACAGAAGCTAGTGGTGCATGGCCCCTAAAGTCTGACGCCTGCACCACACCTTACCCGCCTCCAGCGGCTCCCGGGACCCACCTGCAGAACCACAAGGTGTGAAGAGGCCCAGGTTCCTGAAGGTGCCGGGCTTGTGCTTGGCTACAAGTTCTGCTAACAGTGTTTTAATGGAAGTAGTTGGAATGAAAAGTTCAGACCAGTTTTAGACATTATCAATTTATTATCCATACTAACCCTCTGCCCATTATCACACATAATCAAAGGCTGGCTCTGTTGGTAGCACAAACTCAGGTGGAGTCTGAACAGGAGTGCCCAGGAAGGAGGAGGCCTGGCAGTCCAGACAGAGCTGACATGCTCTGGTGAAAGAGGAAGCTCTAAGGTGTCTGCAATTCAGCCGACGAAGTGCATTTGGAAGGTTCTAATGTGACAACTAATTAGCACAGCTCCTCAACTAAAATACGTGGCCATAGCCTTCATCCAATTTCAAGTTAAATTAAAGCATATTTGTCACTGACCTCGACTCTATCTAAAGAAGAAGTCAATGGGCCGTAGTGGCCAGAGTCGGAGGATTGAGTCAGACCTGGTCAAGAACTCATGTCCACTACAAGAGGAAACAGATAAAAGAGGAGATGCAGCAACAGGCAGAGCCCGTTTCACACCAGACGCCCCAGGGAATCCACATACGTGGCGTCCAGACCACAGGCAGCAGGTCTGGGTTTTCCCCAGCTGCACAGTCTCCACCACTTACTGATTAATGTCACTTGTTTTCATCACCGCCCTGAACACTCTGATTCTGGGCCTCTGCTTGGACATCCGTGCAGGAGACAGAACGCCAAGTGAAAATCAAGGCAGACATACATTCATTTTTATACTTGCAGAAAATGGAAAACCACATGGAAACTTTCTATGGGGTGGTAGCTGCAGACCAACTGGAAAACCTGAAAGCATCCGCACCTTGCAGATCCTTAAAATCTTGATCAGAAACAGGACACACACGCGCACAAACTCACACATGTGTTTTCTTCCCTCAAACAACACTGGCTAAGTGACTCCTAAAGATGAGAGACTCCAGGAAAATGCAGAAAGGCCTGCGCACACATGCTCACGCTCACCAGCGGGCACAGAGCAGGCGGCCCCGCGTTTCCTCAGAAGGAGGACTGGCTTGCCATTGCACAGGCCTAAGTGTGAATGCTGTCTGCATCACATGAGCTGCCCCCATTTGCTTCTGAGGGGTGACTTAATCACCACAACCACCAGTTTCCTGATGTGCAGAGTGGTTGGTAATAGAGTCACCGGCAAGGCTCTGTCATCTTACCCATAGTGTAAGTTCACGTCCCCATGGCTGTGCTCTCATCTCCTGTGTCATTTGGGTACATGTACCTAGCAGTTCTCTCTGCCCCACACTGTGGTGTCAAACATTCAACGTTCAGGGCCATGAAGGAAGATAAGAGGGGCTCATTCTCTCAGGTAAAAGAGAAAGTAAGGTTCCCCCTGGCTGAGCACAGACAGAGCATAGGCCAGACAGAGGCCATGGGGAGAGGAGGAGGGGAGTTAGATGCCACTGTGATAATCTAATAGGGAGCCAAGTAGAAAAGGGGTCTCTGAGAAGCAAGGGAGATGGTCAGTTGTAGAGAAAAAATATTAATAGTAACTTCTACGAGATAAACTGGTACACTTATAATAACTTCCTCTTGAATAGGTCTATCAGTTAGAAGCAGAGAGAACTGCTTACCCGCCCACACGGAGTCACAGCACTGGGGAGACACGCAGAGCCAAGAGATTCTAAAATGTCCATCTGACCTTGGAATAAGAAAGTCCAGGAGTTTGATGACAGACTTAGAGTTAATATGATGGAATAGTATAAAACATTTTTAAGATAAAATACAAAGTATTTAATAACATAAAATATTACAAAATATGACAAGACTAAATAAGCAACCCATATATAAATCCCCTTTCTATTCAATCCATCCTAACTACTGTGGAAACCATCTAGGATATCACATATTCCACCAAAAAGGAAAAAAAAAAAAGAGGTACATATTAAGACAAGGGAGATAAAACCAGCAATGAAAAGGAAATGGCTTTAGTAAGTTTAGAAATGTACACAATGATTACACACATCTATACTGTTTTCTATTGCTATAAGAATCACCTATGGAACAAATATTTATTTCATAGGAAAGATCTGGGGCATCCTAGACTAAAGCTTTGGATGTTTGGAAGGAGAGAGGAGGAAATATCAGACAATCACTTCATAGGAACTGAACAAAGAGCGGGAAGGAAAATGCCCATCATAAGTGGGCGCTGATAAAAGAGTGATTTAAAAGCAACCCATTCTCCATATACATTTTTTCTAATAATGAAATATAAAGTATACAAAAATAAAAGTACAGAAAATGTTTGAAAAACCAATGTACCCAACCACCCAGTGTTAACTGACAGTATATGTACCTACCTATAATGGCTTCAGAAGGTAAGAGCTGAAAGCTGAAATATGACATACAGGGAAAGCCCCAGAACCCTACACCATCCCTTGCTCCCCAGGAATAAGCACTTGCCATGAAGGCAGAACGTATCATTCCTGCCCAGGACATGTTTGGTACCATTCTGATCACATCCAATGTTGCTCCACAGAGATTGTCATCCCTCCGTTTTATTTCTAAAGACAACTTCATGACCTTTTAGGAATAGTCTAGGAAAATATAAGATTTCTTTATCACTTCTTCTCAAATAGATTTCTATAAAATATATACTTACATTTCCAGATCACAAGGATGAAATTACTATGATGAAATCTGTAATGAATAAACTCTAAGAAAGATCCTAGATTTCAAGGCTACCTACAATGTAACTTTTTCCTACATGGAGTCCCAACTACAGCACAGAAAAACAAGTATTTTACCCTCCTCACCAAGTATTTACTAAATGTCTCCTGTGTATGGGGTCTGAAAAAAAAGTGCTACTCCAACCGTGGTCTTTGGCTAACAGCATCAACATCACAATGCCCAACTACAGACCTACTCGATCTGAGTCTTCATTTTAGCCAGATCTCCAAGTAATATGTATGCACATCAAAATCTAAGAGCTAGTTTAATAAACCTAGACCAAGGCAGAATCAAATCCAACACCTTTCTGCCAAACTTCCCCTTTTCCAATCAGACAATATATATGGCTTTCAGATGTTATCTCTACACGCATTTGTCTCATCAGACCAGTGGTTATCAACCAGGGGTGATTTGGGCTTCCAGAAAGCACATGGCAATGTTTCGAGACATTCTGCCACAACTTCTATCTCATAGATAAAAGTGAGGAATGCTGCTAAACATCCTACAGTTGCAGAGGACAGGACTCCATAACAAATAATTATCTGGTGCAAAATGTCAGTAGTGCAAAGGTTTTAAAAACACACACAAAAAAAATCCTGCCTACGATTTCTTGCCTAAAATGATCAATCGTTAGCTTCAGTAATTTAATGAACTGATTTGAGCATCTGTTCCCATGGGGGTTGGGGGGAGGGGGGGAGGGGGGGAGAATAAACCAATAACTAAAAAACATTTCATGTCCAACACTTTCAAGTAAAGAGGCTCTAAGTTTCCCACAAGAGTTCACACCAAGTCAGTAATCATCAATATACAACCAAGAGCAGCACAGTAAGACAACAAATGCACATATTGAAATATTCCACAATTTTACAAGCTGAATTTAAAACTTAGACTGTTACCATATGAGGTCTGACAATTAAGTTCGCGAACTTGTTGCACCAATGCTGCCAACCTATTTTGGAAATCAGAAGGATTATTCATTATGAATTTGTACTAACTGGACAAATAGTTAACCAAGTTTACTATTTGGAAGTGCTGAAAAGGCTGTGTGAAAAAGTTAGACGACCTGAACTTTTTTCGCCAACAATTTGTGGCTCTTGCATCACGATAATGCACCAGCTCACACAGCACTGTCTGTGAGGGAGTTTTTAGCCAGTAAACAAATAACCGTATTGGAACATCCTCCCTACTCATCTGATCTGGCCCAGTGACTTCTTTCTTTACTTGAAGATAAAGGAAATATTGAAAGGAAGACATTTGGATGACATTCAGGACATCAAGTGTAACATGATGACAGCTCTGATGGCCATTCCAGAAAAAGAGTTCCAAAATTGCTTTAAAGGGTGGACTAAGCGTTGGCATTGGTGCATAGCTTCCCAAGGGGATTACTTCAAAGGCAACCGTAGTGATATTCAGCAATGAGGTATGCAGCACTTTTTCTAGGATGAGTTCGCGAACTTAATTGTCCAGCCTCACACATCCTTCTCCAATAAAAACATTCTGATGTGCATTTAACTTAATTCTTCATTTTTCTCCTACAACATAGGATCATTAGTGAAGAAACACTGGCCAATTCCAGATGACAAGCCTTCAGTGGGCTAAATTACTTCATTGAAAAGCAAGTTCATATTATACCAAAAAAAAAGTTTTAAGGTGATTGAAAAAACTCTAGTATTTTCACAAGCTTTGATAATTTCATCAAAATGTTATGAAGGAAAGATTTTCCTTTTTCCGAGAACGCAGAATTACGGCACACAATTAGAATGGTGGGAGTTGGTCTATATATGAAAAAAAAATGGGTCACTGTGTGTAATTACTCAGAAGATGAGTAATGAAATCAGCATGTTTTTATTAAGATGAATGTGGTTCTGGGGTGAGCATTGGTTTCTAGGGCCCTGTACAAACTAAATTCTGCTCCAAGAGAGTGAGCCATGAGGTTATAGTTAACACTTTAATCTACAACTTGAAAACACTTAAAGCAGCACAACCTGAGACCTTACACGGCACTGAAAAACAAGTGCACTTGCTATCTAGATCAGAACAAGTCTTTGGCACTGATATTCTCACTGTGCAAAAAAAAGAAAGAAAGAAAAGAAAAGAAAGTAATTATACGCTCCTATCACACATTAACAGCTATCTTTTGGGCTCAGAAATCCCATTCCATCATGTTCTTTAATTATGTTACCAAAGACCTAAAGGGACAGTATATACAGACTAAAACGTTTCATTTCATTCTCCTTTACATGGATTTGTGGAACAAGAAATAATTCCACCTAAGAGAAGCTGAAGGCTTATACCGTTAAATGGCCCTTTTTTAAAAGTTTTGCCACATATAGAAATCTTTAGGGAAGCTGTTTGTGTTCCTGAAGCCTCAAGGTTAACACAATGACCACTTTCACCACAGAAATTCCAAGATAACCTCAGAAGTAACACCATGGGCAGTGCTAGCTACCCCTCCACAGACTGGCTTGCCCTCGTTTTTGGTTGATTATCATCCAGAGGTTCTTTTCCTTTTCCTTTTTTCCTCCCTCCTCTGCCTGTCTTTCATCTTTAACGGGCTGGGGCAAACTGCTTAGAAATGAGAGCTTGGGACAGGGAAGGAAAGTTTGTTGAACCACACCAAGACGTACTTTGTTTTCTTTGATTCATTTGGTTCATATTGATTGTTATGTTATTGCATAAAATCAGCACTTCTTCCATTTGTGAAATGATTTTAAGTTTTGGTAAGTCCCTTTATCAGGACATTAAATCATCTCTATACAAAGGAGAGGAGAGTAGGCAGATGTTTCAAGGTCAAAGGGATATATGTCTCATAATCTTGTCCTGTTTTTAATCCAACACATATTCCTGCCTTTTGGTTTCAATATATAAAATTGGCCTCTACTTGCTGTAGGTGCCTCAAGATAGCTCCTTTTTCACATCATCTCTCAATCTATCACTGGAGAAAGGGCTGCCATGCTCTGAGACACCAAGACCAAGTACAGTAAAATGCGTACCTAGAGGACACAACGCTCTACCATCAACACCACTGCTAATGAAGAAATATCTAATAAGAGCTAGAAAATTACTACCAAAATTGTCTTGAATTTCCCTCTGGCTTGTTACTCATGTAAAGGGCCCCTTTGATTTGCCTCTGTTATGTCCAACCAGACAGCAGCACAGACAGCTGTGACACCCTGCTCCTTCCCCCAACCAGCATGTCTCACATCTTTCCACCCTAAAAGGGAGACTGTTATCTGTGATTGCTTAAAAATGGGCCAAAATAGCAGATGTTTGGGGGAAAACACCCAACCAAGCAAGCCTTAAGTACTGACTCCATTTCAGAAGGCAGACCTGCTCTAGTTTACCTCGTCAGCCAACCCCTTCTATCCACCTCAAAGTTGTCAGCCAGCCCCTTGGGTCAGCCGCAATGTGAGAGGAGGCAGTGATGTGCATGCTAAGGTCATACATGCTCAGGTTATCCAAGAACACGGTTCTGGACCCATGGCATCAGGCTACATGCAGACACTACAGCTCACAAGTGTATATCACGAGACTGAGAAAATATTTTTATACAGATTTCTATAAGGAAAGGTATTGTGACTCTCACTAAATCATTTCTGGAAAATTCTTCGCTATGTCTCTGTCTAGAGTCTTCAATAATGTTTCTACAAGGAAAGGAATTTGGCTCTCAAACATTTCTGGAAATTATTCACTATTTCACTATATAATTATATTTTACAATATATAGTTAATATTTCTCTACTTCAAAATGTATTAACATCTACATTTTGTAAATTTTATTATTTTAAACTCCAGTGAGTCCGAGAATAACTGAGTGCCTACCATGAGCACACGGACAGAGAAGGGGTCTGTGTGCCCAGCACTGGGACCCCTGTGGGCACACAGTAGGATGCATTCATACTCTTAAGCTCTGTGAGACTGGCTCTTAGACTAAGCTACATCTGACTATCAGGAAACAAGGCAATTACGTACTAAACACAGGCTCTACCACACTGGACAGTTACAAATAGGAAATGTGGCCCCTTTCCTTACCATCTACAATAAAATATGAAACAGGCCACTGAAGACCTACAAAGAAACAAATGACTATAAATCCACATGATCAGTGTGCAGGGGTAAGATTTCCTTCCAAACAAAGTTCAGGGACTAGCAAAATCAAGTGGTTAGAAATAGTTCTAGTTTTGCCAAATGGCATTCAGGAAGGAAGAGTACGCAGAAGCAAGATATTCTTGTATGGAAAGGCACACACAAAGCTTGCATGATGGGTTATTTTTTTTTTTTTACTTGGAGTGTGACTGTATTTCATATCCCTCGTTCCCTAATTCCACTTTCTCACACTTTCTTGATTTTCCTGACTTCACTCACTGTGTATAAAGCACCAGGCTTGGCACCAGAAATGCAAACATGAACGAGGTACGTTCTCAGACCTCAAGAAACCCACAGTCTTCCCCAATCGTTCCCGTGATCCCTGACTAGATGTAAATTTCTTAAGAGCAGGGCTTCATGTCACATATTCCCAGACTGCATATTCATTTATTTCACAAATATTTTAACTATCTAACATCCTAAAGGTAATGCTACAAATATAATGGTAAAAAAATGACATGGTCTCTCCCCTCTGAAGGAGGTTACAGTAGTGGAAGAAACAAAAACCAAACAGCCAGAAAGATGAGTGTTGTGACCGGAGAGGCACAGGGCTATGAGCACACACAGATGGACCCCACACCCATTGCACCCCCACCAAGGCTTGGGAGGGAAAAGACTCCTAAAAAAGTGATGTCCAAGCTGAGGCCTCAAGGACGAAGAGAGTTAGCCAGCCAAGAAGGTGGCAAAAGTTTTCCATACAAATGGAAGTTGGTGCAAAGATCCAAAGTGAGAGAAATCATGGAACCTACAAGGGACTGGAAGGGTTCAGGGCAGCAAGAACTCATTGCTGGAAGTGATGAAAGCAGGGGTTAAGACCTAGAAGGAAGCTCAGCATTAAATAGTTGGGATTTTATTGGGAGGGCACAGACCTACCACTTAAAGGTTTTAAGCAGGATGGTGTTATTACACATAAGATGGGCAGTAAACACTTGCTTTGATGTATCAAATAATCTCTCAAAGAAGTCCTAATCTTCCCTATACCCTAAATCAGTATGTTTGACATCAGGGAACAACATACAGGATTCCCTAACAAAAGAAGGTTTTGGGTAATACCTAGGACAGCACTGTCCAATGAAAATATGATACAAGCCACATATGTAATTTTAAATGTTATAGTAGCCATAGTCTTAAAAAGTAAAATTAAGATTAATAATATATGTTGTTTAATGGACATTTCTAAAATATTATTTCAACATGTAATCAATATTAAAAATATGAAGATATTTTACATTCCTTTTTTTTTTTTTGTACTAAGTCTGTGAAATTCAGTGTGCATCTCAATCTGGACTGGCCCAAGTTCAAGTGCTCTATAGGCACATGTGGCTAGTGGCTACCATACAGAACAGTGCAGATCCAGGATGTACTTTGGAAACATGTCTTGGAATGTTTAACATACTTTTATCATTTGTGTGTTTGTCTTCTAATTTATAAAAATAATACAGATCAGTTTTTTAATGTGAAAACACACATACACACACAGACACACACAGAAAAGCTCGATTTTGAAAGGTACCCATAATCCCATGCCAAAAATACTACTTAGATTTGGATGTGTATGCTTGTAAGACATTCTGCTATGCCCAAAATACAGGTAGGGCAGGCTTTTTAAAGAGTAAGATCTGTATCAACAGCTCTTAAACCTAATATGTTAAACAAAGTCCTGTATAAAATGAAACAGATTTTCTGTTTTCACAGTTTTGTGACCTTTTCAGACTATATTTAAATGAGCATATCCTAGAATTTTGAAGTTTTGTAGGGGACCATTGTCATTTTAGGGAAATGCCACTTTCCATATTACCTACAGTTCTCGGGCAGTCCCACTTCTCCAGTTTTTCTTTCCTACCATCTATCTACTTTAGTCTGTTCTTCCCTTTATCAAAAAACAAAACAAAAGGAGGGAGGGGTGTCTATTATCTTACACACACTTTATTTCAAGAACATGGCGGGTTTCACTATATTTCCTGCCCTTTGCTTATTGCTGGAACACACCTTGGCGGCCAGAGTGTGGCACCCTCTGAGTGACGATCTCCCCTCTTTTCCAGGCCGTACCTGCAGCAGTCACAGCACCATGAACTCCACCACCGCACAGCCCCCACCGGTGATCTGCTCCTGGAACCCCGTCATAACTCGCCAAATCATCCCCACGCTGTACTTCGTGGTTTTCATCGCAGGCATCCTGCTCAATGGCGTGTCGGGCTGGATATTCTTTCACGTGCCCAGCTCCAAGAGTTTCATCGTCTATCTCAAGAACATCGTGCTCGCCGACTTTCTCATGAGTCTGACTTTCCCTTTCAAGATTCTCAGTGACTCGGGGCTGGGCCCCTGGCAGCTGACCGTGTTCGTGTGCCGGGGCTCGGCCGTGCTCTTTTATGTCAGCTTATATGTCAGTATCGTGTTCTTCGGGCTCATCAGCTTTGACAGGTACTATAAAATCGTCAAGCCACTTAAGACCTCATTCATCCAGTCCGTGAGCTACAGCAAGCTCCTGTCAGTGACCGTGTGGGTGCTGATGCTCCTTCTCGCTGTTCCCAACATGATCCTGACCAACCAGAGTGTGAGGCACAGCACACAGATCAAGTGTGTGGAACTTAAAAACGAGCTGGGGCTAAAGTGGCACAAGGCATCCAACTTCATCTTTGTGACCATTTTCTGGATTGCATTTCTTCTCTTGATCATTTTCTATACTGCCATCACAAGGAAAATCTTCAAGTCCCACCTCAAGTCCAGGAGGAACTCCATTTCAGTCAAGAGGAAATCCAGTCGCAATATATTCAGCATCATGTTCGTATTTTTTGTCTGTTTTGTACCCTACCACATTGCCAGAATCCCCTATACCAAGAGCCAGACGGAATCTCATTACAGCTGCCAGTCAAAAGAAACCTTGCACTATGTGAAGGAATTCAGTCTGCTCCTGTCGGCTGCCAATGTGTGCCTGGACCCCATTATCTATTTCTTTCTATGCCAGCCATTTAGAGAGATCTTATGTAAGAAATTACACATCCCAGTAAAAGCTCACCGTGACTCAGAAAACTCCAAAACCAGAAGGGGAAATACAATACATGAAAGCACAGACACTTTGTGAGTTCCCACCTCCTGTCAGATAGTCTGTGTATCCGGATTGTAATCTTCAATTACATAATAAGAGAAATGAATGAGAACCATGTCTAGGATAATAAGTATCGTCACTGAGCATTGCTATCCAATTTAGTACAACAATATATTAAAATGTTAGTTCCATGTTTTTTTGTAATATCAAAGAAAAAAATAATGCATACATTTTTTTATATCACATTAAAATATACAGTTTAAACGTATAATCACTAACCTGGTAAGTTAATGTAGAACTTTAAATAGCAAATAAGAAAATAGGAAGCAATCAAGACAATTCACAGAGGTGTCTTCCCTCTCTAAATATAAGAATTAAGTTAGGAAATGATGTATATTTTTTCAACAGGGTCATTAAAGACGAACTAAAAAGCAGGAACTAGAGGTCTATTTGTAGTAAAGAGTCAAGTTTTCCCTGATTTGAAGGAGAAAAAGCAAACACTCAGAAAAACAATATAAGAAACCCCCTACTGATTAATTTCATGGCATTTCAAAAGAAAGCGGATATAAATTATACACTTTGCAATTAAAAATGTAATGTTTTTCTGATAGCATTTTGAGGATGATATAAAAATACGTTTTAAATATGTTCTCTACAAAAACTTGTTAAGTCACTTAATGAGCCTGGAGTTCTGGTGTTAGAATATTTTTAAGTGGACTCTACTGAGGGAAGCTGGATATTGGCACGTGCTGCCAGCAACTTCCCCTGTTCTCTGTTATGGACAAAAAAATAGGATGAGTGGGAGAAAGAGTCAGTCAGTCTCTCTCTCTCTCTCTCTCTCTCTTCTCTCTCTCTCTCTCTCTGTCTGGCAACATACATTTATTCTCTAGGGGCAGGAGAAAGCAGTTTTCTTAGAAAACTGGACATGATAAAAAGAAAATCTGAAATATATAATGAGTGAGAAATTATACATAAAATGAAAACTGTAGTTGATAAAAAGAAAATCTAAAATTTGTAATAATGAGTGACAAAGTATATATAAAATGAATATTTACACATCACATTTTCTGAAAAAAATAAATTAATATATGCAGATGTGGGATATGGTTGCTGGCTTGTGAGTTATCAAAACTAAATTCTTTCTCTGCTATTAACTGACTAGAAGACATTCAGTCCTTGTTTCAAATGTTCTTTACAAACTTTTTAAAGTCATGTTTATATATATATATATATATATATATATATATATATATTTCACTCTTTACTGTATATGTACTAATAAAGAAATTATTTTTAATAGTGCCATTTTTTTCTTAATAATCAAGATATGAAAAAACGTTACCAGTTTCCTCGAAGTCAAGACATAGGTGGTTTCTTTAATACACTCAATTATGCATGCTAATAAGGATGTTACATAGAGAATTCAAAAATTCTATTTGCTACTGACTTTGCAAAATAAGTACTGTATACGCACTAGGACCTCATCAGATTTTAGGCAAAACTCAGAAAACATACCTTAAATTGAAGAAGAAATAGGAAGGTTTTCAAACTCTACGTCCACTTTCCATGCTTATAAAAGCTCCCTGTTCCCAACTCTGGGTCAAATATCCTCTCTCAAAAAGAGTCAATTCACCAACCTATGAAAAATGTGTTTGGTAAAACTAAGCTTGCTCTATTTGTTTGGTTGCATATATTTGCAAAAGAAGTTGTGTTTATTCTTCACAATTTCCAATGGCCAGCACAAATTAATAAATACTGGTGTTTTAAATGCTTCTACTAGGCCACGGGAGAAAATGAAAGTGGAAAAGAGAAGATGAGTAGCACCAAGTAATCATGGCTTTGTAACCTTGTGCTAAAAGCAGATCAGTAATGTGAAAGACAAGATTTCTCAGGAAACAACATGCAATGCAGATAAGGACATTGTGAAGCAAGAGTTGAGTAACAGTTACTACATTTTAAAACTTTCAGGTCCAACAGAAAATAAAGTGGTAGAGTACTAGCAACAATGGATTAACTCAGAGACTTCTCGGGCATTACCAGTACTAGTGAAGGTAGGCGATGGGGGGCCTTTCTAGGTCCTTCTGTGGATAAAGCCATAGCGCAGGTCCTCAAGTGGTCAGGCTGCCCCGTGCAGCTTACAAACTCAGGGGCCTGTGGTGGCAAAGAAGGCCAGGCCCGTGCAATTGTAAGAAAATGGAAAATAGGGAATGTTGAGGAGAAGGGTGAACCCAGAGCTCGAGCGTCACCAATAGGTCACTTAGCTCCAGCCAATTGTTTCCGCATGTTTTGAAGGGATGTAAAAAAAAAAAAATTTAAATTTCTCGGGCAACTGTGAAAACAAAACACATCTGTGGACAGAATATGACATACCAACAGCTGCTTTGCAACATCTAGAATGCAGAAATCTAATAGAAAGGTATTCAAAAGTAGCTCTCCGGCCGGCCGAGTGGCACGCTGGTTAAGAGCTGGCTTGGGACACCAGAGGGCCCCGGTTCGGATCCCACATATGAGGGCCAGTGACACTGCCCTCTACAGCTAAGATGCTGAACAACAGCTCGACCTGGAGCTGGGCTGCAGGGAGTCGCCGGCAACAGCGTAGGCTGCAGCCCCTGTAGCAGTGGGTTGCCATGGGCTACCGTGTGTAGCCAGCAGCCAGCGTGAGCAGCCAGCTGCCGCCGTGAGCGGCCGTCCAGAAGCCGGCGACTGATCTGCCTCACCTGGGAAGAGCGCAATGATGGTGCCAACTTGAGCCAGTGAAGCAACGCCCTCCACAACTAGATTGAAGAACAAAACGACAGCAACTTGTCTGTTCTCCTTCCCCCAATTCCCCAGCACTGTTCCCATCCCCCCAATTCCCCAACAAAAATCTTTAAAAAAAAGTAGCTCTCGACTAAAACTGAAAATACCCCCTTCAATAGGAATTCTTACATATTCTTTAACTAAACTGAGGTCCTGTGTTGATGCACAATTGATTCAACTACCTACACAAAAATACTCTCAAGTGTTTTCATAGAAGAAATATTTGAGACAAGAAGAATCAAGAAACAAAGAAATCACAATCATATAAAAAGATTACACATAAAACTTATCCACAGAGATGTCTGAACCTTGCAACTGTCTTTTACAAAATGTTATCATCATTAGTGCTAATTTGCTGGTTATCTCATCGGCCTCCATACTTTTTTTCTCAGCAATAAAATCGAAATTTTTCCTTTGGGAAATTCACATTTCCCTGTTCTCGGCCATATATTATCATAACATATCACAGAGCCCATCCTGTCCTCACTATCATGGCCAGGCCATAATTGACAATCAGCATGTCCAAGTTCACTGGCTCCTGGCTGGGATGGCACATGACCCCCTAGGACCCAATGAGAGCAAGTGCCAAACTTCTGAAGAAATTCTCTATAAGCCTTGCTGTTAATAGGTAATGTCTAGATGTGCTTCTTTCATTTTGATGCCACATCATGAGTTGAAACTGACACCATAGCAGGTGGCTAGAGAACTGGTACCAACCCAGCCCTGCTTATATGGACTGAGGCCCTTCGTTGGTCCTCAACTAAAGCCATACCCACAACTTTAGACACTCAGGTCTGTCAGCCAATAAGTCTCTTTCAGTGTATAAGCCTGATTTTAATCATATTGCTTATCACATACAAATGAGAAAGTCTTGATATATTGGTGCCAGCTCAAAAAGTAATCCAGAAACTCTGGAAAATTCCCTCACACGAAGCTCTGCTTCTATCTGATGTCGTAAAGTATGTGCCATCAGTTCTGTCATCTGCCCTTACACCCACTGCTGCCACCTATATCCTTTAGCTGACCCTGGAGAAAAAGGGAAAGAAAGTACCTTTATTAATACAGAAAATATCTGTAATGCCAAGAGACAATAGCATAAAAACTACAAACGAAGGAGAGATTATTCCCCCCAAAATGACAGGGGATATCCTTTGAGTGAACAGCACTGTGAGGGTTTGTGTATTAGGCGTGGGAGAGAACTGGTCCCGTGTGGTCTTCAACAGTAAAAGCCACTACTTCCTTTTGGTCATCTATTCTCGGCAAGTGACCAATGGCACGCAGATCACCATTTCATTGCAGGACGTCCCCCAAAAGAACCGCTTTTACAAAATGTAGCTTTCCTTCCCATATGCCACTTTTAAAAACGCTTTAACCATTTCACAGCACTACTTGTACAAAATGATTAAATGTTTTATTACTTTATCTGTAGTAAACATAGTTTTTAAACCTTACTTATAAACTAGCTACAGAAAAGAAACAAATTATTCCACTAAATAAGGTGCTCACCTCAGCAGTTGCAGGGCTGACAGGGAATCGGAGACATTACTCCATTCCTGCCTCACTCATCTCCGACAGGAGGTGGGGTAAAAGCATGGAAGCAGTGTTATGAAAATGGGCCCACCTCAACAACGATGAACTATATGCAAAGTATTTTCACTGATAAAGTTTGAGACTATTTGTTACGTTCTGAAGGCGCTCGCTGTGTAAGTCTATGACTTCTCTCGTGGTCAATGTTAAGATCTCCTCACCAAGCTACCTCACCCCATTTCCAAAACATTACCTTCAATGCTTTGGGGACCAGCAATGCTGACTTTGGGCCGAGATCATCTTGTTCTTCTCCCCCCAGCCTCTAGGTGTCCACAGCTCTAACCCTCAGGGTATCTGCGTGTCAGGGGAAGCCCAGCGCTATACTGCTTCTCCCTTCTCTACCAGGTCCCAGTCACCGGCCTCTCCCAAAGTGCTGGACAAAGGCCTAAGTAAGGGCTTTCTTTCCTATCATTCCATCTCCTGACATCAAAAGACATCAAAAGATGGCTTTTATCATCCCCATACAATACTTCATATTACTTAAAATAATTTCTTGGTAATCTTTTTCCTAAGCCAAAAGATTTTCTACACGTAACTTGCAGCTTTTTTTCAAGCTGTTATATCTGTTCTACTTTAAACCACTCTTTCTGAAAGAATACCAACTCTCTTTTGCTATCTTACTGACTGATGAGAAGTCAACCCTCATTTTGTTTGTAAAATAAAAGCCAATTTCAACTCCACATCATTAAAAAAACAAAAACAAAAAACCTTACAATGCCATGACTGAGTGGGTTTTCTTCTCTGCTTGATGTTATAAAAGCATTAAGATGAATAAAAAGCTATTTTATGATGAGAAAACCAGTGTTTCCATCAGTGCTATTCAAAATAAGAGCTCCTTAAATGTTTACAAAGTTACATTTAGAATGTCTTGGTATGCCTGATGGCACTGAGGAATATTTATTAAATATCTAAATGAAAAGCAACCTGTCCTATATCAAATAATGAGGTAAGCTAAAACCACAGTAAGTTAATAAACCAAACTCACCTTTCTACCTGCCAAACCTGACTCTCTCCTCTGCAGACTTCCCTTCCCTGGACTGAAACGACAGGAGGCCCCCTTCCCTGCCCACACCAGTGTTTTCTCCCCTGCGGTAGTTCCCAACCACCCGCCTCTTCCCATCTAACCTCAGATCCTCATTGCCTCTCCCCTAAAACAACTATAATCATCCCCTTATTAGTCTTTTCCACTTTCTCCCCTAGCCCAACACCTTCCAACACCGCACGTTTACCTACCTGCTGAACTGACAGCTCCTCTCACACAACTTTCCTGAGCTCTCCACTGCCTACTTATTAAAGCATCCAAGATGGACCAGACTGACCCGAGATTTTGTCCTCACACAGATCCGGCTCAGATACTCCAAGTACCAATTACCCTAGAGTCCCCAACACACCCCCAGTCATCCCCCAAGCATAACGCCACTCTCCCACTTCTCAGAAGCATCTCTTCACCCCACCTCAGTCAGGAGGACTGCACCTCCTGGATTTCATAGATGCTAACAGCCAGTAGTATGTATCATTGTAGATTCTGCATTATTCCTTGTCACCCCTTCTACACTGTAACCTTTTAAAAGTAAAAATATTCTCTAGGATGGGAGCTAAGCAGGCAGCATGAAGTCAAGAAATATTTGTTGTCAGAATTTTCAACTACTTCATCAAAAAACAAAGTCAGGGAAAGGGAGAATTGCTCCAAAGAACCTTCTCCAGGAAAGAAACAACAGAGTTCATAAAATGTATTACTCAGCAACTTCATTAAAAAGGGACCATAATGACTCAAGTGGAAAAGAAAAAGAAAAATGAACTCAGTGATTAAAAACAAACAAGATAACCTTTAAAAATTTTTACAGGGATTTCCCCCCTTATTATTTTATAACCATGGGTCAAACGGCACAGTCACACTTCACAACTGAAAGGTAAAATGGACTGGCTACGGTGCCCTTCAATAAAAGGGTCGAAAACCAAAAGGATGGGCAAGGAGAACGACAGAATAAGCTCAGCCACTCTTACAACCAACTTCGCATTCCAAGAATGTGCAAAACACCTTTGCCTTCAAAACATTCCCAAAATTTTACTATTTCATGAAAAAAAGGGGAAACAGGGGCAAAGATTATATAATGCACAAAAGGCAACATATTGGAACCTCTCTATGTACACCTCACTTTAAAACTACTCTGTTTTGGGCTGGCCAAGTGGCGCGTTGGTTAAGAGTTGGCTTGGGACCTCAGCTCTGAGCAGCAGGGCCCTGGTTTGGATCCCACATTAGGGCCAGTGACACTGCCCTCTACAGCTAAGATGGTGAACAACAGCTCAACCAGTAGTTGGGCTGCTGTGAGTGGCCGGCAACTGCGTAGGCTGCAGCCCCTCCTGCAGTGGGCTGCCATGAGCTACCGCGAGCGGCTGGCAGCCAGTATGAGTGGCTGTGAGCCACCATCCAACGGCCTGCGAGCAACTGCCTCACCCGGGAAATGCACAATGATAATACCAACATGGGCCAGTGAAGCGTCGTCCTCCACAACTAGACTGAAGAACAAAAGGACAACAGCAACTTGTCTGTTCCCCTTCCCTGATTCCCCATCGCTGTTACCCTCCCCCAAGTCCCCAATAAAATCTTAAAAAAAAAGAGTGCGAGCTCCGAGCAACAGCATTGCTGGTTTGATTCCTAGCCCGACCTGAGCTGCCACTGAGCTGCCAACAGGTGGCAGGATGGCTCAGCTAAAAAAACAAAAACAAAAAAACAAAAAAACTACTCTGTTTAATGACATCGTCATTCTCAGATTTGATATTACTAATCTCAGTCAGACTCAGGAAAGAAGTCTTTGGACTAATCCAGGTGGGAAAGGGGGTTATGTGCTTTAAAAACTTTCCAAACACAAACCAAAAGCTCAGTGGTTCCACAGAGAAGGCCGAGAGAAGGCTTAACCGGAGCCACACAAACTGTAGGAGGAATGTTTCGATCACCAACATTCATTACCCAAGGAACAGCCCTCTGCGCAAAGCTCATAAAAAGCTTCAGGACTCAAACTAGTTTGAGTTGAGAGCATCCTAAATTCCCAATTCCACGAGCAGAGTGGGAGCAGTGAGGGGTACTGTTCCACCACCCAGCGGCATTCAGCTCCAACAGTAGCGAACATTAAGTGGGGGGCACGAGGAGCTTGGGCCGACCTGCTGGCCTCCTTTGTAACCCCTGTTTCTGTCCAACATTTTCATTTTCAGAAGCATGGAGTCCAACTGTGCAGCTTAGACTAGGCCAGGAGTTGGCAAACTTTTGAGACAGAAGCGCTGCCAGGGGTCGGCAAACTCTGGCTCACGAGCCACAGGCTCTGAAGTAAAATTGAAAATGAAAATAAAACTATCATAGTTTCATTTATAAAATTTTTACAGGATATTATTCACATAATGGTGATTAGGTAAAAATATATTTATGGCTCTCAAATAATTTTTAAATTGTTGTGAGGGACAGGATTGGCTCTTCCAGGGGTCGGCAAACTTTTGAGACAGAACGTACCCAAAGAGCCACATGTGGCTCATGAGCCATTGCTGACCCCTGGGCTAGACCATAATTTCCCCATGCCTTAGTTTCCCCATCTGTAAAGAGAGCAGTTTCCTTTATCTCATGGATTGCTTTAAAGAAAATAAACTCTCAGGCCCGTGTGGCTGTGGTGGTGGCTGCCTACCCCAATATCCATTTTCCTCTTCCTCATCAGTTCCAAAGGGCTACCATGCTATGTTTAAAAACCAAATTTTAGGGCCGGCCGAGTGGCGCGATGGTTAAGAACTCGCTTGGGATGCCAGAGGGCCCCGGTTCGGATCCCACATATGAGGGCCAGTGACACTGCCCTCCACAGCTACGATGCTGAACAACAGCTCAACCTGGAGCTGGGCTGCCATGAGTCGCCGGCGACGGCGTAGGCTGCAGCCCCTGTGGCAGTGGGTTGCCATGGGCTACCGTGTGTAGCCAGCAGCCAACGTGAGCAGCCAGCAGCCGCAGTGAGCGGCCGTCCAGAAGCCGGCGACTGATCTGCCTCACCCGGGAAGAGCGCAATGACGGTGCCAACTTGGGCCAGTGAAGCAACATCCTCCACAACTAGATTGAAGAACAAAAGGACAACAGCAACTTGTCTGTTCCCTTCCCCCAATTCCCCAGCACTGTTCCCATCCCCCCAATTCCCCAATAAAAATCTTTAAAAAAAAAAAAACAAAAAACCAAATTTTAATAATGCTAAAACTTTAAAAAATGGTACTTCTACTGAAATACCCTTGTTTGGTATTTGCGCCCCCAAACATCAAAAGCATGATTTGCATGTCTAGGGGAGCTGGAACTACAAAAAGATTTTCTTTCTCAATTCATGGGGCAATGTGGCTTCAATTTTTATTTTAAATATACAAAATATCCATTAAAGTAACTATAACATCATTTCTTAAATAAAAAGTATTGCCATGACCAAGGTAAGGGAAAAATAACTTCACCCCACTTCTTCCCACTTGGGTTTCTAAAATACTGGGTTAGTGATGATGTGTAATTTCCTAGAACACGAACAAAATACCATCTGAAAAACATTTATCCTTAATGAAACAGATAGATAGACATGACTTATGGAAAGTCAGATGGAACACGTGTTAAAAACAAAAATAAAAGCAGGGACAGTAGCCAAAAAAAGCTTATTTCCACTGTGAATAAACTTCCACAAAACGCCAAGTTGCATCAAGCTTGTTCTCAAAAGGAAGAACATGGTTAAGTTTCACTATTCACAGTGCTTTCTTGTAGTTCCAAAAAGGCAACAGCACACTGAGAGCTTAGAGACTTTAGCTCTTTTATATCTGACAATTCAGACACAATAACTGGTGCCTTAGTGGATTTTTACGGACAGTTGAATGTTCTTAATTCTGTCTACACCCTCAAAGTGAACAGGGAAGCAAACAGAGAAATACGCCCAGCTCTAAAAAAGAAAGAAGATTTTTTTATTTCAGTTTTCATTCACACGATGTTAAAACCCTTCACCACTCAGTTGGCAGCCGACTCCACCTCCCCAAATTCTCACCATCTCACCCTCTCCATCCCCCATTGAATGAAAACCCTGATCACAACTGCTTGCTTACTGGTCTGCAAGCATGTCTTTTCTCGAGTGTTTTTCAGTGAGTCCTACCCAAGAATGATGCACATAAATCTCAAGACAGATCATTTGTTCGCACTGTCATGATAAAGTGAACCAAAAATTGAAATACAAAATTTGATATAGATTTTGGGTTTTTTCCCTCTAATTTATAAGTAAGTATATGTAAAATCTCTTTTTTTGCAAACTAATAATAATTACATGAATTTGGGAGAACACCAGAATATCTCAAACAGTAGCCACTATCATTATAAGCATCCTTACATTGTTTTTATCAAAAGTTCCCTTAGACTCTCCCTAAATTCCCTCTAGCTTGGCATTTCTCATTTAGTCTTTGGAGAGACTTTTCTTTTTAAAAGTGAACACCAAAAGGGATTCAATTTTAAGTTCCTGGAGAAGTTCCTTCTGACTTGCTTCTTATTATCTAGAAAACTAAGAGTTAATTAATTATTAGGAGAAAAAGAGACGAAACCAAAGCACATACAAGGCCACTGAAGCAAAAGAAGAAACCAGACCCTAACTGATCAGGCACTGGTTTTGCAATTACAAGTCAGCTTTGCACCGGCAGACTCAGAACTCCCTAAAATATGCTTGAAATGTGACCTCATATTCTTTTATAAAGCTACCCTTATACAAGAAAGATAACCTAACAAACCAACTGACGATGCGGATGAGAGGGTGATGTTTTGTTAGGTCCCTCACCATGCTGGGGTCCATTCAGTCACTTGCTCGCCCACAGACAGAAACATTGGCCCAAACAATCTAAGTGCATTTTAGAGGGTCCCCTCACATACAGCCTTATAATTACTAAATATCTGTCTCAACTCATTAAGCTGTTTGGGCCAGATTGACAAACATTCATTGCAGGTCTCCTCTTACAACTTAGAAAAACATCCAATACATTATTGAATGAAATAAGCACAAACCATAAAACAGTATGTACAATACAGTAACATTTTTAAGTGGTGTACATAGAAAAATGTTAAAACAGATGTGCCACAAACGTTAACAGTAATTATCTCCCCGCATAATGGGGTTTATTGCTTATATTTCTATTTCCAGATTTTCCTACAGTGAACAGAAAAGGATAAAGACAAATAAATCACAGTACTTTACCAGACTACCTTTAAATCACACCTTTTTTTGTTTATTAATAGATGTCTCCAGCAGGATCCAAAATGCAACATATTTTTTAAATTATAACTCTGAAAAACTGATGAGTTGCAGTGTGTGGAACTATAGAAAGTTTGCTTGACACCTAATATCTAACGCGTAACTCTTTTCAAGGCACAAAAATCGATGTTGTTTAAAAGCACTTTGATGCAAAACACATCTTAGGTGCTTTAAAGAAAACACAAAAAGAAACCCAGGTACTCCAATGGACAAATAAAAACCTTTCCTCTAAAGTCAGAATAGATAAATCTGAATAGCTTAAGAAAGCATACACAAAATTGAAAAAAAAACTGAGGAGACTGCCATGCAGTTAAACTACTTGCAAACCACAGTTTCATCTACGTCAGTATGCAACATTTTAAAACCACACAAAAGGAAAGGAAATTTTTAGTACAACGAGCAGTCAATAGGGCTGCTAGTGCTGCTGCTGCTGCAGCCAGACGATCAGCTCACACTTGTCTGAAGACCTGGAGAGAGGCCCCTGGAGGCTCACAGAGTATACCCCCAGGTAGGTCTTTTTAAATACTTAATATATTCAAACGTCTTTCCACAGAAGAGAAATCTGTCATTTTCAGTGTTTAGCCCATGTAAGCTGGAAATGCCAACATGTAATAAGGTTGCTGTATAAAAAGAAGTCACCACTTATTAAACTCTAAGTAGACTCTGACTGTGAACTACTACCCTATAATTTTATTTTATCTGAAGACCTCATCCATTCTCAAAAAGACAGCTTAATTCATCTAAAGCTGAATACTCATTTAGAGGTGAGTGCCTCTCCTTAGTAACTCAATTTCATAACAGTAAGTAAAGGCCATGATGGAGGTCTTTACAACAGGGCACAACAGTTCTTAAAATGACCTCCTTCTACACACATTACGATAGGTGATTTCAAGAAAATTCCACTGTGACTTGCATAAAAAAAAAAAATCTCATGAGTTTATTTATTTTCTAAGCAACGAGTACTTGATCCAAACAAAGGAGACATTTGAAATCTTTTTTTGGTTTCGTTGGAGTACCTCTGGGTGCCTCAAATTCCCACAGGCTAATAAGTGCTTGACAAAATATTTATCAAGCATTTATTTAGTTTAACCTCTACTTGACACAAACAAAACTTTTAAATGAAGAAATTTGTTTTTTGTTGCAATCTAGACTGAGGTTCATAGAAACAGCATGATTCTTAAGCATTACTGAATAAACAGACACCCTGTAACTATTTTTAAATTAATTACTCATGGGTGGTATGTATGGTCACGTCTAGTTACAGAGAATATTAACTGAGCAAAACAAGTCATTTTCTAATCCTTCTTTTTACCATACACTCTTCTATAAAATAAACCTTATTGTATAGCTGTATGAGCAATGGAGACACTTTAAAAAGCACATTATGTTACTACTATTATGTAACATTTGAAATACAAGCGCATAAGCCCATAAGGAACAAGCAAAGGTGGTAGAAAAGGATCAATTTGCACCAAAATTATTAGCTTTTGACCCAGAGAAGAAAAGGACATTCAGGATGCCAGGGTACAAATGATGGTGACTCGAAAATCAGAGCCATGAGGAGGAAGTCAGTGAAGCCTGAAGTAGACTTCAGATGGGAAGGGCTTCCTCCGGGCATTTGGGACAGGCAGGACTCAGGCACAGGAAAGACAAAGGCAGAGTCTAGAAAATGACCAACAGGTCAGAGCCTTGCCTGCTCTAACAAGCTGAGAAACCTCGAGCAACACCCAAGGGCCAGACCTCAGTCTCCTCGACTGATCTTGGATTGGATTAGATGCTATTAATACAGGTTCCCTCCATCCTTAAAGTCTTTTGATCTCCGAATTTTATCACAACCAAAAGTACAAAGGCAACAGTTCACAGAGCACTGGAGATGACGCCAGCCTAGAGTGCAGGTTAGAGTGGGGCTGCTGTAGAGGGACGGGGTCATGGGAACTTTGAAAGTAAAGGAGGTCTGGACTAAAAGTACAGAACCTAGGTTTGTTTTTACACATCAAAATACATGAAGCCTAAACTTCTTGCATTAGTATTTAGAAAAAAATTAAGAATGACTTTTATTTCCGCTCATTTCCATGAAAAATGCTGAGAATATAGTTCCTGCCAGATAGTAAATACTTAGTAAAGGTTGGCTATTTAAAAATAATAATAATGTTATCATCACCATCATCATTATTACTGTTATTATTACGATGATGATGATGATGATGAAGATGATGATAAGAGTTTTGGAATGGTTTTTGAACATGGCTTCTGAGATCAGATGGTCCAGGTTGGAATCCTGGCTCTATAACCAGCTCTATAACCTTCGGCATAAATTTATTATGCCTCAGTTTTCTCATCTGTAAAACAAAGATAACAACACGTACATGACAGGGATGCTGAAAGGTTAAATGAGTACATGAAAAGTGCTTAGCACAGTACCAGGCACAAAGTAAGTGCTTAATGAGTTTCATGAAATTTAGTACAGAGTGATATCATTCATGGACTCTAACACCCTATCCCAGGTAGGAAAGTGGGAAGGACATGCACCCATTAAATGACACTTTAATTTAGAAAGATTTATGTACATGGGCCTTATCATCGCTAGCACACTGTTTCATCCCAAGATGTACACAATGGATCATGAAATAATTAAGAGAATTAAGATTTAGTATGGCTTCAGAAGTTTGGGGTTTGGTTTTGTGTTTTTAAAAGGGAGGTTTGAGTGAATGGATTTATTTGGCCTTCTTAAGTCAGCCACTACATGCTACTTTTAAAAAGTTATATAACAAGTTTTCCCTGCTAAACCACAAAAGTAATCTTCTTGTTAAAACAAAAGAAAGGTGTTTAATATGCATGAAGAGGGAGCTTATGAAGAAGCAGCACCAGAAAGAGGGACCGGAGGCCTTAAGAGTGTAAGTCTGACAGAACCAGCTCAACAGGGGTAAATGAAGCCCATTAGTTTAACTTGTGTTTACATACCATCCTTGTTTTGTCATTATCAGTGTCTGTCACCATGGTTTTCAGGGTATGTCTTATGCTTGTGGGCTTGGCTGCTTCAAAACCCACAATGAAAGAAAAAGAAGAAAAAAAAAAACCATTCAAGTGTTAACATTAGACATTTTGATCCTGATATAACTGAGCTTCTCTTTTAGAATTTTGTAACCAATGGCATACATCCTTGTTCTGGAAGTCTTAAAAAGACATTCTTGGTCAAGTATCTCAAACACATGGACACAGAAACCTCGACAAGCACTATCCCAAAGAAATACAATGCAAACCACAGAGGTACTTTCAAATCATCGAGTAGCTGCATGTAAAACAGCGAAAGAAACAGGAGAAATTAATTTTTAAGATTTAACCTAATACATCAAAAATATTTCAAATGCGCTCAACATGAAAATATTGAGGCATTTTACTAATTGTACTATTTGTATAAACGAGTACAATTTTACTACGTGTACTATTTTTTGAGTAATCTTTTGTACTAAATCTTTGAAACCCAGTGTGTATTTTGCATTTACAGCACACATCAGTTTGGACTGGCCTTATTTCAAGTAGTCAATAAGTCACGTGTGGCTACGGCCTACCATACTGGACATCCCAGGTCTACACCATTATGAAACTGCAGCAAGGAAAAGGGAAGAAATAAGCATCAGTTCTAGACCAGATTCTAATCTTTCAACTCTTTCTGCTGAAAAGCAAAGAAAAATGGAATTTTATTGGGAAAATGTTCCAGTAGGTTAGATAACAAAGGACCTACTTTTTCAATAACATCTTTTAAATTTCAGTCCAATTTTTTGTTCCCCCTTCCGTTCCCCTCTCAGACTAGGTTACCCCGGCGTGAGGAGGTCTGTCCCACCCATGAGAACAGAAAGCCTCAGGAAGCCTCACTGAAAGCTCTTCAGGCTGGGCCACAACCATACCATCGTACCCTAGTTTCCTCTCTTTTTCTCAGAAACTCAGTTCACTTATTTCCTCTGCAAACTAAATCCCAACCCAACTGGTAACAAAAGAGCTATCAGAATGCAAAAGTATGTTGTCAAAAATAGCCCTTCTATAAGTAAACCTACCTGGGATTTCCCAAAATCACAAAATCAGAACATGGAAAACCCAGGCTTCCTCATAATCAAAGATGCTCCCACCAGTCCACATGATCTAATAATAAGTTCATCAGTAAAATTCTGAGAACTAGAAAGATTGTGACCGTGGTACTGTAAGTGCAAATTATTTTAAAGAAATTAATTTCTCACTGTCATTACTAACCTCCCTCCCCTTCTTTTCTAACAGGTTATTTGGAATTTTTTTTTTTTTTGGAGAAGAGTCATCCTTACTTTCACAATGACAAACAATTCTACCTTCTGTCCAGTTTACAGAAATCTGGAGCCATTCACATATTTTTTTTATTTAGTTTTCCTTATTGGAATTATTGGAAGTTGTTTTGCAACCTGGGCTTTCATACAGAAAAATACGAATCACAGGTGTGTGAGCATATACTTAATTAATTTGCTGACGGCGGATTTCCTGCTCAGTCTGGCCTTACCGGTGAAAATTGTGGTGGACCTGGGCGTGGCCCCCTGGAAGCTGAGGATATTCCACTGCCAAATCACAGCCTGCCTCATCTACATTAACATGTACTTGTCCATTATCTTCTTAGCGTTTGTTAGCATGGATCGCTGTCTGCAGCTGACCTACAGCAGCAAGATTTATCGAATCCAGGAACCTGGATTTGCCAAAATGATATCGGCCGTCGTGTGGGTCATGGTCCTTCTCATAATGGTGCCAAACATGGTGATTCCAATCAAAGACATCAAGGAAAAGCCAAATGTGGGGTGCATGGAATTCAAAAGGGAGTTCGGAAGAAACTGGCATTTGCTGACAAACTTCATATGTTTGGCTATATTTTTAAATTTCTCAGTCATCATTTTAATATCTAACTGCCTAGTAATTCGACAACTCTACAGAAACAAAGATAATGAAAATTATCCAAATGTGAAAAGAACTCTCATCAACATACTTTTAGTGACCACAGCCTACATCATATGTTTTGTTCCTTATCACATTGTCCGAATCCCATACACCCTCAGCCAGACGGAGGTCATATCTGACTGCCCGACGCGGATTTCACTCTTCAAAGCCAAGGAGGCCACGCTGCTCCTGGCTGTGTCAAACCTGTGCTTTGATCCCATCCTGTACTATCACCTTTCAAAAGCATTCCGCTTAAAGGTCAGTGAGACTTTCGCATCACCTAAGGAGAGCATGGCTCAGAAAGAAAAATCAAGGTGTGAAAATGCATAAAATACGGGATTTTTCATCCTGTCACTTCTTGCCTTACTGGACATGTACAGAACTACTGGGAAAGAGGAAAACAGAGTCTCAGAATGCAAAATTTTAGACAACTAGCAAATGTGGCCTGGTTTATGGTGAAACCTTGTATTTATACATAGGCCAATCAACATTTAATGGCTGTTGTTGCTCCTTAACCCAAAAATGTGTATGAAAGAACTAAAAAGTCTTGTTGAACCAATGTAAAACCCTTAAATATCCTTGAAATCCATATGACTTCTATGACATAGACACACAGGTATGCATGAGGTGTTCATTTAAATGCCTGGAACTGACTTCTTGATAAAAACATGCAAAATACAGGTGGCCCTTGAACACTGGTTTGAACTGCATGGGTCCACTTACACGAAAATATTTTTCAATAAATATGGGCAGTAGTATAAATGCATTTTCGCATTTTCTCTTCCTCATCATGATTTCTTTAATAACATTTTCTAGTTTACTTTATTGTAAGAACACAGTATATAATAATATATACAAAATACGTGTTAATCAACTGTTTATGTTATTGGTAAGATTTCTGGACATTAGTGGTCTATTAGGAGTTAAGTCTTGGGGGAGTCAAAAGCTAAACGTGGATTTTTTACTGTGGATTTTTTACTGTGGGCGGGGGAATCAGCATCCTCATTGTTCAATGGATAACTGTTACGTCTATGTAAATTGACAAGGCTCTTCAGCAACACAATTTTAAGCCCTTTGGATCACTTAAAAAAAAATCCAACTTATTTTTTCCATGAAACCACCTGTGCCCGATTTATTTTTAATCCATCACTTCAAAGATGGTGACCTTTTAGCTTACTACTCCAATCTTTAACATCTAATTGTTTTCTAACACAATAACTAAATATTTTTATTTCTAAAAAGGCTTGGAAATACATGGCCAGTGTTTAATGTATTATATACTTACATTCTACCTGAAGGTTATAAATAAAGATCTTCTGTTAGCAATGACAAATCCAGTGGTTTCTTATTTTTATTTTGTAGTAATATGAAATAGACCCTATAATATTTCAAGGGGAGTTTTTAAATTATACTAACTGCTAAAACTACTGTTTTGGAACTAACTAGAAACTCACATCAAAGGTATGGAAAAACAGCACCAGTCAAATGGTCTTAAAATAGACACACCGAGTCCACATAGCAAGACCTACCAATGTAAGGAACGCAGTGTGTGCTGGACTGACTGGCACCACTCAGATCCTGAACATGAGTTTGACCCCATATGGGGCCAACAGGTTAAGGTATGGGTGACTCCAACTCTCGGGGTCACAACCATTTGATTGAATTCTCTCTACAGCCAGTAATAAGGAAAAGATTCAATAGATGGTATTACACAATAGACGTATTTAGAGAAAAGAAAACCAGAAAGCTTACATAAACACACATGAGACTTTGTGGCTTTGTCTTTTAATTTCATTAGTAAAAGCCCAAATTATAATAAAACAATCGGTAATACATTGGCACCTGCTGCAATGATTAAGAAATGGTGTTCCTGGAACCTAACAAAACAAATGTGATTCCAGATTCATTTTTAGCTCTCCATTGAGAAGAATTACTTTCTAAAGCTGGAACCCAAGACAACTCCTGTCTACAATGTCACCAATATATGCTCTGAGTTTGAAGAGAATAATAAATGAAATAAAGTGCCTGTTACCCTCATAACATGGCAAGTACTGAACACATTCTAGCTGGCTGATGGTCATGACAGGAACCCCCATGGGCATCAATCTCTGACACACAGGATTAAATGACTTACTTACGCTGCAGACTGGTAGAAGCCTATACTCAGACCCTGGGTTTGCTGGTTGTCTAGGAATATGCCTTTACTGATGGGCAGATCAAGACGTTACATAAGAGCATACATGAAACTTGGTTATTTTTCTGAATCTTTTGGTCAAGTTCCCTTTGGTCCTCTATCCTTGGCCTTCACTCACTAGAGCCACATCTTAAAGACAGAGGTGGAAAAAACTTTTTTTATTTTATTCTTATATTCTCCTCCCATGCCTGATAGGTTAGTCAAATTTTCCCTTTTTAGTAAGGGGAACCAGACTCTCTAGAACATTCCTAATTTCAGTGTTGTATTAGTATATACTTTTATTTCCCCTATTGATGGCTTATTCTAAATTACACTCCCAGTATAGGGGGGTTTAGGGCAACTGGTGAGGGCAGGCTATTAATTATATCTGATCACCTCAATTTTCCAGCAGCTCTTTTATGGCTGCATTACAGCTGAAGGATGTCCTAATTCACCATGAGAATTAGTCATTGGAAATCATTCATGCTCTTTCCTCTAAGGAAGTGGACAGCCCTGGAATGCTAAATGCTGGGAATGATGTGTAGCTGAGGATGTCATGAAAGACAGAATGAAGCAGTTCATGCTCAGGGAGGGCCTTGCCCAGACACCCAGACACGTGGCAAGGGAGGCCTGCAGAGCTCTGCATACCCAAGAGAGGAGCACAGAACCTGCAACCAATTTCAACCATTTCTAACATTTTGCCATTATTTGCTTTACTTCCCATCTCCATTTTTTTTAATAAACTTTTTATTGTGGAATATATGATTTACAAGAAAGGAACAAAGGTAGAACACAGAGTTCCCATGTACCTTTCATCTCGTTTGTCCTAATGTTAATGCCTTACATAACCATGACACATTTGTCACAACTAGGAAGCGAATAGTGGTGCATTACTGTTCACTAAACCCCAGACTTCAATTACCCTCCCCCCTTTTTGACTCTACTTTAAAACAGTCCCAGATATAAGGATAATTTATCCATGAATTCTTCAGGATACATCTCTAAAGTATCAGGCTACTCTTTCTGCTACCCCAAATTAACTGTGAGATTATTCCATTACATTGAAAATGAGTGACACTTACAGGCAACTACTGAAAACTGTGGCTATATTCAGCCAGTGATGAACAGGAAAGAATTTTGGCAACTTTTGACATAGGCCTGGACACAGAAAAATTAACACCAAAAAAAGTGTTCTAATTACAATAAGAAAAAAATATATGGGTGTGTAGTGATTTTGAAAGTCATTCAGAGAATGTTCCAAAATAACCAAAAAAATAAACAAATTTAAGAAAATATTTAATTTGCAAATCAAAACCCTTCAAAGATATCCAGGAAATAACAAACTCATAATATATACCTCACAATTACTCTTTTGTTATAACAACAACAATAATAAGTTTTCAATGAAAATTATTCATTGAAATTACACTTAAAATAAAATTGGGGAAAAAAGATAGTGACTCTAAGAATAAAAAATTTTACAGATCTTGGTCCAATCTTCATTACTAATACCATAAAATTAAACTTGTTTCCCTTTAGAACACAGCACATCATTCATTATGACTCAAACACTAAATTCTCTGGCAAGTATTTCCCATGAGCTATTCAGTTCTTAAATTCAACAGGTCAAAATTCAAATCCATTTCATGTATGAGGTCTGAAAATTAAGGTCGCGAACTTGCCACCGTGTGCTTACACTGGCAGCACTGTACAAACAGCTCTGTAAGGTTTCATAACCTTGGTCTATCAGTGTCTCACAGCTGTGTTCATGTCAACGTGTGACAGTGTCTTGCTAAGTGGCATTCATTATTGTTGTCGCGTGCTCATGTGCCATCGCGAGAATGCCTGAGCTTGAATTAGAGCAATGAACAAATATTAAATTTCTTGTTAAACTTGGCAAGAGTGAAAGTGAAATCAGGGACATGTTAGTCCAAGTTTATGGGGATAATGCCGTGAAGACAACGGCAGCGTACAAATGGATTAAACGTTTTTCTGAGGGTATACAATGCGTCACTGAGAAGAGAGGTCAGGGCATCCAGTAACGAGCAGAACTGAGGAAAACATTGCAGAAATTTGTCAACTTGTGTGTCAAAATTGTCAGCTGTGAGAAACATAGCAGACCAAGTAAACACTGACAGAGAAACAGGAAACTCTTAACTGAAAATCTTGGCATGAGAAAGGTGTGTGCAAAAATGGTCTCAAAGGAGCTCACTGATGAACAAAGCAAAGAGAATTTTTAACCAGTAAACAAATAACTGTATTGGAACACCCTCCCTACTCACCTGATCATGCCCACAGTGACTTCGTTCTTTACCCAAAGATAAAGGAAATATGGAAATGAAGACATTTTAATGACATTCAGGACATCAAAAGTAATATGTCAGCGGCTCTGATGGCCATTCCAGAAAGAGTTCCAAAATTGCTTTGAAGGGTGGACTAGGCGTTGGCGTCAGTGCATAGCTTCCCAAGGGAAATACTTCAAAGATGACCATAGTGATATTCTGCAATGAGGTAGGTAGCACTTTTTCTAGGATGAGTTCGTGAGCCTAATTGTCAGACCTCGTACAGCCTCTTCTGTGACTCCATAACCAATTTCTCAATCAGATGCTCTCTCTCCCCTCCAATATTTATTCTTTGAGAGTAGAAGAGACCCGGGAATGTCAAACAGTTCACCTTCCAGTGGGCACTTGGGTTTTACTCAATTATTGCACTCATTTTAGTGCTTGTCATTTTATAGACATTTGTCTCCCTCCTATCTTATTCATCTTCCCTACGCCCCAAAATTCTTACTCATCAGCATAATACCAAAACTACCTACTACAATACAGAACATATAAAATCTACTCAGTAAATGAGTTTCAAATTGAAAGCAAATTTAGACATCATTTGCAGTGACTCAAATGCTCGATAAAAGGATACTAATATAGAAAATTCCGTTAAATTTAGCCTGCCAGTGGTATCACATGACATACATAAGGTATATGATCAGAATTATAACAAAAGCAGCAGCAAATGCAAACACCCACCTGCTATCATACGTATTACTCAGGCAAGTAGTTGAATAATCACTGGTTAATAATCCTATAATAAAATAATCAACTTGTCAACTGATCAAAGCAGTGACTTACCAGAGGTATGGGAAAATGTGTTGCATACTGCAAGTGTCGCAGGAGGTCATAATTAGATGGAAAAATTAAATCGCTCGGTTTTTCTCTCTTCAGCAACTTCTCACCATTAACCGACATTCTTCTGCCCAAGGAAGGGTTGGCATTCTCACAGGACTCACCAGGCATGGGAGAAAAAATCTAAGCCATGTAAAACAAACATTGGAGATTGTAAATGAAAGAGAGCAAGAGCCAAAACTTTTGGCTTTTATACCAGTGCTATATACCAGAGCTTAAAACACACAAGACACTCATACAATATATTTTCCTTATTCAACCACTGAGCAAAATGTATAAAGATATTTTGTAAATTTCCACAAACTTCATATTCAGATCATTAGGAATCTGTCACTATCACCCTCCATTTTGAAGATGAGAAAATGACAACGACACACAGGAACTTTCCCAGAGGACCTGAGATAAAGTCAGACTTATAGGAAAGTGTTTTCCTCATAGGGCTACAATCCCTACAAATACATATATACAGAAATAACTAACTAATAAAGCTAATGGATGATAAACATAAAGGTTTTAGTCTGTACCCCAAATAATATTTTTTATAAAGAGTTGCACATTAAGATCTATGAGGAAGAATACATTGTAATTATACTGAGGTAAAGTAGAAGAATGCAGAGCCAGTCGAGAGCCAGGAAAGCTGTACTTTAGAAGCCGAACACACACACAGCAAATCAGCTTGAACTGTCATGATGAAACTACATTCCTGTATTCCTGAGAGATGATGGTCTCAAAATGAACAAGAGCGTCACAAGCAGTCAACTAGGATAGGAGTATTAGAACTTACCAAGAAGGCAATGCAGCCAAAACTGAGGATGAACTGAAATGAGCCAACTGCAGAGACCATTAACTGTGTCCTCGGGCAGAACATGGTGGGATGACATTTACATCACAAGTACACAAGTCAATCCAGTACAGGGGGCAAGAAACGGAAGGACGGGGGCAAACTGAGGGAGGGGTGGGGAGGAGGGGTTAGTAGTCAATAAGAATTCAAAGGTTGAACCTACTGGAAATTCCGAACCAAAGTCAGTTTTAAAGTCACTCTTGTCTACTTCATCAAAAATATTAGTAGTTCCTGAGTCAATGCCCATATGTGCCATAATAGCCTGTTCCTGATAATTGCCAGAGAAAGAAAATCACATTGTAAATTTTGTAATTCATTAGGAAACTAAAGGTAAAACATGACAGTGACATTTTTAACCATCCTATGTCTTTTATTTCCTCCTGGTGACTTTTTTATCCCAAAAAAAATAAAGAAGGAAGTTTTAAGACATTTATTGCTTTGCAAAGTAACATTCTTTGTCTTCATGATGAGAAACACTTAATTTCCATGATATTTTAAGGGAAGAGCACACAAACTTCCTGATAAAAACAGTGCAGCCATAATTTCCTTCTTTGGGCTATTCCCAGTTACAGGCTTACCCATTTTGCTTAGTAAGAAAAATCTAAGAGTATATATCTAAGATATAAGAAACTTTGACATCCAAGAATAAAAAAAGGTAGAAACACAGAAAAAGCCTAAACAGATAAAGTAACGTTAGTTTTTTTCAACCCTATATAACTTCTACTCTGGACAAATTTACAAACAAAAGTATTTACATTAAAGAAACAACTTTTTTAGGTTCCTGTACAAGAGTATAAGCTATGAATCCACATGTGCAATTCTAATGTCAGGCTTTTAAATTACAAGCATAGCTACTGCTTTAAAAATATTATATCATACGCTTAAGCTCTCAAAAAAACCAATATAAGGCTTTATTTCTGAGGAATTGTCACAATCTCTCACCATTTTCTACTATTTCTCATCACCAATTTCATGTTTTTGCCTTGAAACTTTTCATAAGTATCTGGAACAGTGTCCAAAATATCAGAAATTGGCAGAAAATTATAAAGTCATACCCACAGCATAAAATAATTTGTTGAAAAGAACAAGTCTACAACATTTGAGAAATACAGATGAACTTTCTAATGAAATGAAATGAAAATACAATATGTTAAGACTAAAACAGAATTTCCCATTGTGTATAAGAGTGATACAAGTAACAAATAACACATCAGGGAAAAAAATGCTGTTTAGAATGAAAACTCAGCTAGGAAGTTAGGGCCAAAACAAGTCCAATTCTGAGGCACAACATTAAAGGAAACCTGGGGATTAGAAATATATAAAACTGGAAGCATATAATTCCAATCCAAAGAAAAATTTTATGGCCAGTCAAATCTTTTCATTAATACTTTTAGAGTATTTCAAAGAAAATTCTGGAAGATGTCAATCATAGTCCAAATGCTCTTCATGAGTAAGGAATAGGATAAAAGAGCTTTGTAACAAGAAAAGAAAACTAAAAAGTGATCACCCTGCCACTATCAAATAAGCCTTCTGAAAGTGGTCCCCCATCAGTGTTTCAGTGTGTGTGTGGGGAAGCACCAATCCCAGGGCCATACCTCCATTTTCACGTCATGGTCCTTTGGATAGTGTTCATCGGCATTCTCTCCCACTGGAGACCGGGGCCGAGTGGAGGCGGTGACTGACAAGTCTCCTCGAGATATGAGTGTGCACATGTATGCGTCGTGAGAGAAAACGTCGTGTCGGATGAACTCACAGAACAGCAGCACCAGATTCACAAATTCCACCTTTTCACATTCACTGTTGGGATCCGCTGTAAAGAATGATTCGAGACTTCCGGTAAGATGGCGGAATAGACAGAGGCTGTGCCAACTGCCTCCCAGGATCACACCAAAATTACAAATAATTTATAAGATATTCAACCTCCGAAGTTCCCTGGACACTAGATGAACAGAACCTCTAAACGAAGGACTTAAAAAGGAGGCCACGTCGAGTCTGGTAGGAAGGGCGGAGATGAGAGAGAGCGAACCCCGTGAGGGACACCTCAGCGGTGGGGAGGCTTCTCCAGTTGGGGGCAACACCCTCCGGCCCCACACCGCGCTCACCAGCCCAGAGTTACTTTGCTGGGAAGAGGAGTTCTACGATAGCTGGAAGTAGAAAATAGTGAGGACTCTCTTTGCTCAACTCGGTGAGGCTGAAGCGGCTAGAGAACCAGTGGAGCCAGCAAACTGACTGGCTCGCTGGTGAGCACTCACCCGGTTCCTGGTGGAGGGAGTAGCTTTGTGAGCGGGGCCCAGGAGCCTCCGGGAAGGACTGAACTGAGTGCCTTTGGCGCAGGAGCTGGAGGTTTGGGGACCATTGTTCCTGTGGTGTGGAGCTTGCACACGATACTGCACAGGACGGCGCTATTTTTTCAGGGCTGGGCCCTCCCAACAGAGGCTCAAGTCTGGGACCGCATTACTCTGCTGGAATTGACATAGAAATGCGTGCGTGCATGCGTGTGCACGCATGCGGCCTTGGATCCCCACTCTCTGCACTGCTTGTACTGCATAGCCAGGGAAACACCTGGCAGGTGTACTCTGACTCCAACAGACTGCTTACTGAGACCCGGGAGTGCGCAAATTGCCTTAGATCCCCGATTTCCGCACTGCACGTGCAGAGTTACCTGGGTGGCGATTGGCTGTCGGGCTGCTCGGCCTGATCTTCCAGTGGCTGATTGGGACAGACTGAGACTGGGAGTTTAACTGGGAGTGTAGGGCCGCGAGCTGTGCACCTGCATGACTCGGCCGGGGCTTTCCTGCCGAGTTTGTGCAGGCTGGCTGCCGATGCAGGAGTGCATGCTGCTCTGACTTGGTGGGGGCCACTGACTATATCCTGTGGTGCCTTGGGGGCCTGCCCCGCCCACCTAGAGCTGTGTTGCCAGGGGCACCCTGAGCCCCTGGTGCCTGGCCCCTACCTCTGCAGGCCACAGGGGGTTTTTTGCAGCAGCAGACAGCCCTCAACAACCTGTTAGGATTTTTGGTGGTGAGCACGATTTCAGAGCACACAGCAGCTAATTGCAGGAAGCTCACATCAAGTCTTAGAGGGAGGTTGGTGCATGACGCACTGAGCCCTTCCCCCCAACAGCTGGTCTGAGCCGCCCAGAATCTCTCTATTGCTGAGCAAGTGGTCTGCAGACTAAAGCGGGTGGAGAGCCACCAACCCCCCCGGCCTTTTTATTTTCCTCTTTTTCTCTTTTTTCTTCTTCTTTCTTTCTTTCTTTTTTTTCTTTCTAGATGATCTGTCTAATACATCGAAGCAATCACAGAGCAACAGCCAAAATGAAGAAACAAAGAAACATGTCCCAAGTAAAAGATCAGAAGAAACCTCAAGAAATGGAACTAAATGAAACAGAGGTATCCAACCTTTCAGAGAAAGAGTTTGGAACACTGATGATAAGAATGTTTAAGGAACTTAGGGCCGGCATAAAGAAGGATACAAAAATCATAAAAAGCAACCAGTTAGAACTAAAGAATACAATAACTGAAATGAAGAACACAGTCGAAGGAATCACCAGTAGATTAGATGAAGCAGAGGATAGGATCAGTGATTTAGAAGACAAAATAGCAGAAATCACCCAGTTGGAACAACAAAAAGAAAAAAGTGTAAAAAACAATGAACATAGTTTAAGAGACCTGTGGGACAACATCAAGCACAACAACGTTCGCATCATAGGAATACCAACCAGAAAGAGAAGAGAAGAAGCAAGGGATCAAGAATGTATTTGAAGAAATAATGACTGAAAACTTCCCTACCGTGGTGAAGGAAATTGACATACAAGCCCAGGAAGTGCAGAGAGTTCCAAACAGCTGAACCCAAACAGGTTCACACCAAGACACATCATAGTTAAAATGGCAAAGGTTAAAGACAAAAGCAGAATTCTAAAAGCAGCCAAGAGAGACAGCAGGTTACATACAAAGGAACTCCTATAAGACTAACAGATGACTTTTCTACAGAAACTCTGCAGGCCAGAAGGGAGTGGCAGGAAATATTCAAAGTGACGCAAAATAAAAGTTTACAACCAAGATTGCTCTACCCAGCAGGCTATCACTGAAAATTGAAGGAGAGATAAAGAGCTTCTCAGAAAAGAATAAGTTTAAGGAATTCATTACCACCAAGCCAGCATTGTAGGAAATGTTAAAAGGGCTTTTTTAAACAGAAGAAAGGGGAAAACAAGCTAATCCAGGAAGATCAGAAATACAAATAACAAAATGGCAATAAATATGCACCTATCAATAATCACTTTAAGTGTGAATGGATTAAATGCTCCAATCAAAAGACGTAGAGTGGCTGAGTGGATAAGAAATCAGGACCCATGCATATGCTGTTTACAAGAGACTCACCTCAGATTAAAAGACACATACAGACTGAAAGTAAAGGGATAGAATAAGATATTTCACGCAAATGGAAATGAGAAAAAAGCTGGAGTAGCAATACTTATTTCAGACAAAATAGACTTTAAAATGAAGACTACAATAAAAGACAAAGAAGGACACTACATAATA
>NW_017731694.1:559114-569945 GCF_001890085.2 Hipposideros armiger
GTGGAATCTAAAAAACTGAATGAACGAGCAAAGTAAACAGAAGTGGTCTCAGAGATATAGAGGGACACTGATGTTTGCTAGTTGGGAGGGGGTGGGGATGAGGGAGAAGGGGAAGGGATTAGACAGCATAAATATGTAACTACAATATTGCCACAGGGATATGAAAGACAGTTTGAGGAATATAATTAATAACGTTGTAAATATTTTGTAGGGTGTCAGATGGTCACGTACTTGCTAGGGAGACCACATCATGGATGGAGTAGAGGCTTGGTCACTGCACTGTCCACCTGAAGCTGATGTTGTATAATATTGTATGTCAACTATAAGTCAATATATATATATGGTCATGGGACGCGGAGTATAGTGTGGGAGTGAAGCGAATTGTAATAGATATGTATGATATTGGGGGCGGGGAAGTGGGGCGGTGGATTGGGGGAGGGGGTTTGTCACTTCGAGGGGTAAAAAGTATAACTATTGCACTGTGTTGTACAGCTGAAACTAATTCTAAAAAATGTGTATTTCACAAAAAATAATTAAAAAAAAAAAAAGAAATGATTCAACCAAGAACTCAGTCCCTGTGGACCTGCTAGAAAAAACAACTATTTATTAAGGCTTAACAATATTTTCAACATCTTTCATAATTTTTTTTGTTTGTTACAAAATAAAAGATTATTGGAAAATTTACTATGCAATGCTATTGTGTTGTGCAGAAATGGCACATAGATTTTGACTATCCCATTGTAATTAAAAAATGCTATCCAGTATGCTAAGCACAATTTCAAGTTTAAAGACAGTGGTCCCTGGGGAATGAACAACCATTTATTAAATAACATAAAGAAAATGTCACGTTTTGTTTTTTTTTAAAGCAGGGTTAGATTGCAGTCCTCTGGTTTTACTATTAACACTGCTCATGACTGTTTCTTATAGCTTGAGTGTGTCTGTGTATTAGTGGGGTATGTGCGTGCACTGCCTCAAAGGAGACTTCACAAGAGAACTATAATTAAAATGCTATTTGAAAAAATTAGTGACTGCGATTTACTGAAAAAAAAAAAGGGAAACTGCAATTAAAAGGGCACATAAAGGAGCTCGTCTGCAGTCTTTTAATTTATGGCCAGTCTATTTAACTCACATTATGACTTTTGATATTGTAACTTCACTCTAAAACTTGTATCTGTTACCTTTGAAAGAAGGTTAAAAAACATTAAGACAAAACCTGCAAAGCTCAGTACCTGGTACCCACTCACAATCACCAAGACAGACGGATCCAGGGAACATTAAGCTCAGTTCCTTAGACCTTAAGCTTAAATGTTTGTTCTCACCCACCACCAAATTCACTGACAGCAACCTCTACACAGAGGTATGGGAGGCTTTCTCCAACAGAAGATGGGATCCAGAACAAAGTGGGATCCAGAAAAATCAAAGGCATAGAAGAAGGAAATTCTTCCCAAAGAAAAAACAGGAGGGGGCAGGATGAGGAAAGAAAAGGGCAAATGTATGTACCCGCGGGGGCCAAAAAACGTATACAAGTGGACACTTTGGTCAATGTTGCTCAAACAGTAGTTCGCCATAATCAGAAGTGTCTGGACGCTGATGGTAACCACTTTGAGCACCTCTTGTAATTGCAGAAGTCAAACGTGACTAGTATTCATCTTGTGTTATCAGTATATATTGAGTATTACAATTTTAATACAGGTTTCCTTTCTTTAAATGTGTATACATTTTTTTGGCACCCTCTGTATATCTCTCCCAGGACACAGGATAAGTCAGAGCTGCTCATGTCCATTGCTGACAATATATTTTCTTGTATTCGGTATCTCTTCTGTCTTTTTATTTTCCTGCTTCACTACTGTTCCCTCCAGTCCAACCACCCACTTGACTCCAGCTCTTGTTCTTTCTCTAGCCTAAACCTGCCACCAACTAACTCTGAGACCCTCACCCCAGTTGTAACTCAACCCAAAAGGAGGCCCGACTCAGAGGAATTTGGAAGCAGTGCTATTCCTTGCTGCTTTCCCTTTTTCTTCTCCACAAACATCTTTCCCTCCCCTCCATTCCCTGTCTTCCTTTTATATCACTTTTCACCTTTTGCCTTTTTTCTGTTGTTCCACCACTGTCTGTCCTAAGACCCTCCCTGCTGTACTTTGTCATATGACTCAAAATAAGATCAAGCTCACTGAGCTCACACAAATGATTTTTAAAAGTGTCTATCCACTGGGTGGTGGTTTATTCCCTAAAACTTCAACTCTCCACCAACTACAGAATAAAAGACAGAACAAGAACTTAAGATGACATGAACATCCAAGGGAGTGTGGGCAAGCAGCGAACCATCTTACAAAAATTTTTTCTTTATATCAAAGATCAGGTTACAAAGTACTATTGTTTGACCCCTGTTCTCCACTCCCCTTTTAAGATCAGGAGTTAGAAAATCAGAAATTTAGAAAATGGTTTGAAAAGACAATTCCAAATCACAATATACAGTGAAACATCACAGGAACTTAGCTCCTCTACTTCGGTAAGAAAAATCTAGAGAAAAAAAAATTAGTGCACTGAATATAAGGGAAGGGGGTGATTTATTTTTTGAATTATTAAAACTCTGGAAATGTTAGTCTCTGAAGCTCATCTGATTTTAACATTGCATAAAATCTCCATTGAAAACATGCCACAGAATTTTGCTCAGTAAAATATACATCAAGTACTTTTGATAAGATGCAAATGGGAGATGAATTAGCTCAAAAAAAAGGTCAATCCCTTATTTAAGATCTAAAAGCAAAGAGCATTACTTACACAGTGAGGGGGCCTGGGTATCTAAAAACCTTAGCAGAACATTTTGGAAAACAGGCAAACTCGATCCAGCGAGAGAGGCTGAAGAAATGGACTCCTTCTCATCTAAGACCTCTGATTCACCACATCTCTATGATTAAAAATAAACAAGCACAGTTAATTACAGAGGACATGCAGAGTCACAGTGGGTCGTGAATTTGTTAGCTTTTTACTAACAGTTAAGTTCTCAGATAAAACATGTAAAATTAATTGAGATTTCTGTTTGTATTTGTGAGCCATGCATCACAGATCAACGTAATTCCTAAAAGTTGGGGAAACTACCCCGAAACAATTCAAATGATTTTAAAGAACCCTAAAAAATATTATTCATGTGAATTATAAATTCTGCACAGCACTGTATGAGTATCCATTGAATACACAGCACAGCACAAAATAAACTCATCATCCCCATGCAAATTGCTAAAAATAATTTGAGGTTGTCTTCACTTTTTAAATAACTCATGTTTAACTGTATTCCCCCTAAGAAATATCTGAACATACACTATTGAGTTTGATTCTTCTGTGTTTGTTTTTGTCAGTTTCCGAGTGTGTTTGGGGAAGCGTGGTGTCAGAGGAGAAAGCTAACGTAATTCCTCCAATAAGAGTCTTTCATTTATTGCATCATACTTCACCAGCAAGACCTCTCAGGACCTGTTTCAGTTCAGAACCTCTCCACAGTTCATGAGACACATCTAGAGAACCTGTTTAACTCCTGCATTCTGAAGACAGAACTTACTAGAAGACCAGAAAAGAAACAGTTTAGAAGCGATCAGGTCCTTCTTTCCTAGTCTTTTCGATATCCCTTTGATCCTTCCCATTATCCTTTTTTCTTTTTTTTTTAAGATTTTATTGGGGAATTGGGGAAGAGGAACGCTGTTGGGGAATTGGAGAAGGGGAACAGCCAAGTTGTTGTCCTTCAATCTTAGTTGTGGAGGGCGCAGCTAGCTCAGCTCCAAGTCCAGTCGCCATCCGGCTGCCGGTCAGCAGCTCAGGGCAGCTCAGCTCAAGTTGCCAGGTTCAATCTTAGTTGTGGGTGGGCATAGCCCACCATCCCATGCAGAAGTCAAACTGGCAACCTTGTTATTAGAAACACGTGCTCTTACCAGCTGAGCCATCCTGCCCACCTGTTGGCAGCTCAGCGGCAGCCCAGCTGGGGCACAGTTCACTGGCCCATGTGGGAATCGACCAGCAGCGACCCTATTGCTCAGAGCTCATGCTCTTAACCAACTGAGCCACTCGGCCGGCCCCTCCCATTAGCTTTTCTTTATTATTAAGATATTAATAATTATATTAAGGTATTATTTTTTTCCAATACATCCTCTCTTTACAAAGGCCAAGTTTTGAAAATGCTGATGTTTATTAGAAATTAGTTATCTTAAACAGCTCTGAGAGAACACAATTTTAGATATGGATACATTTATATCTATTAAAATTACAAAGTAATCTATGGGTGAACCTCTTCTGAAAGTGATCAGTGTGTGTGTGTGTGTGTGTGTGTGTGTGTGTGTGTGTGTGTGTGTGTGTGGTGTGTGTTCTGGGACGTGGGGGGGAAGGACGGAATGATGGCAACAACAATCTAGAATGAACAATGAAATTTGAGAAATTCAGCTTTAGTTACTAAAAGTTTGATCATTGCTATTCACTATAGAATAGTCTCTCTATTCATAAATGTATAGAAAAAAATGCAATGAAGCACTTTTCCTAATTTGCACATGTAAAACATGCACTGTTTTACACCTTAACATCAATATCTTCAATCCCCAATTTCAACAACATGTGATCTTTTATATTTGGTGAACAGTGCACTTTCCCAACAGAAAATATGTTTATGAAAATATTCTTCCAATTTCATTGTTTAACAACTTCACAGGAAGTGGGTGAATTATCAGTAATAGAGGACCAGCAGAGTGCTCCTCCATTCATACAACAGACTTTCTGAGCACCCACTGTGCCAAGGACATACTCTAAACAAGGTGGGCACAGTCCCTGATGTCAAGCTTACATGCTAGAAGGGGGTGGGCGGGCACTGAACAATAAGCCAGTAAGGAGTAAGGGAAATGAAACAGAGCGATGTGAGAAAGAGTGGCTGAGGGTGGGTACCACTGACTGTAGATAAGGTGGTGATGGCAGATCTCCCTGAGGAGGTGACACATGCAGAGCTACGAATGCTACAAAGAAAGTGACACTTTAGGAAATAGGAATGGTAGAAAGAAACTGGCCACATAAAGACTGGGGAGCAAAGGGTGCAACCAGAAGGAACAAAAAAGACCCCAAGATAAAAGCGAGTCTGGCGTGATGGAGGGACAGGAAGACCACGTGGCTGCAGCTGTGTGTGTCTGTGTGAGAAGAAAGGCAGGCGACGGAGTGGAAAGGAAGGCAGGGTGGCTCATGGGATGCTCTGTGGACCATGTAAGGAATCATCATGAAGCTTTAGTAAGAGGACAGTGTGGTTAGTTTCCATTTTGAAAAGATGGCTCTGGCTGCTATGTATGAGATGGTGGGGAACAAGAGAGAGAGGAGGGACCAAGAAGGAGGTCCCGCATATCCCGGTGAGAGATGACGGGGTCTGGTCAGGTCACCCACACACCTTCTCCGGAGTGGTCCCTGCTACATCTCACAGGCTCACTTAAAAATTTTCCCTTCAACAAAAGCTAATGTTAATGAAATCAGCTTTGTTTTTTTCCTTTATAATCTACTTCCGAGGCTTTAATTTCTTTTTCAGGGGCCAGAACACAATCTTCAAAGAAAAAAAAAAATTTTAATACAAATTGGTATCTGTAATCTCATAGTCACTACTGCCTCAAGAAAGTATTTCCAGTTCCACGAAAATGTTATGTGGCTTTAAAATTTTATATATCTATATCTATATATAGAGATAGATAGATAGATATACACACACACACACACACACAATACAAAATGAATATTCCTGTGTATATGTATCTTGACCTCACAAAGCGAGATTTCTTTGTTCTTACTTAGATATTAAAGTTTTATTTTAAAAAATAATTATAAATCAGTCTGGTATATAAACTATTGACTTCATTAAATTAGAGGGAGCCTACTATCAAGTCCTTACGTAAATTTGTACATTCTTCCTTTTTCCTTCAAAAGAAAAAAAAAAAACAGCATAATCCTCATTAGAAAGAAAGAAAGAATTCTTCCCACAACAGTATTTTTAAATAACGGCACTCAGCGAGCAGAAGGAAGAGCACCTACCTCTGCCTCGATTTCCGCTTGCCTCTTCTCCAAGAGTTTGGCCACGGCCATGGCCCTGTGCTTGCCGGACCGTTTACAGCTCACAGCCCATTCACACAACAGCGTCACCACAGCTTCATCGTTGGGGGCAACCTAATGACGAGAGAAATGGGGGCCGGCCATGTCAAATGAAGCATTCACTCAATAAGAGTTGGTAAGCAAGAAATCAGTATCTAACACTGTAAGCTTTCTGTTATGTTTTATTACAGTCATTTCAGAAAGTGTTCCCAAACCTTTTGTAATGGAAACATAAAGAGTAAAACTTTAGTCGTAAGGACAGAGAGCACTTAGAACAGTTGAAGCTGTGACATTTCCAAGAGAATTAGTTTCCTTGTATACACCTTCACTTACAAGGCATCATAACCTAGCCCCATCAGTCCTCCAGAACTCAATTTCAAAAGCCCTAGCACTTCTCTTCACTGTTGATTCCGTCGGGCCCTCACTCAATAATCCCAACAACTTATCAAATCACCCAATCCAGAAATTGGGGTGGGGGTGGGGGGAGATTAGAATGCTAATCAAAAACCCACCCCATTAGAAACAATGAACATGAACAATGAAAGCCAAATATCAAAAGGGAACAAAAATTAAAAGCAGACAGAGTTAACGAAGAACAGTAGCCTGGATCCACGCAGGGTTCAGCACTGCCGTCAGAACAACAGCTTTAGTGGCCATGATCTATAAATGGGCACCACAGACAGGATGAGACGAGTCACAGAAAGGCCGCAGGGACCCACATGACATGACTCAGTGAGGAGACAGGAGGAGGTAAGTCAGCAGGAGATCACCCTTCATGCAATCTGAACTTTCCTTTTAGAGGATCCACGCCAAACAACGAGCATCACCTGCAAGTGTCCATATTTGCCCAATTGTGCAAGCCCTATGCCAGAGAACTCAGTAGTCACCACGTTAGCATGTATATGCTACATGAGAAGTTCTTGACTTTTTAGAATCTTTAAGCTCAATTAAGATGATAGCTATAAGCACATTCCCTGGAATACACACACACACACACACACACACACACACACACACAGAGCACATTTCAGAAAATTTGTCAACTCTGAGAAGACATCCAAGAATCCCAGGATAAAGATCCCCGATCAGCCTTTAGACAATTCAGATCATAAAAATCAGTTTATCCCAAGATTTGTACTCATCCTACCCTAAATTTCATTAAAAACATGTTGACTCAAAACAAACAAAAATGATAAATTGTCTGGGCAGATATTTCAAAAGTAGCTCTGGGTCTCTTAATTTAATACAGGAGAAATAATTCAGTTAAAATATATAAAGATTGAACACGTTTTTAAAAAAAGAAAGCAAATTGGGAGTCATTCCTGCCTGGATTCAATCTAATCCAGAGAAAAGTACAAATATAAAAGTCAGTCCAGTAAAGCTCCACATGCTTAGATTTAGAATATTAAAGAGGACAAAAGAAGTTACCCTAAAAATACCACCACCTGTTTTTAATAAGTGAATCTAGTAAGTAATGTGCATTTTATCCACATTTATAGAGATTTTTTAAAAATTTGTCTTCTGCATTGTAAAAATCAGATGAAAATATGCTACAACAGAATAAACAACTGACTCACCCAGCTTAAATAACAGGTTGTTTGACCTAGAGAAGCATACAAAAGGACATATAAAGGAAAAGACTCGTTTTTAACACGTCCTGATATAAGCACTGGTTTGGGGTAATGTGCTAGGAATCAAGCCTTAGGAATGAGTAAATTCACTTCCAATAGCGCTTATTAAGTACTCCTGAGAAGCTGGGTACTGAGGAAACAAAAATTTTAAAGTTCTGATCCCTGTTCTCAAAAAATTCACCTTCTAAAGAGAAAGACAGAAAAGAAAACTAATCATAAAGCAACAAAACGCTTTGCTAGGGTGGAGGAGGAAGTACTGAAGTTTCAGCATCTGCACCTTCCATATCTCATGGGAGGTGAGCATCCGTCTGTCCCAGCTCATAGGCATGTGAGACCTTAACTTGAAGACAGTCTACCTACTGCAGCTGTGGTCTCAATTTGCGATTACTAGGAATTCAGTGAAGGGCAGAATAACGGCCCCCACCCCCAAAAATGCCCACATCCTAATCTCACTAATCCCAGGACCTGTGAATGTGTTGCCTTAAGTGAAGAAAGGGACTTCTGGGTTGTGATTGAGTTAAGGATCTTGAAAGGGAGGGATTACCCTGGAATATTCCGTTGGGCCCAATGTAATCACAGGATTGCTTCTAAGGCAAACGGGGTGACGGTGACGGGAGGAGAGTCAGAGAAAGAGAAGTGATAAAGGAAGCGGGAGAGCTGAAGATGGTTTGCTGTTGGCTGTGAAGATAGAGCACGGAACACAAGCTAAGCAATGCAGGCGACCTCTAAAAGCTAAAAATCGTGCAAGGAAACCGTTTCTCCCCTAGAGTCTCCAGCAGCCCTGCTGACACTGACCAATGACAGCCCAGTAACATCACAGCCTTCAGAATAATAAGAGAATAAATGTATGTTGTTTTAAGCCGCTACATTTCTGATAACTTGTTACAGCAACAATGGAAAATTAATTCTAAGTCATCTCAAGCAAACACATAAAAAGTAGACAACATGGTTGTAGTTCAAAGAATTACAGGAGCAGAGGGCTGCTGGTTAAATGTCAGATATAGGAAGGCTACAATACAAAATTAAAAATCTGGAAAACAGGTTTAATGAAAACAAACTGAAGAAGAGTACCATGAAATAGGCAGTAGTCTCGCTCATTCATTTACTTGTTAATTCATTCAAAAAATACGTTGTGAGAACATACTACTGCCAGGCTCTCTTTCTTCTAGGCACTAGACATAAGAGGTTTGAGAATTAAGTTTGTGAACATGTTGTAACAATGTTGCTAACCGTTTTTGATATCAGAGGGATTATTCATTGTGAATTTGTACCAACTGGACAGTTAACAAAGTTTACTATTTTGAAAGTGCTGAAAAGGCTAAATGAGAAAGTTAGACGAAAACGACCTGAACTTTTCACCAACAATTCATGGCTCTTGCATCACAATGCACCAGCTCACATTGCACTGAGGGAATTTTTAGCCAGTAAACAAATAACTGCATTGAAACACCCTCCCTACTCACCTGATCTGGCCCCCAATGACTTCTTTCTTTACCCAAAGATAAAAGAAACATTGAAAGGAAGACATATTGATGGCATTCAGGATATCAAGGGTAATAACAATGACAGCTCTGATGGCCATTCCAGAAAAAGAGTTCCAAAATTGCTTTGAAGGGTGGACTAGGTGCTGGTGTCAGTGCATAGCTTCCCAAGGGGAGTACTTTGAAGGTGACCATAGTGATACTCAGCAATGAGGTATGGAGCACTTTTTCTAGGATGAGTTCACCAATTGAATTGTTTGATCTCGTATAGATTCTCACGTATTACTTTGTAGGAATAAAAAATGGAACTTCCCCTTTGGATCCAACTTATATAACAAGAGTCTTAAATGTGTTCATATTATTTGCTCCAATAATTCAGTCTCTAAGACTAGAACCCAAGGAAATTATCTTAAAGTGGAAAGATCTGAGTGCTCCAGGCATCAGTGAAGCATGCTACCAAAACACTCCCCCATCCAAGCTGCAAGAACTGAAGAAGTTTCCTTCCAAAATCTGAAACAGGCACAGAATGGATAAAAACCGATAAAAGTAGGGTGACCTGACATCAGGGAGAAAGGTCAGTGCAGATGGTTCACATGCAAGACAACGTGTCTTTAGCAATGGAAGTACGAAAAATTTTGTGGTGATTGTAGTGTTTTTATTTCTATTTCTCTACAAGCAAAGGGTGATATTCTGACATCTAATCAAAGCCATATAAATAAGAAAGGTAGATGGGAGAGGCTTGCAATGGAACACAGAAAAGGGGAGGTCAAAGGTGCATGACTGGCAGTAAATCTCAAGTCCTCTCCCAGAGAGAGGGGGAGTTCTCAGCCCTCAGACAAGGCCTGCTCTGTCTGCCCATCATTCTTCCCTTCTTCCAGGAGCTGTACCCCTACTTCTGCTGGTATTGCTCCTCCTCCAGCCCCCAAATGGTACAAGGAGGGGGCAGCAGTTGTAGCACCTCATCCTCTCAGCTTTAATGTTACATTCTGGACCTGGGGCTTTGACAGGAAGCGAAGACTTTAAGGAGATAGATTGAACACAATTAAAAAAACAAAAAAATCCCTCTGTCAGGTACTCATGAGGTACACTGCTCTGTGCTCAATCTTGTCAACTATTTTGGGTGCTAAAAGAGACTAGCCCTGATCAAATGAAATTGTCTGTTTATATTCTGGTCAAACATCCGTTTTGTTCAATAGGCTTTTTTGGAATATTTATTGCTTATTTCATTCATTACCAAAGTCTTAGCACTGATAACTGACCAAAGCAGACAACACAAAAATTAAAAATGGAAAAGTTCTCAATCTTAAATGTAAACCTTTTCATTTGCTTTTAATGAAAATTTAAAATATAAAATAACATAGAAAGTAAACTAAATAACTTTCAAAATCACTAATAAAGATATCTTGGCAACTTTGAAGGTGGTAGTAATAGAGATAATATTTATTGAGTGCTTACTCAATTTGCAGACGCTGCAGTAAATGTTTCAGAAATTATTTATTTATTTTTTAAAGGTTTTATTGGGGAATCGGGGAAGGGGAACAGACAAGTTGTTGTCCTTTTGTTCTTCAGTCTAGTTGTGGAGGACATTGCTTCACTGGCCCATGTTGGTATTATCATTGCGTTCTT
>NW_017731694.1:570900-596983 GCF_001890085.2 Hipposideros armiger
AGGGGGGGAGGAAGTAGAGGGGAGGGGGGAGGGGGGACAGAACGCACCAGAGAAAAAGCACCGAACAAGGGGGTCAAGAGCCTGAGTTCTGGCCAGGCATAAATTAAAACATGTAATCGTGGCAATAATATTATTAACAGTTGTAAATGCTCAAACACTGGTAGTAGCAGTAGTAATAATCAAAAATATTTATTGAGCAGAAACTGGGTATTTTACTTATATCATCTCTAATCTCAACAACAAACTTTAAAGTAAGTATTGCAACTCCCATTTTACAGATAAGAAAACAGAAGGTCAGAGGTGAAGATGGTGGGCAAGGGCACAGAGATCGAAACGTGGCAGAACTAGGAGCCCTAATTCCAAAGTCCATACTTTCGGCTGTACCGCACCGCTGCTCCCCTCATGGCAGAATCAAGACCAGTGGAAGCACAAGGGGCATCACGGTGACGGGGGAATCTCCCAGGGGGGTCACACAGACCACGCCGACCAGCCAAAGCAACCCATGGTTCCAGCCCTGACTCCTACCTCTCTAGGGACCAGCCAAACTTCTAATCTAATTGACATACAGAAAATGAAACCACAGGACTGAATCACCAAAGACTTCATTCCAACTCTAACACTTGTTAGACTAGATGCTCAGCCGTATAAGGCGGCAGTGTGTCTTCTTCATGGTTTTATTTTCAGTGCCTGCCACAGTGCCTGGCACGAAGGAGGTTCAATAGATATTTTTAAATCAAACAACATAAAAGCAGTGTACTGTGCTACATGAAACTAAAGGCAAAACAAGGTGAATGGCGGGAGCGAGGGCAGGGGATAATACTATGTCCCCCTCTCCCAACACACAGATGCACCTAATTAACATGAAAAACATCTGACTCAATCCAACAGTTGATTAAGTGTGAAACACTAAAAGCATTTCCATTCCTAATTTAATGAGTCACGGATGCTGGCTCCAACACTATTATTTAGCATCATTCTGAAAGATTTAGTCAATGGAAAGAAAAACAGAATAAATATTTGAAAGGATGAGGCAACATTACTCCAGTTTGCATAAAATGATTATCTCTCCCCCACAAACCCAGATAACTGGAAAACTTTATTAGAATAAAAGAACTGAGCACCTTGACTAGAACAAAATACACAAGCAAAAAGTGATGGACAGTATTAAGCAGTGAGGAAAAATAACCCTGCAGAAAATGATCTAGAAAATGATCTAGAATGCAATCCCATTTATGTGTTCCAACCTGTTGGAGTCTTACGTGTTCATATATATATATATACATATATATATATATATATATATATATATATATATATATATATACACATATAAATGCCTAGGAAAATATCTAAAGGACATGCACCAAAATGAGCAGTGTTTATTGCTCGCATAGCTAATAAGTACTTGTTATACAAGATCCCTTGTTCCAATGCTGTCACACCACCATGTGATTGATGAGCACAGTGAGGTCTCAAGGTTAAATAACTTGTTAAATGTCTCAAAGCTGCTAGGTCACGGACCTGATTGTCAAACCCAAGCTATCTGGCTCCACAGCAGGGACTCTAGCAGCGCCCCCATTCTCATCAGGAGAGTGAGACAGTATTCCAAGTCCTGGGCTGAAAGGGACTTCTTGATATCAAAAATGTATTCATGTATTATGTGTATAACAATCACAAGAAGAAATAACTCCTATAATGAAAACAAATAAGAGAGGATGAATAGCCACAAAATTTAAAAATCAGTAAGGTCCTTTAAATATATAACAGCATTGTTCACTTGGTCTCGTGAACTTAGGACACACCCACACTGGTAAAATACTGAAATCATTATTCATTCTGTTGCAAATAATCATCATGGAGGGTGCTATCCACATCTATAGTAAAGAGATTCCAAATGTAAAGAAAGGTTTTCATCATAAGAGCGATTTGTCCCATTTTTCTTTTCTGGTGGAGGGTGGGTACAAACCTGATAGATGAAGCCTAATTCATCTCTTACTCAGTAACCTAATGTTCTCTAGATGCTAACCACAGGTTAGCATTAGGTGGAAATTAGAAGATACTTGGTGAGACTGTTGACCATTTTAAAATAAGGAATTTCTTAATATACTACCTACATTTAAAAAAAACAACACCATAAAAGGGAACAGGAAGAAAATCAGTGACTCATTACCGTAAGCAACAGCCAGCTTGACTTGAGATCAGATACTAAATAAGGCTTTTCAATAGCTCTTTAATCTGAGGCTACAAGGACATGTTTATAAATGTAATTAATCATTCTTAGTCAATATTAAACAAAATGGTCACATCAGGATAAAACCATTTATTCATATTACAGCACCAATAATTAATATGGAGTACTATGTAGAGGAGTGATATTAGCAAGTCATATGCTTTGCAACCTGAGACACATTGTGGGGATTTGGGTGAATTTCAAGAGTTGCGTACGTTAAAAATTGGTCTAAACCGCTAATAGAACATAAATAAGCCTGTTGTACATAGTCACAAAGCGTATTTCTAACAATCAGAATCACCATATAAAGGAATAAGCCTCAGATTATTAATCACAAGCTCACAAGATTTATTATTTAAATGTAAATAGCATTCATTACTGAAAAATCTTTAAAAGTATGAATGTTTCCACGTGTACATTTCTAAAAGGTATTTGAGGTGGGTGATTTTTTATGACAAAAGGGGCAGGTTTTCCTAGTCTCACATCCTTAGAATCAATAACACTTAGGGCTCGTGACATTTAAGAAACAAAACATACACCATGAAAACAAAAAAAGACCTCCTTTTTTTTTTTAAAGCAGCAGTTAAAAAATAGTACAGTTCCAAGTTCTTAGAAGAAAAGAGATAGATAACAGAACAAAACTAAAACAATTCCTGAGCATTTATAAACAAATTGTCACTAATTTGCACTGTGCCAAAAAAATTAAATTGCTATCCGTCAGTTAAATCATCAACATTTATATAATACAAATGGAGAAAAGTTTTAAGAAATATGTAACTGCATGTTAACAGAAGTTATACGTGAGATGAATTATAATTACAAAGGAAATCCCTCTGAAAGTCCTTGAAAAGTGCCATGTCTCTCATCCTGAAAATAATTAAAACATTAGACTTAATTTCCAAGCCACCACTGTATGGCTCAATAAACTTTACTGCTTACCTTTTATGAATAACTAAAGGAAACACTCAGGTGAGAACAAGGGAAATAACAATTTCTAAAAGATGACACTAGGTTCTGCTCACTTGGTAGCGAAAGTTGCCCAGCCAAGAACATAACAATTGGCCTTTACTGTTTACCATGTGCTACCATATGAAGTGGATTCTATTAGTAAGACCACTGTACAAAAAGAATGGCACCAAGGGAGCTAAGTAACTGGCCTGTGGCCATGCAGGTACTTGGCAGCAATGCCGGGATTCAAATCCAGGTCTGCTTGGCCTCAAGTCTGCGCTATACTACAATAGAAAGGTCAGATTGCTCAACTTGAGGATTTGGACTTTCTAACCTAAGTATTGTTTACTATGTCAAAACTGTCAAGTAAGCTTTTAAAAATTAGTTCAAGATTATTTCTGCAGGAAAAAAAAAGTGCCAATATTAGTATGTGAAAACTGTTCAAGGACATTATAAAGGTTTTCCCCTTCTTTTTCCAAAATTAAATCCGACACTCATTTGTTCGGCTTTAGTTACCTAACATAAACTGATTTTTTTTTAAAAGAAATTTTATCAGTGAACAGTGTGTTTTTCCAGGACCCATCAGCTCCAAGTCAAGTAGTTGTCTTCAATCTAGTTATGGAGGGCACAGCTCCGTGGCCCATGTGGGAATCGAACCGGCAACCCCGGTGCCATGAGCCTGCGCTCTAACCACCTGAGCCAACGGGCTGCCCCTAAAATGATTTTTTAAAGAGGTTCAAGGAATAGAATGTACGAGTTATGAGTGTCCTTCTGAAACCATTTGGGATTGCTAGTGCTCTTCTCCCATCAGTGAGTTGGGTATGAGCTTGGACAATTCACTCATCCTCTCTAAGCCTCACTTTTCCCATCTGTAAAATAGGGGATAAAAATGGTTTTTAAAACATGCGCCAGTTAAAAAACTGGCCAGGGAAAAATTAAATGAGATGATAAGACATTTGAAACAGGGTCTCGTGCTTAAGAAGTACTCAATAAAGGTTGAAGGGGAAAAAAAGAAAGAAAAAGACTTGCATACATGCTCAAAAACAAATCCAGAGGCCCACCCCACCCTAAATGAAGTCCTCACTGGCCCGTCTCAATAACAGCAAAGTCTAAATGTCTGGACACACATTTTTTTCCCCCAAGTACAAATAGCTTTTTACAAATAGCTTTATTTTCAGAAAGAAGAAAATGGTAGCTATACAACATCAGCAACACTTCCTTTGGGTGTTCAGCAGGAAAACCAGTACCTCCTGGAGCACAACAGGCTACAGTATTAAGAGTGGCTGTGTAACAATTCAGCACAAGGAATCCCAATGGAAAGCTATCCGTGCGCGCTTTCCTTGTTTGCTTGACTTTTGCCTTGTTAACTCTCTTGAGTCTTGGTCTTAAAATGCGACTAAATATTGCTCCTTACATTAAACAACATAAAAGAAGAAAAATAAATACAAAAAAAAAACAAAACCCCTAAGCATTGCAACGAGCATCATCTCTCTGACAGCATGGTACGGTGGCCACCTCACCTTGAGTGGGTCAGTCCCATCCTACAGCCTCCCTGCTGAGGGTAAAGCCTTGGTGAAAAATCAAAGCATGTGCGAAGCCTGACTGATCCTGGCTGTGCTTTCTGGATTAGCAGATTGTGTGATGAATGTAGGTGGGTGTGTGGATGTGTGAGTGTGGGGAGAGGTACATGTGTGTTCCCATCCGTCCACAGCAGTCCCAAGGGATCATAGTCCTTTCATCTCTTCAGAGTTTCTAACTGCCTCCCAAAATACATCTTCAGTAATAACAGTAGCTAGGGTTTCCATCTAGGCACCATAAGTATCTAAATGTTTTATCCGTATGGTTTCATGTCATTTTCACATCATGGGGAAATAGAATGCCTTTTTACAAATGGAGAAACGGACACTCATCAAGAGTGAGTGAATTGCCCCTAATGCCCCACAGCAGGGCACTCACCTGCTGATTTTACAGCGAGAGCTCCTGTCAGCCACACTCACATCTCCACCTGCACACACTCCCTTGTACATCTAGACCGGAACCACTGGTAAAACTGACACGTCACACTGCACTCTCCCGCCACCCTTCCAAGCCGAATCTAATAGAGAGGTTTCTCCTTCCAGTTCACTGTACCGGCAGCATTTTTAGGAGCCCTCCCCAAAACAAATTAATATCTCCTCAGGACTTGTGGGCCCAGGCACGGTGCTAGCCGCTGATGATCTGCTGATGAGCAGAAGAAACACCGACTCTGTCCTGTGGAACCACAGGCTTGCAGGAAGACAAACACGGAACAAACAGAGCAGTGAGAGAGCCGGGATTTTGTCTTTTATATCGTGGTGGTCACGTGGTATCTCAGCCACACTGACACCAACCTGGTCTGGCCCTGGGGGCCTGTGCCAGAGAGGAGGAAGACACCTGTGTGTACTTCAGAAATTCAGTATGAGCTCATCGCACTTGTTCAGAGAACGCTTCATGAATATTCTAAGCATAGAACACAAACAACAAATACGCTGGTTTTCAGGATTTGGGTGTGTGACAGTTTTAACAGCAGGGAAAGGAGAAAGGCCCATGCTGCTGCTGTTTAGGTCAGGCCTGCAGAGCTGGGCCAGCGGCTGGGCCAGCCTTCTTGTTACTCAGGACAAAGGCTGCATCCTGGGGCAGCAGAAAGAGAAGTGAAAAGGCAGCTCTTCCTGCCGCCTTTACACTTTCCCTTCCAGCTGCTTCTGCCTTTGAGTCCCACACAGACAAGGAGAGAAGCCAGAGGAAGGAAGTGGCCCAGGGGCTCTGGAGGCTTGAGGAGACATCTTCCTCATCCTGCTGCTCAGAAGTCAGATCAGCAGTGTCAGACTCGATCGGGGTTTGGAATCGGGAGGTCCCCACACCCCACGCAGTAACTCCCTCACATGGGTGTCGGGCTTCTCTGCCTCCATCACCCAGAGAAAAAATGGTTCCGAAACACTAACCAGGCAAGTAAGTGAGTACATGCTGTAGGAAACAGGTACCAGGAGTTGCAAAGGGACGAGCATCTGAGCGAACACAGCCAACAGCCAGGCTGCCCAGACTGCGACGTGTTTTACAATCAGGAAAGTTTATGTACAAATCCTGACACACAAGTGCTCTTGGGATGTTGGATGATCAAGCAACAGTGGGTCTGCAGAATCCGACAGAGGCTACCCCGTTCCGAAAAGGCATGTCCGTTTCCCAGTCTCCTCAGCCCCCACACCCAGCGGCCCTGTACACAGCAGCCCTCCATTAGTTTACAGCACCTGCCCGGCCTCTGCGCAGCATGGGCCTCTGAGTCCTGTGCTAAGTGGTACGATGTTTCCATCTCACCCTGCACTAAGCAGAAAATCAAGGGGCACAGGTGTAGAATAAGTACACATTAAAGGTTTTGAGATTTGTCTTTTCACCTCCCTCACACTAGTACCCAAGCCCTGACCCAGAAGCAGTGGGGAAGGATGGGGGGAGGGGCAGGGCAAAGGAACAATGCGTTTCCTGTGACAAGAGTAAAAGGCCTGGCACACTGCATCGTGGGCACGGTGTCAGCTTCTATGCGCACGTCTGTGACCTCAGTCCCACCACAGGGCAGGACCACGGTCTCGAATCCCTTGATCCCGTGCATCACTGCCTTCATGGGGCTTGCACCCAATGCTGAGACTGATTACACAACACAAAGCTGAACCTCTGACCTCCTGTCCCATTTGGACAGCTGCTTTCTCCCCTCCCTACAAGAAAGTGGAAAGAACTATATTTCCCCTTAGCAGTTCCAGAGAAAAGGGAATCGAGGAGAGTGAAGTTCAAGTTTCCCAAGCAGGTGTGGGGAAAGCAGCTGTGTAATCCAGGGCCCAGACATACCTAAAACACCACTTCAGCAAAAGCCAACTGCATGCTCACTGCAACTGCAGAAGTTGGTCACATTTTCTGTTAACTATCACGTCGTCTAACTCCTAACACAATTTAATAAAACCAAAAACAGGAAGTACATTTTAAAGAAGTGAGATTGTGTCTGAATGCTAACCAAGCCACTTTATACAACTCCTTATCAGAGAACTAGAACTTCATCATATTGGTTCTTCCAATATAATACTGATCACTTTATTATCATTAACAATAACAATTTTTTAAACATATTTACATAATGCTTCATAATTGTCAAAGTGCTCATGTTTCCTTAGAGATACACACGGAAGATGCTCTGTGCAGATTTAAAAGTAAGGGCATTAAAGCACAGAGCCCACGAGCAACTTGCTCAAGGTCACTCAGAGTCAATACGGCTCCATAGCTCATACATGAATTCCAGAAATAAATGAAGTGACTCAGAAGTCAGTAACAGTAAATCCTGATGAAGAATAAACACAGAGATGAAACACTGTCATTCACATACATATACATACATAGATAACACATATATACACACACATACACACACACGCCAAAGCCATACTGTAAAAATTAATTTAACATTAAATATTTCAGAGGGATCTGTCCAGTTATTCTGACAGATTATTAAGAAAAGGTGACCAGTCTGAATTACCGGTTAAAATGTAGTTTTTGTCTTATTCATAAAACAGCAGAGTAACCACAAAGCAACCACTCACTAACATCAAATCTTTCCGGAGTTGAGTCAACATTCAACAAAATTAGTCCTGATGGGCAACACTGAAGTTGAATGTTATGAGGGCATCAGGGCTCTCAGCCCCAAGCACATGTCCCCCTCTAGTGGCCTCCCACGTTCCGGGTGGAGAAGTCCCTCATGGAGAGGAAGCACAGAGCATGGTCTCCTTCGCACATTACCTTTCAGCTCAGTTTTTTTCCTTTTTCTTTTTTTTTTTAGTAAACACTCAATATACACATACTTATTTATAACTTCTATACCGATACTACCATAAGAATTAAATTCAGCATAAAACTTAGACAAAACAGAACTTCTTAAAGGTGTAAGGTTTTTAAAAATGCAATCTAAATCGGAGTTCTAATAATTTCTTCTGACATCTCAGCTCAATGGCTCAGCTCAAGCACCCACTCTGGAGACAAATGTGCTTGAGAGAGAACCTTCCAATGTAATTTTATTTAAAAATATCAAACAGTGCCTACCCTTAATAAGACACTGATCATTTTCTCTTTAGAGTGCTCATAAGTTAAGTCTCTGAGTTCGCCAGTTCATTCACCAGAAAGTTATTCTGTCAGGCTTCCCACAAAACTGAAGTGCTTTGTGGGGAGGCTGACTCTCGCCAAGGAACAACATCACCTTCGTTCAACATCCAGTGTAAGAATCTTAGCAATCCAAAGGACACCTATAGTCTTAGGTATCCCTACTTTCCTTCCAGATATCGCACATCTATGCACTAAAAATCTCAGTAGTCTTGAAGCCTTTTATCTAAGAAAGTCTTTATTTCAAACAGATAGACTTTAAGGTTTCCACCCCAAAAGAACACAGAAACAATGCACCCTGTGTCTTGGTGTAGAATTAACCCCTGGTCATTCACAGAATGGAAAAGAATCTACAAGACTCTATAAGAGTATCCAGAGAAAAGATTTATTGAAAGTTAAAAAGGAGAGAGAGTTCTGTTGGAACTGGCAGAAGTTTAGCCAGGGCAGTCTGAGAGGGAGAGCTGCAGAGACAGAGGGGTAAGAGAGAGATACTGGCAGAAGCTTGCCAGGGCAGAGGCCAATGGGGGACAGCTGAGCTGATAAGAAGGGGTGCTGGGGTTTTATATTTTCCTATGCAGGATGTAGGGTGCTTGTCAGCTTGCAGAGGGGCTGCCGTTACAATTGTCTTCTCCTGGGAACTGTCCTGTTCCCATCTATGATGGATGTCAGCTTGCAGGGGGTTGCTGTTGTAATTGGGAACTGTTCTCATCTCATCTATGATGGATGTAAGGTGCTTGTCAGCTTGTAGGTGCAGTGCTGGCCAGGCAAGTCAGAGCCAAGCGGTTAATGTTTAAGTTCGCTCCTGTTAACTCCTTGCCTGTCCCATCCTGCCAGCTCACAAGCCCACTCCCATTAACTCTTTACTTGTCTCATCACCTTGTGTTTATAAGCACAGAATTACGGAGACTTATAATCAGTATGCTCCCCAGAACTACTGAAGCATTTCTGCAGAGGCTCACAGTGAGTTAGAAACTACACTCTGAGCATCTGGACCTCACTCTCGACATTCTGACCTCCCCCTTGGTTGGCATCAATGGTCTTGAACCTTCTATCTGAGAAGCAGAGTGCGCACTCACATTATTCCAAAAAAAAAAAAAAGAAATAACCTGGAAATGGCTCACATCAAGTTCACATAAAGGTAAGATAAGGAAAGGTTTGTAGTTTTTGTTTGTTTGGTTTTATCTCTTCTTTCCATATATGCGTTCCCACAGGCTACTATGAAAATCAAAGATATTTATAATCAGTTAACTAAGGTGTTCCTTGAAAGTGGGTATGTACCATGTCTTAAAACTTATGTCTTAAAACGTACCTCCGCATTTCTGGTACCTAGCACAACCTGGATATACCACAGGTGCTTCCCAATGGAAAAAGGACAAATTTTTTATCTCTCCCAAAATAAGGCTGAGAAAAAAATAACTGAAAATCCTATGTTTATAGATCAATTCAATAATGAAACAATCTAGTGCTAGGGAAGCATATAATAGAAATTGTATGTGATGGTTAATTTTACGTGTCAACTGGGCTAGGCCATGGTACCCCATTTTTTTTTGGTCCAGCTCCATTCTAGGTATTGCTGTGAGGGTATTTTTTTTATAAGTAGAGAGTACACTCTAAAATAACAATAGAAAGTATCGTGTAGTATATGGAAACCAGCAACACAGTCCTTTATCAAGTATTCTGTACTGTACGTACTTGGATGGGCTATACTTTTACACAACTGGCAGCGCAGTACATTTGTGTATCACCAGCATCACCAAAAACACGAGTAATGTGTTATGCTATGATGTTACAACAGCTGTGACATCAGGAGGTGACAGGAAATTTTCAGCTCCATTATACTCTTATGAGACCACTGTCATATGAGTATATGCAGTCCGTGGTTGACCAAAACATTGTTATGTAGCAAATGACTGTAAATAAATACTCTCTCACTCTTAAAGTGTATATAATTTTTTTTCCCTATTCGTTCTATTTCTCAGAAGAATCCTGCATAATATACTGGCTACAGACTTTCCAAAAGTTGTGACCACAAGTATTCATTCACTGCTTTCTGATGTGCTAAATATTAAAATACACTCCCGGGCCGGCCGAGTGGTGCGTTGGTTAAGAGCTGGCTTGGGATGCCAGAGGGCCCCAGTTCGGATCCCACATATGAGGGCCAGTGACACTGCCCTCTACAGCTAAGATGCTGAACAACAGCTCAACCTGGAGCTGGGCTGCCGTGAGTCACCGGCGACGGCATAGGCTGCAGCCCCTGCTGCAGTGGATTACCATGGGCTACCATGTGTAGCCAGCGGCCACAATGAGTGGCCATCCAGGAGCTGGTGACTGATCTGACTTGTCCGGGAATAGCGCAATGATGGTGCCAACTTGGGCCAGTGAAGCAATGTCCTCCACAACTAGACTGAAGAACAAAAGGACAGCAACTTGTCTGTTCCCCTTTCCCCAATTCCCCAGCGCTGTTCCCATCCCCCAATTCCCCAATAAAAATCTTTAAAAAAATAAAAAATAAAAATAAAATACACTCCCAATAAGTCAAAGCCAGGCCATTATATAAAGTACAGTCACTAGAGGAAGAATATTCTGCTAAAACTGAAATGACAGGGAGTGATAAGAAACAGACCAAGAAAAATCTTTTCAATCAATATACCCGGGAAGAGCAGCCCATGGGACATTTCCTTTTAATGTTCCCTTGGTGGGTCATTTTAGTCCTACAATAGAACGACTTCAGGATGTAGACTCCTTTATAAGATATTACATTTCATAGAAAAGACTTTGTCAGAATATACTGAATAAAAAAAAGAAAACAAGCTAATAAAAGGTGAAAAGAAGAAAAGAAATAATTACCTCTTGGTTCTCTTTGTTCTGGTTTGCCCAGAAAATCTTATGATAAAGCGTCTCCATTGAATTGCTGGAGTCAGTTCGGTCAAAACAGTGCCGATCCAACACTTCCAACGTGTGCAAAACCCGACTAATGGTCACCCCTAGATGTGGAAATTAAACACGGAGTTAGAGAGGCCAAACGAAGAATAGCACAGTACATAATCATCATTATGTGGGGCAAAGCAACTGTAAGAAATCACTCTCAGCATAGAAGAACTGACAACAAAACCAAGCCTGACATGCTAGGCAGCCGGGATCTAAAGAACATAAACTAAGGAATGACTTCAAAATTCATTAGGTGGATCCACCAAAAAAGGTCCTTATTCGATATGTGGAAATTTACAATCGGGAACATGGCACACAAAGTCTACCATTCAAAGCACTCCTGTGTTCTTCAGCTGTGTTCTGTACCTGCTGTTGACTCCTGGCACTTGTCAAAGGACCACCGGACTTCCACGGCACGGCCTCTTTGCTTTATCTGCTGTTCTGCCTCATAAATCCTTGCTCGAACCTAAAAGATAATTGTTTCTCATTAACATGTGCTTGGGAAACCACAGTGGTTTTCTAAATCCTGTCAGGTTTTTTCCACAGGAGCAGAGCATTCTACAGTGAACTACAATCTTGACTGCATTGTAGGAAATTCAGCCCATGGCCCAAAATGCATTTTGAAATTTACAAGTGGCAATTCAATGCCAGTTTTCAATAATAAATGCTCACCAAAAAATAAATGCTTGCGAAAAATCCTTACAAGTGAAATTCTTTTAGGACATCATAAGGAAAGATGAAAGTTCTAAAATATCATCTTTCAGCTATTCTTCTATGTATGAAAGCAACTAGCCATGTTTTATTGATTTAAGAAAACTAATTGGTAAAAAACAGGGATCTTACTGTAAGTATTAGTCACCAACCTGTGTTTCAAGCTTCTTAAGTCTTTGAACCAAATATCACAACAGTAATAAAAACCTCTGACACTTACTACATATTCCAGACTACTACTATGAGAGTCATGGTCATCGTAGTAAGAGAATCACCATCATAATTATTGTCTGGGCGGCAGAACTCTGAAATAACTGCCCAGGCGAGGGTGAGAGACGGAACAATACGATGAATTTCTGTGGTTCACAGAGACTAAGTCCTTCTGCCAAGGTCACCCAGAGAGACAGGGTAGAGCTGGGGATGGGACCCAAGAGTGAGATGTTAAAACCCACATGATGCCCTGTGACCTGGTGCCTCTTGAGAGTGAGAATGCAGTCAAAGCACCATCACAGGAAGTTTACCTGCTGATTGAAAGCCGTGTTCCCACCCGGCATGGGGAGGCTGGAGGGGGCCACCTGCAGCAGATCCAGGGGTGAGCCTGGGTTCGCGCTCTTATTGTCATTTGTGGAATAATTCCACACCAAGGCACTTGGGCAACAGAGAGTGACAGTCTGGAAATAAAGCAGGAAAACCCAGAGAGTTAGAGGAAGAAAAAAAGTATAACAGCTTAACAGTAAAAATGACACCTGGACTTAACTATTAGTTTCCTACTACTGAGCTCAAAATATGACTACCTTACCACAGTCCCAACTTTTCAAGTGATGAGACAAAACTAAGATAAAATTATCATTTGAAAGGAAGTACAGCTATTGAAAAATTAAGGGTATTATAATTCATAAGCTAATATTCAGCACAGGATACCTGGGAAACTTAATAAAAATGCAGTTATCACTTAAAATTATGATCACTTAAAACAATTTTCATGAAATTTTAAAAAATGAGATGGAATTAAATATGTCCTTTCTAAGGCTATAAAAATCTAAAAAGGATTTTTTTTTTTAATCTCGCAAATAATGGTGCAAGAAGTAGCTTCATAAACGCTCAGCAGGCGGTAGCACTGTAAGAGCGGGTGGCAAAGTTTTTCTATAAAAATCCAGATCGTAAATGCTTTAAGGTTTTTCAGGCCATCTATAGTTTTTATCACATAGTTTTCTTTTTTTATTTCAATAACTCACTGAAAACATAAAACCTATTCATAGCCCGTGGCAGGGGTCTGGCTGCAGGTTGTAGCTTGTCTACCCTGGCTTAGACCTTTGTTTTATTCAAGAAGCTTGCAAGAAGCACTTTCTATGACCATCTCACTTATGTCGCAATGACTCCATGAGGTCTGTGCTATTATCCCCCAACTGTCTGAAGCTAGAAGATGAGACACAGAGGAGATTAGTTCCGGGCTAGTTCCAGGCCCATGCTGATGTCGGCACTCGTGGTTGAACCACTATGCTAGACTAACCCTGCTGCCTCCTACATGCAAATTAAACAGCATAGCTCACAGTTAATGAAGAACTTACTCTGCACTGGAAACTAGCCTAGAAGCTTTTAGTCATCACAACCTCAACCCTAGGAGGTAATGAAGTAAGAACTGTCATCATCTCCCATTCACACACATGAGGAAACGGAGGCTCCAGGTCCAAGTTACTAAGCAGCAGAGCAGAAGCTAAAATCAAATCTGTAATGACTCCCAAGTATATGCCTTCACCATTTTGCTGTCATGCCACTCAACAGCAAACTATGTGAGCTTAAAGAATGAACGCAACATTTCTTTTTTATAAAAAGTGAAATTACACATAAAAATACTACATTCTGAGGTCTAGGAAACATCTATATGGAAACCAGATGGCAGATATGAATACTATCAAGTCCCAGAACCCTCCAGTGCATTTGTCTCCCGTGGCACACATCTCCACCCACTTACTCCAGCCTGTCTGTGGCAATGTGGGACCCTCGGCTTCTATCCATGACGATGTGGGGTTCTCGTCTCCTGTCCAGGATGGAGCTAGCTCTTCCCTGCATTCTAATTCCAAAGCCTCCCATAGCCAGGGCACTGATCTAGCAAATACTCCTCCTCACCTATTCTCAGACTCTCCCTCTACTAGTTTACCCTTAGCTTAGAAATATGTTCAAATCTACCAGTCAAAAAACAATTAAAAAAAAAACCGTCTCCACTTACCCAACAGCAATCTCTATCTCTTCCCTTCATAGACATGTTTCTCAAAAGAACAGAATTATTTCACCTCATTCTTCATCACTCTTCACCCCACCTTAATCTGGCTTCTAACCCACCAGTCAACTGATCATCAGTGACCACCGTATTGTCAAGACAATTTCAGCCATCTTCTTACCAGACTTCCTGGACCTGCCCACTACTAACTCCTTTTCGAGACTTTCTGTGATTCCTGGAGAAACGGTTTAGCATGGTTGCTAAGAGTGTACACTCTGGATCCAGATGGTCAGGGTCTGAATTCCAGCTTTGCACTTACCTGCTATGTAACCTTGGCCACCATTTCATTATTAGTGTTACAAAAATAATATGGGTTCCTATCTCACAGGATGGTTCTGAGAACTAAATGATTTAATGTACATTACAACTTAGAACAGTGCCTAGAACATAATAAATGCTATTCGCATAACAATTTCAACAGTATCATTCTTATTCTCATCGCCTTTGTTTCTGTAGTAATATTCTCTCCCCATTCTCTCTTCAATCTAGCCAAAGTTTCCTGGTCACCTCTGTGAACTTCCCTCTGCCATCTCTTAGCCACTCATGTCCCTCAAGTCCACAAGTCATCTATCACTAACTCACTCTTTAGGTAACTTCACCCCCTCTCAGTTTTAACTAGCTAATTGGCCCCGAGTGATTCAAATCTATACATCTGGCCAGTTGTCCTCCCTTATCTTGAGAACCAGACATGTAACAACCTCTTCAAAATATCCACTTGGAGGGACGGCCGGTTAGCTCAGGTGGTTAGAGCGCAGTGCTCCTAACACCAAGGTTGATGGTTTGATCCCCACATGGCCATTGAGATGCACCTTCCACAACTAGATTGAAACAATTACTTGACTTGGAGCTGATGGGTCCTGGAAAAACACACTGTTCCCAAATAAAAAATAAATAAAAATAAAAAATATCTAGTTGGAGACCGTAAAGGATGAAACAGGCCTTTGAACTTACCTAGATGCATCCAAACTCATTTCTTTGCCTTGTCTCTCTTTCTCTCTCTCTCCCCACTACCTCCCCAGTCCCACAAATCTTCCCTGTACTGTGGCCAAAATAATCTAACTAACCCACACAACTGACATGCCCTTCCCTGCATAAAACCCTCCCATGAACCCCAATCATAAGGCACACAAGAGGTCTTCTATGCCCTGACCCCCAACAGAGTTTATACTTTATGTCCCATTAATACCAACCTGCAAATAAGAAGACCGAACAACCCTCTGGGCCTTTTCCCACACTGTTACCTCTGCTGAGAACACTCTTGCCTCCTTTATTTAAAACTAATAGGCACCAGTCAGGACCACTTCACTCAGACCGCCTTCCTGAACTCTAGGTGGGACTCGAAATTCAACTTCTGCACTCCTTTCGCTCCCCATGCATCCCTCCATCAGCCATTGTCCTCTGACTCTTGTCCTTGTACTCTTACATGGGAACTACCCATTTATAAGCCTACCTTCCTGACAAGACTATAAACTCTAGCAGAGGGGAGACCTGTCCCAAAGCCCCTCAGGAAAGAGCATTAACAACCCAAGAACTGTGACCTATGAGCTCCTCAGGGGCAGGGCTGCATCTCACTCCTGACAGTACCAGCGGGGGGGGGGCGCGGCGGTACCCTACTGGATGGCCAAGAACCACACAGCATGAGGCCTGGCTGATGAACAGAGCCTAAGAAATTGTCTGGATTTTAAAGACAGAGAGAGGAGGCAACCAACTCAAAACGTGAACCGAGGAAAGTAAAGAATTCTGCACGGAGAAGCTGACATTCCAGAAGAATAGTAATACAGCCGGCTTCTTCTGTGGGTTCTCAGAAGGATTTTTAATCACTGAACTTCTTAATGAAGTGAAGAATAGCTTCAATAACTAACAAAGAACAACTACAATAACTTTCTTCTGGACGGAAGCAACAAATTTTCTCTCAGCTGGATTCCACATCAGAAAATAAAAATTTCAATTTATAAATTACTTGGTTGAAAAATCTACAGCTGTAATGTGAAAGTGGAAGATGCAATTTCCAATGCAATTATTTCCTACACTGAAATTTACCATAAAATAACAAGGGCCAAGTACTTACCTGCAACATACAGCTAAGTCCATACACCAGGGGGCCATGCTGTGCGCAGGAAATAAAGTCTGAGAAGGCCAGCTGCATGGGGCTCATGCCAGGGCCCGCGGGGCCGGGGCTGGGGGCCCCGATGCTGGCGCTGTTTGGTCCTATCATCATGTGGGGCGAGTGGGCAGGAAGGAGGTTGGGGCTATCGCTCAGCAGCAAGGCAAGACGCCGAGCACAAAAGTAGGCAAGACGACGAGACAGGTAGGCCGACTGAACAAATTCATCTGAGTACTGAGGAACACAAGGACACCAGACTTCAGTCATGTCTTATGCTGCTTGGTGAAATAACTACATTAATACAGATATTTTTTCATTAAAAAAAAAAAACTTTCAAACATACTGCACAGGCCAGTGCTGTACAAGAGAAATAGAATGCAAGCCACACAGGAAATTCTAAATTTTCTAGTAGCCATTAAAAAGAAAAAAGAAAAAAGGCAAAATTAAAATAATGTATTTTATTCAGCCTGAGAGAGCCAAAATGTTATCATTTCGACATGTAATGAACAGAAAAAGTATTAATGAGACATTACATACATTCTTTTCTGTACTAAGTGTGAAATATGGTATACATTTTACACTAAGAACACATCTCAATTTGTACTTGTCATATTTCAACAATTCAATTGCCACGTCTGGCTAGTGGCAACAAAAAGGACAGTACAAGTACAGACTACCTCAGGGAGGGGACACAGGACACTGGCATGGTGCAGTCTCTGAGAGGGTGAGAAAGAGAATTACTTTTCCCTAGATACTCTTTCATGTTGTTTGAATAATCAAATACATGTATTACCTTGTCAAGAAAATTTTATTTTTTCATAAATTTCATCCAGATAACCTAAACTTTAACAGATTTTAGACAAATCATTAAAATAGGAAGTTCCAACCCCAGTGACTCAAAAGGTTGTGGAAGATCCTTTGTATCCTTAAAGAGATGATTTGTTTTGTTTTCACAGAAATCTGTGTGAACAAGGAGACAGTATTTAAAGAGCTGTTTCCTTAGCTCATTGATGGGAGAAATCAATGTGGGTGAGAATACTTAAAAAGGACAGGTGGATAAAAACTATGAACATGGTCAAACGATTGCCAAAACTTTGTAATAAGAGTAACAAGAAAATAGTTTTTCCTTCAGTTTCAAAAAGAAATTTTTCCTCTTCCACCTCTCTACTTACCAGTCTTGCCCATAAAATGAACTAGTTCATGCATATATGTACTGTACCTGCAGCATTAGTGGTAACAAGAGTTTAAGAAGATCATCATCCATTGGTCTGATCTTTTCTAAAACATCCAAGATCCATGTCAGATATTCGTGCTTTTCTAGCATTCCTTCCTTAAATGAACAAAGAAAAAGTACACTAATAATGTTAAAGTAAAACCAACTAAAACTCCAGAGAGCATGTTATTCTTACGCTTAAGTGTAATTTTACTACTGTTGTTTTTGATGTAGTAAAAGTCATTGACCATAGCCCAAACTCTAAACAAAACAAAAAAAACTAATGTTATTTTGTATGGTTCGTTTGGGTGTTTTTTGGTAATCTGCTTCATTCTAAATTGAAAAAGAAATAATAATTCTTACACGAGAGGAAATTCAGAAGCTTTTAGATTCCCAAGGCCGATCAAACGCCTGGCTAGATGTAGGGGGTGTATAAACTCATATTCACAGGGGAATCTTGGCCAATGATGATGATTATGAAGAACAGAGCACCCATCATGCCATCATGACAAGAGGTTGACAATCCCATCAGATCCAACACCGCCTCAATAGTCTTCTTCTCTATCCTAAACTGAATTTCAAATACTATAACCTACCTGTAAAATATAACCTTAAAAATTACTATTATGGCCTAATTAACTATAACATAAAGAAATGAAAGGAATTTAATAATAAAATACCATAATGTATAAATATTCCAACCAACATAACTACACTAAAACACACCTACAAACTTCCAAAATGCCCAAAAGGAGCGGTATACCCCTCTTGACATAAACACTATTAACATTTTTCGTGTATTGCCTCCATATCTACATACATATAAATACACACGTTATTTTATGATAGTATACATACATATGTGTTTGCACATCATGAAAGAATCTTTAAAAGAAAAGCAAAAGCTATGTTTTCTAAGAAAGACACTTATACTTTTATGATCATCCTGGTAACAACCTTAGTAGTTAATATGAACTCCTACTTTGTTCTAAGAACTCCTGCATACCTAGGTATCATCAGTGGTCCCCAACCATGGTTATCAACGATTTGTGTGAAAATACTGTGCTGATAAATTACCGTTTCAGTATGTATAAGATTATAATGACACTACATTGACATGACATGGTATCAAGATATTTACTTGTTGCTAATTTCTAATTTTTAAATGTTTAGAGGCAAAAAGAGTTAAAAAGTTAGTCACCGAAAAACTACAATTTAAAATTTTAAGACCAGTAAAGTGAACTTTAAATTAATTAAAAAAAAAAATCTTCATAAACATGATTGCCAATGACTACACAATAGTCAGTCCTCAAGATGCTTTTGTCTCTGTCCCCATGACCTTATTTCTGCACGTGTGTATACCAGGATCAGTTTCACATTCCAGAATATGGCAAATCAAAAATATAATGAACTTTTAACATTAATGTTCTAATTAGATTCATCAATTTGGGACCTAACAGCTTTCTATGAAAGAGGCTGATTTCAATGTTCCTAACACATAAAGAAATCCTTCCAAAAATATCAAGCATGCTGAGAGATATTTTTTAAAAGATGCAGACTAAATCCTCAGCTCACTAAAACTCATAAAAGCTGAGAGCAGGCACTGAAGCTGTCCTCTGATAAAGGGCGCTAGGATTTGTGAGAGTTATTTTTGCTGACTTTAACAATGATACTACCCAAAAATAAAACATGCTTTTTCCTACTTTAATCTCTTAGAAAAAAATCACTTACCAGCTGGACAGTTCTAAGGGGGAAATTTAGAAGCCACACATCCTTTCTAATCCCCTTCCTCCCTAATCAAGATAGCAGGTAGTGAAAGCCTGCGCTAGCGTCACTTCAGCTGAAGACACTTCCTCCTCCTAGCCAGGAATAAAGATTGAGAAAACGAACAGCAAAAGCGCCCTCTTCTGGTCAATGTGATTCACGTCAGTTTGTGTGGATGGTAGTTCAGTCATGCCTCAATGCCCTTACCCGCCCCCTCAACTGCATTTTAAACTGCAGCTGAGCCTAATTAAGATGACCTATTTTGGGAATTACCAAGCTCTAAAGGAGACCTACTATGAGAAATCAGCAGAACAATTTTTTAAAAATAAATACATCCAATTTTTTTCAAAATAAAAGGTTTAGAAGGATTACATTTAATAGTACAATTACAAAGTAATTAACGCAAGAGCTAACATCATTAAAAGTAGGAGATCAATATGTATAATAAGAAGCTGTCTCGGGGCAAAGGTGTTACCTTGAATCCAATTCAACGTGACAAATGTCAGATTGCTTTCTTTGAATGTATGGGTTCACATAAAAATACAATTTAACCTCCAGAAAACTAAAAGATAAGGAGTTTGCTCTTTTCTTAAATGTTTGAGAAAGGTCACCTGGAACATGTGAAATGCCAGCTTTTCATTGTACTCCCATTGCTTCATGGCTTGCTCCACATCTGGTGGCACTGGGACAGGCCCATCGCCTGTGCTGGAGGCCATGTGGTAAAAGTCGGAAATCTTCGCCAGCTGCTCTCGGAGATATCTGGTAGATATCTGTGTCCACTCTGCATCAAAAAAAAAAAAAAGGTATAAGAATAACTTTTTCTCCCCCTTTCCATATGCCTTGAGGATCTACTTATAAAACAAACACGTGTTACATACCAAAAAAAAAAAAAGGCTTTTGCCCACGCAAGCGCAGGTTAGACAGACACACACCTCCCTGAGGCCCTTAAGGACTGCAGCCTGGTGTAACTGGCCTGCCCTGCAGACAGCAGGAATGCCAACCAGCTGTCCCTAGAAAAGACAGCTCTCTCTCCCCTTGTGCCTTTGCAACCCAACACCTTGCCGAGGAGACGAAATCCACACAGAATTAATGGCATCTGGTGAGCCTCCATGTTAAACAACAGTGAGCGTCACAAAATTATCAAAGGCACAGGCACCAAACAGAACAGTGGAGGGCAACACTTCAAGAAATCTCAAATCCACACCAAAAGAATTCAAACCCCCCCAAGTGCAGCTCCTTTAAGGTATGTTTTTCAGAGTTCAAGTCGAGTTTCAAACATGCCTAATTAAGGTTTGTTCTGTTTCTGTCAATCCGAGAGGACTGGCATTCACCACGGGCTGGTCCATGGCAGCATTCTGACCTGCACGACCCCCGGGACCTGCCCAGGACACAAGAGTGGCCGCCTCTCAGACAACCATCGGGACCTTCAATTATTCTCCTCTCCTCGACCAACAAAAGACGCCTCAGAGTGCAATCAGCCAGAGTGGCGAACAACGAAAGGTAGGAGACTGCAAAGGGAGTGGGAAAAGTAGAATTAAAAAAAAAAAAAATCACTAAATTATTCAAAAATGTCTTCCACAGGGGGACAAACTAAATCAGTATGTTGCCTCTGACAACCTTGAGAGATGACACGCCAACTTTAGCCCATTCTGTGGATAAAAATGTAGTAACTGCATGCGCACAGCCAAATTTCCCCACAGATTAGCCAAACAGCATTTCAGAAGAAGCCACCCTACTGAGACATTACCACACGTTATTGTTTTCCCCTCCTTTTGGCAATAGACTCTCCCACCGTATTTCAAAGGAAGCTATGTTGACAAAAGTAAGATTAGACACTAAATATCTGTTAGAGATTGCGTGTTTTGTTTTTACTTTTTCAATACTATTAAAATTACTTGGCAACAGTACCCAGAGATACTGTTAAAGTTGTGGCCTAAACCAGTTACTCTAATTGTCTTATTTAAAATTCAAATTCAAATACACATGTTAAATTCCAGTAATGAGTCAATGCAAAAAGATGAGCAGATACCAACCAGGTCAATATTCTGTTCCTAGTATAATAGTTTTTCAGAAAGCACCACCAATAACCGAGATTATTAAAATGAATCCACTGGCATTAAATACAAACAGTAAACTATCAATGTCATCATCCTCTGGTCCCCTTTATGGACTGATAGTCTCAGGACACTGACTTGTTCAACAACAAAAGTGCCAACCATCAGATGAGAGGAGTTTAACTGAGCTATAATAATAACAAAAATAATAAGGATCCGAATCCTAGTTTTTGTGTGTGCCAACCCTTGCTGTTAGCTTGCTCTCAGTAAGGTACTCTTCTCAATATCCCCACAGAATATTTTAGCCTCACGAGGTAAAAATAACACATACCCCTACTTTGTCAAGGGTATATTTTCTTTTTAAGGTTTTTGTTTGTTTGTTTAAATACACAAGAAATACATGATCACTATAGAAAATGTATAATGCAAGCATGAAAACAAACGAAAAACATCTACAATCTCATCACTCATAATCATTAACTATTTTAGTATATAACTTTTCAGTCTTTATGTGTGCCTGAATGTTTAAACATATGCATGTCTTTTTTAAAAAATTGTTGACTATGTCATTCTCAATCTGAACTCCTTTTGGAATTCACACGGAATTCAAATGTAGCCCTCTTTCTTAGTAGTGTGTTTTAACTTTTACTGTATTAAGTGACATGAGGTTATCAGATCAAGCAGACAGATTCAGAAGTCTGGGACATGAGACAGTCTACAGTGGATTGTATAAAAAATTAAAATGCACACAAAATTTTCATTAAAAATTGAAAACAGAAAACAGCAAATGGCCACTGTACTGGTAGAAGTATCAGGACTCACTGCACCTCTCCAGCTTCGTTAGGATGGGAACTAAAAGGGAGGAATGGGGGAGGCGGCAGGAACAACACGGCAGTAGTCTGGGCCCAGAATGCAAGTACCATTACAAGGGCAGCTCAACCAAATGCCAGTACCTTCAGCCCACCCTGCCAGTTTCTAATTTAATCGGTCTAGAGTGGGAGCCCAGTCCCAGGTAGTAAACATAGGAATGGATAAAGATCAAAGGAAATATGGGGGGCGGGAGGGAGTCAAAGGCTAAAAAGATGCAGAAAGTGATCAAGGAGGCTACTCTGAAAGTGGAGCAGTTCTAAATTCAAGCAATTTGGAGGATATGGCCCCGTCTGTCGTTCATGGATGTCGAGTAGAACTCCAGGTCCATGAAGCTGGATGACTAACTAGATAAAGTTCATGAGCATGAATGTGGCTGAGAGAGGCCAGGATTGAGAAAAATGCCCTTTCTTTGGACACTGCTCTCTCTAGCACTCAAGAATCCTACAGCAACGATTCCTTCTCTGTTAATGCCTAGCCCCATGGCAGAAAGGATTTCAGAGGCCATACAGCTCTCACTCTACCTTTTTACAGACCCCAGCTTATTCAAGGTTACACGGCTAAACCAGAAGTACACAAACAGCTGTGAGATGCCCCACTCATGCATGAAACCATGTAAAGTGATGAACACATAATGGGTGAGCATAGGCCTGGAATATCTGCAGTATGAACAAGAGAAGTGGGAGCTCGGCCGAGCAGGCCATCGAACCTGGTGGCAAACACAGAGCATGGCACATGCAGCAGGGCTCACTGAGAAGGTGTCCTGCAGCAAGCGTGACATCAGAGAAGCAATACAGGGCTGCATTTAGTGGTAATACTAGAACGAACTTGGAAACGAGTGGCTCTGCCGCTCAGCCATGCGACCTGGAGCAACATAGCTAACCTCTGCTAAGCCTCCATTTCCTCACCTCTACTATAGGGATTAATAATATATACACATCAGAGTGAGTGTAAGGATGACTTGGCACCATTCATGTACCACAGAAATTGATCAATAAGTGGTAAATATCATCATCATCAGGATGAAAAGCTTTTGGAAAGCAAACTGAAGGTCAGGCCTCGACTGCCAAGAGGACAGTGCCCGCTGTCACTGATGTTAGTCTCTGCCTCTGCCTCAGCTGAGCTGCCAGTGCTCCAGGTAAGGATTTATGGACTCAGTCAATGTCGGTTTCATGGTTCCAAACTCTTCAATGGATCTGAAGCCCTTAATAATTAAGGCCACATTCCTGAGCTGGGAATTAAGTTCGTTTCAAATTACCTACCATTATGTACTCCACCAGCTCAAGCTGCTTTCTGACTCTCATGCCTTTGATGCAATCTCTAGCTACAATACCTTCTCTACTCAGGGGTGTTCACGTGTAATAATTTTTCTGGGCCCAGTGCAAATGTCACATCTAACCTGTACCCTTCTCTAGTCTCTGGACACCACCCCAACACCTAGCAGGGATCTCTTTCACCCCCATAAAGCTATGCCTTACATACAGGTCTGACAATTAAGTTCGGGAACTTGCTACAACAATGTTGCTAACCTTTTTTGATACCAGAGGGATTTTCATTATGAATTTGTACCAATTACACAGTTAACCAAGTTTACTATTTGGAAGTGCTGAAAAGGCTGCATGAAGTAGTTAGACGACCTGAACTTTTCGCCAATTCATGGCTCTTGCATCATGACAATGCACCAGCTCCCATAGCACTGTCTGTGAGGGAGTTTTTAGCCAGTAAAAAAATTAACTGTATTGGAACACCCTCCCTACTCACCTGATCTGGCCTCCAGTGACTTCTTTCTTTACCTGAAGAGAAAGGAAATATTGAAAGGAAGACATTTTGATGACATTCAGGACATCAAGGGTAATACGACGACAGCTCTGATGGGCATTTCAGAAAAAGAGTTCCAAAATTGCTTTGAGGGGTAGACTAGGTGCTGGCGTCAGTGCATAGCTTCCCAAGGGGAGTACTTTGAAGGTGACAGTAGTGATATTCAGCAATGAGGTATGCAGCACTTTTTCTAGGATGAGTTCGCGAACTTAATTGTCAAACCTCGTAGTCACCTATCAACCATCAAGTATTGACTTGAATCAATGCACCCCAAGGTTCTCCCAAATACTAAACCAAGTTCCTCCCCAATTATTCTGCCTCTCAAACCTTCATACAGACATCTTTGCTTTCTAAGCTTACACTCACGCACTGAAAACCTAGAAGGTTTCAAACACCACTACCGGGAAAATGCCAAATGCCCCTTCTAATACAGTTTATTTATTATAACCAACTCAAAAAGAAGTACCTGTTAATCAGTGTGCTACAGAGGACCATGCAAATACTAAACTTTCAATTCTTTTTAATAAACTTAGTTATATATGTATTATATATTACATATTATATATTATATGTTATATATCCTTTCGTTTTGTGAAGGTTCATTTTCCTGGCTACATTGTTTCCTGTTATCAAAGCCAGTGAGAACCACCCACTATGTGAAATAAATACAACAGAGATCATCTTATACGAACTCCCACCAAGTCGAGAGATAAATATGAACATCTTTAAGGCGATCACTTGCTATAGCACTTTAAGTCAAGGATAACGCACTCCTCATCAGAGAAACCTGTATCCCTGAACTTTCTTCCTGAGGCTGTACCACTACAATAAAAAGTTCTTGCCTCTCCACATTGGGAACAGCCTGCTTCTCGAAACCGCAGGATACAGAGGGTTTTTTTAACCAGCCTGACTTTGGTGCAGATTCAGTGGGGAAAAAAAGCTTCAGTACAAGTGAGATGCTGCACACTCCATTTCTGAACACTCAGCAAAAACAACTGAAAATTTTTCTACCATTTCCCTCAAGTTTTCTGTTGTTGTTATGCTTTCTTTATGAAAGAATCATATCAACGAAGTGAAAAGACAACCCATTAACTGAAAAAAAATATTTGCAAATCATACAAGGTGTGATCAAAGAACAGTGAATGCTGCTGCCAAGTGCCATCCAACAGAAAGGCAAGGATCTTCAATACAGAAAGCAGCAAGTCAAACCTTAGTGACAGTGTATGACAAGTTTCACCATGTTCGGTGCAGTCAGTCTGGTGTGAGCTACGGTTGAGAGAAGTTGTTTTTTAAAGTGTGTCATAAATCATCCTCCATCATGACAACGCTCCATGTCACACATCGCTTCTGGTATATGGCAATTTCTGTCAAATAAAAACATTACGGTGTGCCCACATCCGCCTTATTCACTGGATTTGGCACCATGCAACTTCTGGCTGTTTTCCAAAGTCAAAATGAATCAGAACATTGAGGCAGCCACGACAGCGCAACTAAAGACACTCATGACAGAGGACTTCCAGAACTGCTTCAGGAAGTGGCAAGAATGATGGGAAAAGTGTGTTCAGAGTTAAGGGGAGTATTTTGAAGGGGATTAATGGAATGTGTCTTTTACTGTAATAATTTTTTTTTAAACTTTCACTGTAGTTTTTTATCACACCTCATATATCAGATAAGAGACTTGGATCTAGAAAATATAATGAACTATTACACCTCAATAATAAAAAGACAAATAACCCATTTTTAAAAATGGGCAAAGGATCTGAATAAACATTTCTCCAAAGATGGACAAATGGCCAATAAGCACCTGAAAAGATACTCAATGTCATTCATCACCAGGCAAATGCAAATTTTCATACAAATATCTTGCAATAGCACTAGGCCAGTTATAAACAAAACGATAACAACAAGGGCTGGCCGAGTGGCACACTGGTTAAGAACTGGCTTGGGACGCCAGAGGGCCCCGGTTCGGATCCCACATATGAGGGCCAGTGACACTGCCCTCTACAGCTAAGATGCTGAA
>NW_017731694.1:597258-611377 GCF_001890085.2 Hipposideros armiger
AAAAAAAAAAAAACAAGCATTGGTGAGAGTGTGTAGAAATTTGAGTTTTCAGGCATTGTTGGAGGGAATGTAAAATGCTGCAGTCACTGTGGAAAACAGGTGGCAGCTCCTCAAAAGGTTCAACAGGGCTACCATCTAACCCATCAATTCCACAGCTAAGTTATACACCCAAGAGAAATGAAAACACACGTCCACACAAAAATGGGTAAACAAATGTTTGTAGCAGCATAATTCTTAATAGCCAAAAAGTGAAAGCAACCCACATGCCCATCAACTGGTAAATGGATAAATAAGATGCTATATGCAAACAACAGAACACCATTCGGCCTTAAGAAGTGAACAACTGATTCTACAACAGGGATGAATCTTGAAAATGCTGTGTTAACTGAAAGAAGCCAGTTTCAAAGGACCAAATATTTTATGATTCCATTTATATGAAATGTCCAAAACAGGCAAATCTATAGGGCTATTTAGATTGCCTAGGAGCTGGGGGCAGGATTGAGAGGAAACCAGGGCTGCTAATGGGTACGATACTTGTTTTAAGGTGATAAAAATGTTGTAAAATGTGGTGATGGTTTCACAACTCTGTGGACACATTAAAAAAACCACTAAATTGTATACTTCAAATCACTTGTAAAGCAGGTGAATTATATCTCAGAAAAGCTGTTTTATCATTTTTCAAAACGTTTCCTTGAAATACTTTACTCCTAGTAAGAAATCATCTGCATTTCATGAACTAAAAGACTGTTCCCCACTGATAAACAGTAATCCCCTATGAAATGATAGGGCTTTGAGGGGGTAAGGGGGCAGGGTGGAGAGTACAGAGTAGAAACAAGAGTGGCCAGGAGTTAATAGTAAAGGGTAAAAGGACTTTATCATATTCTTCTGTATGTGTTTGAAATTTCCATCATAAAAGACTTTTAAAAGTTAATCAGTTGTGTCCTATAAACTGATTCACAGAAAACCTGAAATCCCCTATTCAGCCACTGTTCACTTGGGGAATGAAAGGGGAAATCAGCGTGCTGACCGCCCACAGCCCAGACAAAGAAGAGCCCAAATGAAAACTGCGGGCTCAGTGGGGTGTGAGTCCCACAGTCAGCCCACAGGGCAGGGTGCTGTGTTTTGCTGAATGGTCAGTTACTGAAATCAGCACTGGACAGGCGGCGCTGGGGGGGGGGGGACCTTTTTTTGTTTTACTGGCAAATACTGAGTATCTGTTCTTGTCTGGATGAGTAATTTTACTATGTTATTTTAACTGGCCATTTCTCTCTGGTTTTATTTACTGGGCAATGACACTAAGTACTGTTTCTTGAGGATCAAGGTGACACAAGATAAAATAATCGTGGGTGTTTAGCAGCAAACATTAAAAGCCTACTATGGGCCAGAAGCTGTTCTGGGATCTGGAGCTACAAGGGTGAGGGGAAAGCAGTTCCTACCTGAGGTGATTCATCCCTGAGGTAGGGAGACACAGGGACACAGATATTGACAGCAATGAGATAAGAGCTCTGACATACCACGGGGCACAGAAGAGGAAGCAGGGGGCCATTTTAGCCAAGGCTTGAGGAATGCTACCAAGGAGTTCCACGACATAAAGAGCAGTGTGTAACATTCCAGGCAATGCAGACAGCAGGAAGGCAGACGGAGGAAGGGTCCGGGGTGAGGCTAGAAAGGTGGCTGGGACCAGAAGTCCTCAAACGCTAATGCACAGAACGACCACCAGAGGGCGCTGGTTAAACGTACAGATTTAGTTCCAACTCCAGATTTCAGCCTGGTAAATCTCAAGTGAGGTCAGCATTGATAACCAGCAGCCCCAATAAATGACCCAGGCAGTGACAAGCTATGGAATTTTGTCTTTTATCACAAATGATTAAAAGCCACTGAAGGATTTTAAGCAAAGGAATGACAAGATCAGATATGTAAATTAAGACTCTCAGAAGTTGTGGGGGACACAAACTGAAAGCAGGCTGCAAAGTGCTGTGGGTGGGGGTAACTGAGGAGCAAACAAAGAAGCAGTGGGTTGAGTAGTAACCAACCTGACACTGGCAGGAAGGAGAGAGAGGGGTAGGGAGGCTTCCAATCTCTCAATGGGATGGCTGAGCGGATCGTGGTGCCAAGGACTGAGTTGGGAACAGACAGCAAGTGGTGGGGAGACTGAAGGGGGCGAGTTTGATTTGTTTTCATTAACTTTGTTTTCATTAAACATTTTATTTTGAGATAACTGTAGATTTACATACAATCGTAAGAAATAATGCAGAGATCCCGTGTACCTTTTGCCTACTTTCCCCAAATGTTAACATCTTGTTAAACTACAGTACAATATCACAACCAGGGTACTGACATTGATACAGTCCATTCATCTTACTCAGGTTTCCCTGTTTTGAGTTCCGTTTTGAACACCTGAATTTGAGGAGTCAGAGATATTCATGGGAAAATACGGGGCAGTGGGATACACAGGTCTGACATTCAGAAAAAGGGTCAGGGGGAGACCCAGATGCGGGGTCCATTCTCAGATGTGGGTTCAATGCCTTAACAAACGTGATTATGACCACAGAAATATCCAGCTGCCACAGGCCCTGGTGGGTAGGTTTATTCTGCACAGTAACATAGTGGCGGGGCACTCGCTGGCACCCCGCCCTCTGCTACACCCTTGGCACGTTACCGGCTTGATGGTGGTGAAGAGCACAGGTTCTGCAGTCAGACGGCCTGATCCCTGCCAACTCTGGGGTCTCAGGCAAGTCACTCAGTCTCTGGGGCCTCAGTTACTTATCTATAAAACAGCACTGATACGTGTACCGAGCCTACAGAGATATTTTGAAAACTGAATCATATATACATGCTCAGAACTGCAATGCGTGCCCAGGAGAAAGCAAACTTACATGATGTGTAGGCCTAGCAGCCCACAGATGGGAAGGAAGTAACCATAGGTGAAAGTGGGGTCTCGCTGGTCAAGACGAGGAAGACAGGTAAGAACTGCAGTAAGTCTGTACAGGTGGAAGTGAGCAGGTAGCTAAGGGAGACGACGAACAGTCCGCCCATCTCTGCAGTTTAAGGGAAGGGTGGTGAGCAGGGAAGACAGAGGTGAAGAGATGCTGTGTGAGCAAAGGGCACTCTGACCAAGGAGGGAATGATATAGTTGAGGAAGGAGGGACAAAAAAGATACCCCCAAAAAAGATAAGAGCCATTCTATACAAAATATAAGTGACTGCACATTTGTGTGACTGATAGTTAATGCTTAAGGGTTTCGGGGCTAAAAGAGACCAAGGGGGCCAGCCGAGGAAATGAGTAGCAAGGTCTAAAAAGGAAGAGGGGCTGATGGGAGCGCTGGTAGGAACAAAAGGGACCTGTGTCCCCCGCCACCAAGGAAAGTCTGCAGTGCACCTTCTTCTTTACAGGTGCCAGGTGGTATCTGATACCTGAGGAGAACAGCATTTGACACTTTTTGTGTTTTTAACTCGTGTTGTCAGGTCTCCAATTCTCGTTTCCATTCGAATGTAGACAATGCTAACCATTGTATTTAGGGATTTTTTTTTCCTAGTTGTCCTCTTTCCCTATCAACCCCATACATGCATCTGAAGCCACGGCTCCTGGCAACCACAGAATCCAATTTTAGCCCCTAGAACAAGAATTTCTTAGTCAACACATCAGTCACACCACCAGCTTCTCTGCACACATACAGCGTCGGGGGTTTCCTCACAGAGGCGCATACAAAGCATCACCAACAAGAGGCTCAAGTCTTTCTCAGGGTCGTGAGATAGCTGTTTGAAATTAATGTTATAATATCCTATGGGAAGTTACGCAAATCTCAGATTTCTGTAGAAACCTGAGTGAGCAGCAGCTTTGGCTGTGGTGAGATATTCCTAGCACAGAATAACAGGGACATTATTTTCACAAATATTAAACCGGTACATTTAATTAACCCCTTAGGACCAGTCCCCACAGCTTTCCTCATCTGAGACCTAGCCATGGGTGTTATTGCCCCAGGAGAGGAAAGCTATTGCAAGACAATAAACTTGACTTTAACAAGACAGCAGACTGGAGGAGATCACAGCCTTGCTTCCCTGTGTAGAGAGCACCCTTCTCGGCACTCCTATCACCTCCGGCATAAAGGGAAAGCCCCCTCCTGAGGACCTGAGTGGAAAGTAGAGAAATGGAGGAAAGACGCTTGCTCAAAGCCATATGAATTAGTACAGTGAACATTTCATTACCCTCAATCCTCCCCCAGCTTCTGCCACAGAGGATGTGGCAGAAAACCCCAGTTATTTGTGGAGCAAAAATAAACTCCATTTTCTTTTTACATTGGCATTTAATTCCATGATAAGAGTGATCTGAGTAGCTTCTACTCAGTAACAGCAGTATTGTGTCTACTACTTAGGTCCTAAATGCAGGTGTGAAGTCTGTACTTCTGAACAAGCTTTAGATGGTAAGGGTCTTTCATCTGGGCACAAATACAAATGACACTACAGACGTCGGATTACCAGATGAGTGTGTAAAGTAACTCTAGGCCAAAAAGCTCTAACACATAAAAATGCTTCCACTGTATGCAGACACAGCAGACCCGGCCCCACTGCCCCTCCCCGGGAACTCACCAAGTTTTATTTTTCTGGAGACCAAAGACAGATGTATGCTATATTCATTTAATTAAATTGGTTCACTTTAGCGGTGTGACTCACACAAAGACATTCCAACTGATAATGTACTGACCCTTAACTAATGTGTTTTCTATCAATATATATTCCATATATTTCATAACTCCAAAATAACGGTGATTTGAAATGGGCCTTCGAGCCACTTTATCAGAGGGATTTCATTTGGAAATTTATACACATTGCCTGAAAATGACTCTGAAACTTAAAGTACGTCATCTTTAACTTAAAAAACAAAAACAAAAAAAGCGTTCTATTCATCGTGGAATTAACATTCCGTGCAAATTGCAAAAGATCCAGCTTTTTAAGTCATTAAAAAGTTTGAGCTTACAGCCCTTTAAAAAAACAGGGCCACTGTGTGCAAAGTAAGGAACAAGCACCAATTTCATAAAGAAACATAAAAACAAACTAAAGATGTACAAAAAAACATCTCAGAAGACACACAAGAAGCTGGTAACAACTGTTACTGAAGTGTGTAACGAGGGCTCTGGGACACAGTGGGAAGACTGAGGTGACAATTCATTCTGAACATTTGAATATTTTGTGTGTGTACTACAGATTAGAATTACCCATTTTAAAAATTAAATCACACAAGAAGCTGTCTTTTTTAAAAACTCTCACGTTTAGGTTGTAAGCATATCCTGCAAGATGCACTGAAAAAAACCCGCTTAACACTGAGCTTTCTGAGGCACCCTTCACACCTCACCCAACACCACTACCCATCCCAGCCTCACAGTCACCCCCTCATTTGATTTGAGCAAGTTGGAAATTCTATAAAGCAAACAGGACCCAGAAACGGAAGTCCAGGGCAGAATTCCCAGCTCTCCTACTTCCTGTGGATTTTCTCACCGTAATTTGTAAACAGGAGATACCCAGGTACTATAGAGGGCTTTCACAAAGACTGTCCCAAATGACAACATAAAACCAGTATTACAAGAAACTTTGAGGGACTTCTTTAAGAAGAAGGAAAAAAAGATAAAAATGTGAATCATAAAATGATTCATAAAAATGAATCATAAAAATCATAATATATATATATATTATTTTCAATGTAAATGGATTAAATGCACCAATCAAAAGACAGCGTAGCTGAATGGATAAGTAAACAAGACCCTTACATATGCTGCATACAAAAGACTCACTTCAGATCAAAAGACATACACAGACTGAAAGTAAAGGGATGGAAAAAGGGATAGTCATGAAAATGGAAACAAAACAAAAAAGCTAGAGTAGCAATACTTATACCACACAAAATAGACTTTAAGGGCCGGCTGAGTGGCACGATGGTTAAGAACTGGCTTGGGACACCAGAGGGCCCCGGTTCGGATCCCACATGAGGGCCAGTGACACTGCCCTCTACAGCTAAGATGCTGAACAACAGCTCAACCTGGAGCTGGGCTGCTGTGAGTCGCTGGCGACGGCATAGGCTGCAGCCCCTGTGGCAGTGTGTTGCCATGGGCTACCGTGTGTAGCCAGCAGCCAGCGTGAGCAGTCAGCAGCCGCCATAAGTGGCCGTCCAGAAGCCGGCAACTGATGTGCCTCGCCCGGGAAGAGCACAATGATGGTGCCAACTTGGGCCAGTGAAGCAACGTCCTCCACAACTAGACTGAAGATCAAAAAGACAGCAACTTGTCTGTTCCCCTTCCCCCAATTCCCCAGCGCTGTTCCCATCCCCCCAATTCCTCAATAAAAAAATCTTAAAAAAAAAAAAAAGACTTTAAAACAAAGACTATAACGAGACAGAGAACCCAGTAATCCCACTTCTGGGTATTTACACATATACGAGTAGGAAGGAACCCAAACCACTTCTTCAAAGGGACATGTGCATCCAAAAGTTCACTGTAGCATATTTACAATGGCCAAGATATGGAAGCAAATTGGGTGTCCATCAATGGATGAATGAATAAAGAGGAAGTGGTACATATATACAACAGAATATTACTCAACCATAAAAAGAATGAAACCTTGCCATCTGAAACAATATGAATAGACCTAGAGGGTATTATGCTGCGTGGAGTAAGTCAGACAGAGAGACAAATGCTATATGATTTCACTTATATGTGAAATCTATAGAACAAAATAAATGAACAAACAAAACAGGAAAAAAAATCTCATAGATACAGGGAACATTATGAGGGTTGCCAGATGGGAGGGCTATTGGGGGAGTAGGTGAAAAAGGGGAAGGGATTAAGATGTACAAATTGGTTGCTACAAAGTAGTCATGAGGATGTAGGGTATAGCATAAAGAATATAGTCAGTAGTATTGTAATAACTATGTATGGTGCCAGGTGGGTACTATATTTATGGGGGTGATCACTTCATAAGTTATATGAATGTCTAATCAGTTTCAGGTTGTACACCTGAAACTAATATAATATTGTATGTCAACTGTAACTGAAACATAAAACAATTATTTAAAAAATAAAATAAAACTAGTCTGTAAATAAAAACCAGATATTTTTGAAGCATATGTTCCAAGTATAAATATTTATGCATGTACTAATATCTATGAAGAGTAAAGACTTGCAATATTGACAATTAAATATGGATTCTGTCTGCTATTTTATCATGGAAGATGATTAATAAATCCAAGCAGGAGTCAACATTAAAAGAGTAAAAAAATGGAGAAAATGTTGAGTGGCAAGAGGTTAACATGAAATGCAAGACTAATAATTCACCCAAACCAACAAGAAGGTATGACAGCAGTAAAGACCAAAGCAAATAATAATACAGATAACAGAACTATAAACCTAACTCATTTGCTCTCAGCTTGCCAGGGAGGAAGATAATTAACTAATTTAAAATCAAGAAATACTTTTTTTTTTTTTTAAGATTTTATTGGGGAATTGAGGGAGGGGAACAGCATTGGGGAATCAGGGATGGGGAACAGACAAGTTGCTGTCCTTTTGTTCCTCTGTCTAGTTGTGGAGGACGTCACTTCACTGGCCCATGTTGGTATTATCATTGTGCTCTTCCCGGGTGAGGCAGTCGCTCACCAGCCATTGGACGGCCGCTCACAGCGGCTCACGGCAACTCACAAAAGCTCACGCCAGCTGCCAGCCAGCCCCACTGCAGCCTACGCCGACGCCGGCAACTCCCGGCAGCCCAGCTCCAGGTTGAGCTGCTGTTCACCATCTTAGCTGTAGAGGGTGCAGTGTCACTGGCCCTCATGTGGGATCCGAACCGGGACCCTGCTGCTCAGAGCTTGCATCCCAAGCCAACTCTTAACCAACACGTCACTCAGCCAGCCCAAGAAATACTTTTTAAGATGCAAAAAGAAAACAAAAAATAAAATGTTCTCAATTTTTACTAAAAGGCTACATTTCTTTAAGGCCCAGTTCATATTTCCTTCCTTCAGAAAAACTTCCCTAATTTTTCCAGGCTCTCCATCATTTCCTATAGAACTACAGGCAATTACATACTGACTGTTGCTCTGTTTTAGGTGTACATCTTGTTTCCACAAAAAATGGTAGCCCCTTAAAGGCAGACAATACACCCCATTTGGTTAAAATTCTTCACAACATCTGCCCCAATGCACAGGCTCTCAAGAAATCTTTCCTTGAAACAAATTACTTCTGATTCAAGTGAAACATACTACGAGTTTAAATACATTTCTCTAAAAAAAATTCAAAAGCAATCATAGCCGGACATTACCTCTGAGTTCATCAGAATTTTAATAGGTCATAAACACACACCACCACCACCACCATCACCACACACACACCAGCATTCTAAGATGGAAAAGGAGCTACAACATTTTTATTCACAAAAAGCTAAAATATGTTTCCATAGGACAATGAGGAATTCTGAGTTACACTGCAGCATATTAAACTTGATTAGAACTTTTAAACATTTCTGCAAATCAGGAAAGTCCAACAGCGGTTTGGAGAGGCTGGGGGGCAGGGTGGGGGGGAAGGAGAGTTATTCAATTGGGTAGGTTTCAGGTTTTCAAGATGAAAAAGTTCTAGGGATCTACTGCACAACAATGTGCATAATATAGTTAACAGCACTGTTTCACACACTTAAGATGGTTAAGAGGATAACTTAAGTCTCTGTAAATCAGGAACTTGTACATAGTCAACTAACTGAACAGCTACACACCTGGAAAAATATTAGAAGTCTTCCAATTTTTACAAAGAATACCTACTTCATTTTGTTAAAGCCCTAAAAGGCAAGTACTCAGTTTAGTGACAGTGAAGCTCTTATAATATTGTCTGAGAATAACTAGAATTATAACACATTCCCTGAACTGCCTTCAAATCTTTTTCATAAAATCCATTTTCACAGTAAGGTATCTTCCAGAAAAGGTATCAACAACAACAATTGGGGGCAGAGATCAGGTTTAGCTAACTTTTTGTTTATATCAAAATCACACTGGCACAGTCTCAGAGTCCAGTAGTTCTTTCTATATGACTCACTGAGGAAACAGCGTTCCATAAAGCCCTCACGTCCCTTCCTGCAAACGCAATTCTTTTTAACTCTTCCCTCCCCTGTGCCTCTTGTTTACTTCTTTTTCTCTAAATAGCATGCTTGCAGTCCTACTTCTTGATTTTAAGCATAATCTGGTGGCTTCCCGTTTGGAAGAAGAAGGAATATATTCAACTCACTTTCACCTCTCACCAAGATGTTACATCCATATTCCTATCCTCCTGTTTTGTCTTCTTAACAGAAGATTGTATAAGATTTAAATTCTGAAGCTAGTATGTTTGTAGCAGGGTAAAACAAACAAGTAACCACGTTCTTGATACTAGAAATCATTGGATTGCTCATGTAATAGAAATGAGGTAAACATAAAATTAAAGAAATTAATAAAAATAGGACTATAAACCCCCATTTGCATGCACACACACATGCAGTTATATACTATGTCTCCATCAATCCACTGTCAGGGCCTCGATGCCATGACATGCAAAGAGCAAGGAGCACCTTTGGCCTTCAGACATCGCTTTTGAAATACTAGAAAGCAGCAGGGCTCCTTAGAGAAATGGTTAACTGCAGGGCTGAGGCAGAAAAAGGACAAGTTGAGCCTGAGACATCTTTCTGTGCCAAAAAGCAAGAAGCAGCTCCAAGTAAATGGTGTCGTATCAAAAGGATACAAAAGAGCAAGCCTGCAGCGTCTCCCATTGGCCAACTTTGGGATGATATGAACACCGAAATGAACAATGAGTGTAATTGGATGGAAAATACTGAATAAATAAAAAGCCCATAACAATGACCAAAAAGAAACTAAAAAAAAAAAAAAACACAAATAGGCAAATATTTTTCAGCAGTAAAGGTGTGACTACAGCAATCCTTACTCTGAAAATTGATAATTAAAGAAAAAGCATTTAGCATTTAGTCTGCCTTTTTGAGAGAGAATTATGGTTTATCACAGTTGATGAGAGAAAGCCTATTTTTGCAGAAGAATACCAACGTCTAGCAATCCCCCATGAAATAACAGTTCCAGTCTTGGTTCATCAATGGACGCTAACACTTTGAGGTGAAAGATTATGGAAGAACCGAGAGCTCCAAGTGCCAAACTCTTACCCCACAGGCCCTGTTCTTTCTTTTGGAGAATGGTTTTTACCAGACGGCCAGAGTTACCTCACCCATTAAAACCTATTTTTCATGCCTAAGTAAAGCGTAAGTTTAAATTACACTTATAGAAGCCCTTCTGTGCAATCTTCAGGGTTATTTTCATAGTAAGCAAGGCAGGTAGATATCTCTTTATGACAAAGGAGATACAAGGAACACTCCAAAAATGTGAAAGCAATCTTGACCTGAAACTAAAAGCTTGTCCCAGGAATTAAAAAAGTTAATATGCACTGTCTTCCAAGACCCAAACTGAAAGAAAGCTGGTTAGCTTAGATAAAAAACCAGACTGTCAATTATGTGTTCAGCAGGGTTTATTTTTGCAGTCCAAGTAGCTCAATGAATGTGTCACAAATTAATTTACCCACTGTGCAAGAAGGGTAACTGTTTCTTCTTTGTATTTTGGGGGGTGATAAGGAATAGTGGTTCCAAGAGTACAGTCAACCAAGAAAAGTCTCATCCAACTCCAACCCCCAACCCAGCAAAACCTCAGGGATACAAAGGCAGAGGCTAGGGGTAAACGGACCAGTTCCCCAGGCAGTTTAACCATAAAGCATTTTAAGCTTCTTCTACTCTATCTGTTCCCGCAAGAAAGACCTCATGCCCATGATACATCTTGTCACTTTTCACTATATTGAAAAGCCAACAATACCTACCGTATTTGCCGGCGTATAAGACGACTGGGCGTATAAGACGACCCCCTAACATTTCCACTCAAAATACAGAGTTTGTTATATACTCGCCATATAAGACTACCCCCTCTTCCGCACACCTTCCACACACCAAATAAAAGGTAAAACAATTATCAGATTTGATTTGGCCCACTGAAGTGCAAACAAGCGTATTGTATTTCGTGTCACCACATAACCGTTTTGGCGATGTTGAGCCACCATGTCTGCTACATGTTTTTCGAGTTCTGGCCAGTGTGGGGTGCCTCTTCTTAATGCACACTTACCCCTTGGCATACTCTTTAATGCTTTCTCATTTGATTTCCAGTCCCGAACCATCTTTTCTGTTACTCCATATTGTCTTGCAGCAGCACAATTATTATTTTCCTTAGCAAAGTTTATAACTTTCAGTTTAAAATTTGCATCATACTTCTTTCTTTTGGCTGGTGCCATGATAGGGATGATAGGGGTTTGACTGGTCGACATTTTCTATGCTGTACTGTACAATGGTGCAGTATTGTGGTTGGCTGTTGGCTGTATACAAAGCCTGATTTGATTGGTCCCTGCTCCCTGTTTGCCCGCCCTGTCACTATAGCAGTCTGGTCCACCCTTGCATCAGCATCTCCCTGGGACCTCACTAGTGCGCAAGTGCGAGCTCTTCAACATTCTAACAGGCACCATGATAGCGCAAAATCGCGAATCTTCAATGCATATGTAAAGAAATATACGGTAACCCGAATTTACCACACTCGCAAAATCGCACACAGCCGACCATACACCCAGTATGGTATCGCGATTCGCGATTTTGCGCTATCATACTGGGTGTATGGTCGGCTGTGTGCGATTTTGCGAGTGTGGTAAAATCGCATAACAGCAAAATCGCATAACAGCCGAGCATACACCCAGCAGCGCTGCTGATGCCTGAACGGTATGTGGAATGAAGTGGGCGGGCATCGGGAGGCCACTATGGCACGGGGCAAGCACTATGGGCAGTCTATCTGAAGTGTACCTGGCGTATAAGACGACCCCCCACTTGGAGGCATATTTTTCAGGGCCAAAAAATCGTCTTATACACCGGCAAATACGGTAGTCAGAATGAGAGCTGCTCATCTTGCAAGCAATTTCATCTTTCTCTTTCTCTCGTTTCTGTGGCATCTTGGACTTCACTGTGCTCTGCCTGCTCCCCACAGCACCCATGGGAACAAGAGTTCTGAGTTCTCCAATGCTGCCCACAGCCCGCACCCTGTTCCCTGCCAGCACCTTTCTCCCTCAGACATGCTTCTTACCTCCAGGGACCCAGACCAACCACACGCCCATTCCCTGGGCAACAACCACGTCACGTCAGGGAGGAAAGAGGAAACACATCCCATGAGTCCGGCTCCATCTGTGCTGGCTGGTCACTAACCTTCTGAGACTTGAGTCTCTCATACACAAAAGGGAATAACAAAACCTACATTGCAAGGTTGCTATAATGATTACAGATAATGCCTATAATGTTCCCAGCACAATGCACAAATAAATATTGGCTAGTAACAACAGTAGCCCCAGTGGCAGCTGTAGCATATTATTAATAGTCTACACATTCACTGGCCATTTACTGGGTGCCAGGCACAGTTATACACACTTAAAAAGTGTTGACTCATTTCATCCTTAAGAGATACTTTCAATTATCCCCATTTTACAGACAAGAAACTGAGGGAATATTGTTAACTACAGTAATGATAAGAAGCCCTTCCATGGCTCCCCATTATCTAGGAGACAAAACTCACATATCCTACTCTGGCAAACAGTCTTTCATCACCGCCCACCAGTAAGTGATGCCTGAGCTGAGAGGGAAAAAAAAAATCCTAGCAGTTCCACTCCCAGGTCAAATGACGTGGTGACCCTATTTCTCTGCAAACAACATCCTTCTGCCAGAAATGCCTTTCCCGTCACAACACCCCCCCAACTCTGTCCTCCTGAAAAATCCCTCTTCTTTCAAAACTGTACTCACACGTCACTACTTCTGTGGATCTCCCTGGACTACCCAAATTCCTTGGGATTCCCTCTGCATTTTACTCATTTCACTATGAGCTCTCCCTTCCTTCTCTAACATGTGGGTTGTTTGGATATGTGCCCCCACAGAAAACAGTTTGGGTGGGGGGCATATATCCAAACAATCCAAATATTAGAGAAAGAAGGAACACTACTGACTACATCCTCCCTCTGCCCCCTCTGACCAGCGCAGGGTCAATGCGGCCTCAGAGCCTAGATGGGCACCTATGCTGAGGGGCTCCCTGTACCATCCACACAGCTGGGTCCTAATCTGTGAAACGGGCACAAAGTACCTCTCTCACAGAGTACCTGAATGATGAGTCAGGAGATGAGTGGGAGACACAGAGAACCTAGCAGATGCTCACTTCAGAAATGGGGGTGGTATCACGGCACAGTAATCCTGGTAGAGCCGGTGCGGGATGGACTGTGCTCATACAAGGCAACCCAGTGTCAGGCTCCAGCAGGACAGGGATGAAGCAGCCCCACGGCTGGAAAGCTCCTTCACGTAACCAAGAGCGTTTTCGCAGTGCCATCAGGAGCTGAGTCAACCTAGGAATGAAGGGAGCACCCCATTCCTGCTTACCGCGGTGAGGGGGCTTCCATCATCGCTCACGGAATGCTGTTACAGTGATAATAATAACGGTAGCAAACACTGTAGTTATTATTAGTTGGCTCAGCAACAGGAAGACCCCTCACAGGGGAAATTCCTACAAATCAATGTACAGAGTTCTGTGTTATTTACTATAAAGTGCTATTTCCCAATCTGTCCAAAGGCTTTCCTTAATTACATAACTGTGTAAGTTTTACTTTTTCATTTTTAAGCATTAGCTAGCCCATTATCAATGCTTTTTCTCTGGTGAGCTCAAAACGTTAAACCCTCTAAACATTCTTGTTCTCTTAACAAAACATTCTCCGGGCAACCAGTTAGCCCAGGTGGTTAGAACGCAGTGCTCATAACACCAGGGTTGCTGGTTCGATCCCCATGTGGGCCACTGAGCTGCGCCCTCCACAACTAGATTGAAACAACTACTTGACTTAGAGCTGATGGGTCCTGGAAAAACACACTGTTCCCAATAAAGTTAAAAAATAAAATAAGGGCCGGCCGAGTGGCGCATTGGTTAAGAACTGGCTTGGGACGCCAGAGGGCCCCGGTTCGGATCCCACATATGAGGGCCAGTGACACCGCCCTCTACAGCTAAGATG